>NC_072001.2:82772009-83075039 GCF_028885655.2 Pongo abelii | reverse complement strand
TCTGTTTTGACAATGATATTTTGAGTCATTTTGGGGCCACGTAAGATATACTTTAAAGTCTCCCAGAGGTGACGATCTTCTCTTATTTGCAAATGAACATTTTAATAGTTTTCCTAATTTTACTTATTTTCTTTTCTCTTTATTACTATATGAAATTATTTTATGTAACTATTCATTCCCTCATTTGTTTTCTGTCTTTCAGCTAGAATGCAAACCACATGAAGTTTGGGACCTTATCTGTTTTGTTTACCACCGAAATTGAGAGCATTAAGAAAAGTACCTGGCACAATTAATACTTGTTGAATAAATGAATGAATAAATTTTCCTTCAGAATTTTTTATTATGTGGAAGACTAAAGTGTTGTCAGAACATAATGGGCTAGGTACATCTCCAGAACTTCATAAACTTGAAAAACAGGGAAGTAAAACTTAAACATTAAGGTCAATTCATAATGGTCCAGAACAAAACAGTGCAAAATCATTTGAAAAAGAACGACTGGATTTAAGGCTTGAAAGACTCTGTATAATATGATCGAATGTATTAACATAGATAAAGAATATGTCAGTTAGAAAAGAGGTTGGTCAGTCATGGAAATACAACTTAAAAGAAAGGCAGAGGGGCCATTTCCACCCCAAAACGGGAGAAGGGGGAATCCTGGCTTTTGGACTTTGTTGCATTCCTGCTGAAGGGCTCTCTCTATGGTGAGAAGTCTTTAGGCTATCCCAACTGAATGCCACTGAGGCCTTAACTCATCCACCTGATCTTGAGTTCCTGCTTAGCAAACTGTCTTCTGATGGTGATTCAATTTCCCACCTAGGTTTGCTTTCTGGGAGAAAGTGTGTTGATTCTAACTACCAGAGGCCTCCGGGCCCTACCATGGTTATACTTCTCTTTGTAATATAACTACTTGGCACTCCAGTGTTGTATATCATTCTCATAATCTTGGCTAATGGGAGTCCAGCCTTGAGACTCAGACCCATTCTCAGCATGCTGGCAATTGTGGTTTTGAGCCTGCACAGCCACAAGTCAGACCTACATTTTGGCAATTCACTGTAATGGATGCCTCCCCGTGAAGACTCCAAAGACATCACCATCATCTTCTTGTAGAGCCATCATACCTTTGCCATAAGTCACTCCCTTTTGATTCAAATATCTTTAGAAAAAACTGAAATGACCTTTGTAACACACATATTGCACAAACACTGCCCATCTAGGAAGGTGTGCCCTTACTCCAGTGAGGCCATCATTGCTCCAACCATTCCTCATCTCTTCTTTGGTGATGACCTTCAAGACCATGTACAGTAATCTGCTATAATGTTCATACTTGATTTAAATTCAAGCACTAGTTTGTGCCTCTTACCAGGCAGAATGCTGCTTCCTGAGGGGCTATGGCATTTAGCAGGACCCCCTTGGAGACACTGGGCCTAATCCCACAATGAGAGCACCCACTTGGTTAACTACCAACTCACCCGACATGCTTTGAAGTGGTATGTTATTGATTCTGGAGGTTAAATCCTCAACCAAAGATAAAACTTTTCGAACACTTGAGACATTTTAATGAATCTATCTCAGACACAAGGGGCAATTTCTCTCTAATAAATTTAATTTTTTACAATGACAGCATCATTAAAATAGGTTTACAGCTTATCTTCATGAAATAACTTTTAAAGGACATAATAATTCAAATATATAACTCCTAGGATCTTTGTTTATGACAGCTTTCCTCAAAAGCTCATTTTTGTATATTCATTCTTAATTTACTTGTTGGGCAGTTTTATTATGAATGTTAGCATTTTCCATTCCTAAGCATTCTATTTTTGCTTACAGATGTGAAAAGAGGGTGTTTTATATTCTTAAATCTTCCTTTTAATATTCAAAAGCCATTTAAAAGTTTCTGAAGGGTGAATATGGAGACAATACTATTGAGAAGAATGTGCACCGTGGTTCTCAACCCTGGCTACACATTAAAATCACCTAGAGATGTTTTAAAAATAACTACCCAGGTCCCACCTGAGAACAATTAAGTCAGAATCTCTGGAGATAGTTCCCTAGGGGATTCCAATGTACAGCCATGGATGTAAACCATTGAATTATAAAACTCAGAAGGGTATTAGCTCTTCTAGGTATTAGAGGGGATGATCAACCAGTAGCCATTGTTTTCTTCTTTTTAAAAAAATTTGATTAATTTAAAAAGTTGACAGATTAAAAATTATATATATTTATTGTGTGCAATATGTTTTGAAATAAGTGTACATTGTGGAATGGCTAAATCAAGCTATTAACATATACATTACTTCACATGCTTGTCATTTATTTATGGTGAGAACACTTAAATTTACTCCCTTGGCGATTTTCAAGAATACAATACCTTGTGATTAACAGAATCGAGTCAGCATATTGTAAATGGAGCTCTTGAATTTATTCCCCCTGTCTAACTGAAACTTTGTACCCTTTGACCATCATCTCCTGTTTCTCCATATCTCCCCAGCTGCCAGCCTGTGGTAACCACCATCCTAATCTCTGCCTCTATGAGATCAGCGTTTTTAGATTCCACAGACGAGTGAGATTATGTAGTATCTGTCTTTCTGTGTCTGGCTTATTTCACTTAACATAAGGTCCTCCAGGTTCATCCATGTTATTGCAAATGACTGGATTTTCTTCTTCCTAAAGGCTGAAAAGTATTTTATCATGTGTATATACCACATTTCTTTATCCATTCCTCTGTTGGTGAACACTTAGGTTGATTCTATCTTGGCTATTGTGATGGTGCTTCAATAAACAGGGGACTGCAGACATCTCTTTGACATATTATATCCTTTGGATATATGTCCAGAAATGGGATTGCTGGATTACATGGTAGTGTTATTTTTAATTTTTTAGAGAACCTTCATACAGTTTTCCCTAATGGTTGCACTAATTTACATTCCCACCAGCAGTGTTCAAAGGTTCTGTTTTTCTCCATATCCTCACCACTGGTTTCTCATCAAACAGAAACTGCCCATGGATGTTCACCAACCAGGTGCTTCACTGTCTTGTGTGGGGTCACAAATCATCCTAGTTTTCCCAGGACTAAGTAGTTTTCTGGGACATGGCATTTGTAGTACTAAAACCAGGAGAGTTCCAGTGAACTAGGATGAATTGGTTACCCTATTTGTGGATGAACATAAGCTGTTTTGGGTCCTGTAGGTTGAAATGGGACTGTCATGACTCTGTCTTCTGAATTTCAGCTGTTGGTTTATGTCCACCTGAAATTCTGAGCTCATCTCGGGCCCTTCCATTTGATGTTATGGACACACAGACTGTCAGCTCACTCTGGTTCCTCTGCTCAACCATCTAATTTTCATGAAAAGGGATTTTCTCGTGGTCTTTTATAAAGATTTTAAGCATGGCTTTGAGCCTTTAAAATCAGGAGGTGTCTCCTGTTTATTTGCACTTGTGTTTGAGTGCCTTTCTTTGGGCCTGACCTTACTAAATCCCCAGTGTATGTGGGGGAAGAAGTATGGTACCAATATTTATTGAGTGCTAGGTGCTTTATATATGTGATAATCATCTATATCAACTTCATGAAGTTGATACATTTTTTTTCAGATAAGTAAACTGAATCTCAGAGAGGTTGAGTAAATTTTAAAGCTCAAACTCAGGTTTATACGATTATAATTCCATGTTCTCTGCACAATGTTTCTATTTTCAGTGCTTAATACAGACAAGTTGAAGAGGGAAACTGAATATCCAGAGATTTTGATGAGGTAGTGGAAAGATAAATTAGTAATCACCAACTGATTTTAAAGTAACTTTTCTGACTGCTCCTAGCTAGGCAAAAAGCATCGAGAGGTACTGTGGTGAATGGTGGATTTTCCTTGTTGGACATAAAAAGAGGTGGTCATGTGGATGCTCCTTATTTAAGCATTAGCCTCAGTTCAGGTAAATCACATTAGGAAAGTATGATTTTGCTGGTTAGTATGTCAAAGAAAACAACACGGATATAAAGAAATGTGATGCTGTGTGTTGCAGCTAAAAAAAACAAAAACAAAAACAAAAAAACAGAGGGATTGAATCCTGAAGAAGACACTTTTTTACTCACCCCTGATGCCTCTGGCCCAGTGGTTGCAGCAAGATGGCCCAGGTCTCCTAAAAACATGGAGAGGCTCCTGGGCTCTGTGAGTGAGGACAATGAGGAGTAGCAAGAGTCGTGGATGGAGTTAGGTTGGAAATGTTCATCTATGAAGTAGTGGGAGGTGAAATGCACCTCCAAGTGCTCAGTGATGTTCTTTTAAAAGACAAATTTTGCTATAACTGGCATCTCATCTATTATAATTTTTACATATAATTTATTTTAGTAAATGCTCATAGTGATTTTTTAAAAAATGAAACCATATTAATTATACATTTCTCTTAACCTTGACAAAACTGTCTAGTTGGGATACTGCCATGGTTAATACTGAGTGTCAACTTGATTGGATTGAAGGATGCAGAGTATTGATCCTTGGTGTGTCTGTGAGGATGTTGCCAAAGGAGATTAACATTTGAGTCAGTGGGCTG
The DNA here is from genome assembly GCF_028885655.2 of Pongo abelii. NCBI lineage: Eukaryota > Metazoa > Chordata > Mammalia > Primates > Hominidae > Pongo > Pongo abelii. The sequence goes on along the minus strand of NC_072001.2, from coordinate 83,070,500 downwards.
GGGAGGGCAGACACACCCTTAATCTGGTGGGCATAATTTAATCAGCTGCCAGCCAATATAAAGCAGGCAGAAAAATGTGAAAAGTGGGGACTGGCCTAGCCTCCCAGCCTACATCTTTCTCCCCTGCTGGATGCTTCCTGCCCTCAAATATTGGACTCCCTTGGGACTCGGACTGGCTGTCCTTGCTCCTCAAGCTTGCAGACAGCCTATTGCGGGACCCTGTCATCATGTAAGTGTAAACTTAGTAAACTCCTATCTATCTATCTATCTATCTATGTATCTATCTATCTATCTATCTATCTATCCATCCATCCGTCCATCCTATTCTGTGCCTCTAGGAAACCCTGACTAATACAGATACCATGGATCTAGTATTATTTTCTGATACAGTAGTGAGTATCATAAAAGCAGGTCTCATCCACTCATTCAAAAATAATTTGTTAGTGTCTACTCTGATCCAGCATTGTGCTAAGTGATGGAAAATAGTAGCCAAAAGCCCCAGTCCCCATGCTCACAAACTGGTTAAGGGGACATACAGGTAACCAGTACTTGTAACTTACTATGGTAGAGTAAGTCCTGGTAAAGGACGGTCTAGGTTGCTACAGGGCTCATGAAAGAGGATCTAGGAATGGCTTCCCAGGGGAGGTGAGTTATACACTGAAATCTGAAGTATGAGTTGGGCAGAAGGTGGTTAGGGTTTCTGGTGGGGCTGGATAGAGAACATTCCAGGCAGAGAGAACAACAAGTGTACAGGTCAAAAGAGCATTTGGAGAAATAAAACATGTTCAGTATAGGACATGGTGTGTGTGTGTGTGTGTGTGTTTGTGTGTGTGCATGTGTGTTTGAGGAGGAGGGAATGGGGGTGGTGGGAGATAATACTGCAGAGAAATACTGAAGAAAGATCATGCAAGGTCACAAGCCATATTAAAAACTCTGAAGTTGATTATAACAGGAACAAGGAAACATTGGTGGGTGTCCACAAAGACATAGAAAGATCAGATTTGAGATTTTAAATGTTTTCCTGATTGCAGCATCAGACTAGACAGGAAAGAGGAAAGCATGGTGGTGAGGAGACCAATTAGAAGGTGGCTGCAGAAATCCAGTTGAGATGTGATGATTGTTTAGCCAGTGGTGCCTGTGGAGTTGGAGAGAAGTGGACTGATTCAAGGACATTCATCACATGGACATCACTTGGCATGAGGGAAAAAGTGGAGAGAAAGATGACTTGGGTATTGGGTCATTTTCAAAGATGATGAAGGCAGAGGTTAAGATGACAATGAAGTTTAATTGGGTTACATTGTGTTTAAGGGGCTTAAGGTGGGTGGTCAAATGGAACTATTTGGAAGTTGGGCATATGGGTCTGTTGGCTAACAATGGATTTGTGTTTTGGAAGTCAATAGCATATGAATGTTAACTGGAGCACTCAAGGAATGTATGTAAAGAAAAAGGGAAGAGGATGTAGCCCAGGACTCTGGGGATACGTAAGGTATGGGTAGAAGGACAGGCTCAGGAAGAAAACTAGGAAGAAGTAAACGGAGTGGTTGGAGGAAAAATAAAAAGTTATATTGTCATGAAATCCAGGAAAAGAGGGTATTTCAAGAAGGAAGAAGCAGTCAGAAGTGTCCAGACTTCCAAGAGATCAAGCCAGATAAGGACTGAGGAGTTCCCATTGGCTTCAGCACAGGGAGGTTCTTGTTAATCTTGTGAAGCAGATTTGGAGAGGGAGCAGTAGCCAGATCACAGTAGGCTGAGATTTCCAGGGAGGAGAGGAAGTGGATATGCAAGGGTGCGTCTTCTTTATTAAGAAGGTTGGCTGTAAAGGGAAGGAAAGAGGGCAAAAGCTGGAGGGACCTGAGGAGTGCAGGGAGCATTTGGTGGTGGTAGTAGTGATGACGGTGAACATGAGGTCTGCTTTGGATCATTTTTCAAATAAAGGAAGCCAATATAGAGAGGAAGAGGCTGAAGAGACAGAGAGGGAGGAGATTATAGATACAGGAATGCAGTCAGGAGAGGGGCACAGAGTACAGGCAAGTGTGGGAGGGACAGGTGGGAAGGAGAATGGACCGAGTGTAGGTGCAGGCGCTAGTTGGTAGCAGGAAGCCGAGGAAAGCCAAGTTTTATTTTCTCCAATGTTGGAGGTGAGGTTAGGTTCATTGTCAATGGTGGCAGTGGAATAGAAAGACTGAAAAAGGATAAGACCTGAAGTTAACAACTGTGGAGGAGGAATATAGGACAAAAAGAGAGACATAATTTGCCTTTCAACAATTTCTCTCTATTTTTTCTGAGTGTTTTTGGGCCCATAAAAATAAATAAATTGGATTCTCTTCATGCTTTCAAGAAAAAAAAAATTACCTTTACAGCTACTTCTGGAAATCTTTCCCTGGAAGCCAGGAACCGACTGATAACATTGTACAATGTCCCATGAAAGTAAATGTTCTCAAATAATAATAATTGTACCATCTACGGAGGTTTGGGTATAAGAATAGGGCAGTCTTTTGGGGACACTTTAGTTCTTTAGCAGCAAATGGAAAATTAGACCTTTTATAATGATGCACCTACTGAGCATCAGGTGCTGCAATCATCACAGCAGCTTTCTAAGATGGGTATTACCACCATCACCTTTACAGGTGAGGAAAGAGAGACAGAAGTTAGAGAATTTATTCAAGACCAACTATTGTTGAGGGGCAGAGCCAGGATCTGAACTGAGTCCAAAATGTTTCCATTATGAATTATTTATTCAATGCATTTGTCATGGGGAAAAATCCCTGGTTTCTCTCCTTGTTTTCCCCATCCTGCAAACTAGATTTTTCCTGTATGTTTAATGAGCCATTTTGTATTTCTATTTCTCTACAGTTGATTAAGTATGGGTAGATTTTAATGTGCCAACGTAAGCTGTTTTAAAATCTTAAAAGATTTTCTCGGGAAATATTTTCTCAACCAAAAAAATAAAAAAGACATCAGAAATGATGTTGGGACAATTGGCTATCCATATGGAAGACAATCAAATTAGACATCTAACTAATGCCATATATCAAAATAAATTCCAGAGGGACTCAAGTGAGAAATGAATAAAGTCAAACCATAAAAGTTACAGAAACAAAATGAAGAAGGATTATTTATAACCTAGGACTCAAGAGGCCTTCCCACACAAGACACAAACTCAGAAGCTGTAAACGAAAAGATTGATAGACTTGATGCCATGTACGAGGATGCTAATTACAGCATTGTTCATAATGGTGAAAAATGAGAAGCAATCTAAAGTTTCTTTAATAGGGAACTATTTAGATACATTATTGAACATTTACATTACAAAGGAGTAATGAAGCCTAGTAGTTAAAAGCATGCATTCTGATGTCCGACTATCTGGGATTGGATCTCATCTCCACCAGTAATTTGCTGTGTTTTTGAGAAAATTAACAATATTACCAAATTTCCTTAATTTCCTCCTCAATAAAATAAGCATAATAGTTTTATTAACCTCCTAGGGTTATTGGAGAATTAAGTGATTTAATAATGTAAATCACTTAGAATAGATTCTTAACATAGTTACTTCCACAAAAGTATTAGCTATTGTAACAAAGTAGCACTTGAAAAAGAGGTAGGCTAATGTGAAATGATTCAGTACAATTTCAGACGTACTATTAAGAAAACAGATTTCAGGACAATGTTTAGAGTCTGATTCCATTTTATAAAAATTTATTTGTATTTACATATGCATGCATGAAAATGAATAGAAAAGAAGACTATAGAACAAGAAACCCACCAAACTGTGAATGGTTGCTATTTCTGGAGGACAGTAGGAGTGTTTGGAAGGGAATATCACATTTCACACTAGATACAGTAATTTTGTATTGCTTCAGTCTTTTATAAAGAGAATGAAGTTACACACTGTGTTAAGAACAAAAGGAAGAAGAAAGGAAGGAAGAAAAGGAGGAAAGAGAAGGAAGGAAGGAAGGAAGGAAGGACAAAAGCAAGGGAAGAAGGGAGAAGGGAAGGAGAGAAGGAAAATGTTTTTAACATCCTCTGCTGTCCATATAGGATAAGATTCATAGCACGAAAACACAAACACCCACTGTGGTAGGGGTACTGCCCCCTCCCTTTCTGACATACCATACCTAGCCTTAGAAATACATCATGGGGCACAGCATCTGGAGGGAAGAAGGAGAGAAATAGAAACGGGTAGTCCAAAACATATGGTCCAAATAATCTTTATGATGAATGGAAAAATCAAGTCTAGGCAGCTGACACAAAATCCAGGCATTAACTTAATTGGAATATTGAGTTTTGTTTTGAATCAAGAATCAATTCTCTTTTCTCAATGAGACCATTAGTGCTTTTCTTAAATCTTCTTTCCATATTTGCACATGCTTTAAACAAGAAGAGGAATTTTCTCATAAATTTCCAGGCTAGTTAAAGGAGAACACTGAGGGGTGTGTGTGTGTGTGTGCGCATGCGTGCTTGCGTGCGTGCGTGCATGTGTGTGTGTGTTTTTTCAGCATTTATCTTTATATCTCCATGGAAGAGACACAATTTAGAGAGGAAACTCATTAAATGGAAGGAACCCAGGATTGTGAGGTGGGAAACCTGACTAGACTATTCTTTCCAATTGCAATAGTTGTGTGTCTTTCAGCAAATTGCTTAATTCTTTAGCTGTAAACAGCAGAGATTATCTGATAACTTTTGGTCCCTTCTAGTTTCCAAAATTACAAGATTTGCTGCATAATTTTTATTAAAAATGATTACTCTCTGGAATAATTGCAATGAGAAAACACTTGCTTTTTATTAGGTTGCATATTAGGCTTAACTAACGGGTGTATGGTATCGGTATGGGAGGTGATTATTTAGTCTTTTTCTTCATTGGCTAACTCTGTTGGAAATAGTCTGTTCAGTTTCAGGCACTGTACTATGACAGGGACATAAGAAAGGTGAAATGTTATGCTCAGGGCTGGGCATGGGGTGGAGTGGGGAGGACAATTCACTCATAAGAAGTTGAAATCCAAGCCAATAGCTTGTGTGGGTATTGAATCTAAATATCTAAATCTATGTATAACACATATGGTGCAGAAAACGTAAGGGGAGAAATTATACAAACTGACATGGATATATTGAAACTCCTGGGGCCCTGGCAGAAGCAAATATGAAACTGCCTTATAAGAAAACTTTTCACAGTATTCCCATAGGAGTTAAACTCACAATTAAAATATCACAGGCCTGCTTAAGAAAATGAATTATCACAAGAGAGTATCAGGAGATAAAACTAATAGTAGAATAAATATCTAATAAATGGAAATGTAATAAGCTATCTGAAAGAGATTATAAAATGAATATGTTTAAAGCACTTAATAAATAAATAAATAAAAATTACTGAAGAACATGACAGTATGTGATGGTTAATTAATACTGAGTGTCAACTTGATTGGATTGAAGGATACAAAGTATTGATCCCAGGTGTGTCTGTGAGGGTGTTGCCAAAAGAGATTAACATTTGAGTCAGTGGGCTGGGGAAGGCAGATCCATCCTTAATCTGGTGGGCACAATCTAATCAGCCACCAGCGAATATAAATCAAGCAGAAAAATGTGAAAAGGAGAGATGGGGGTAGCTTCCCAGCCTACATCTTTCTCCCATGCTGGATGCTTCCTGCCCTTGAACATTGGACTCCAAGTTCTCCAGTTTTTTTGGACTCAGACTGGCTCTCCTTGCTCCTCAGCTAGCAGACAGCCTATTTTGGGACCTTGTGATCAGGTAAGTTAATACTTAATGAGCATATATATATCCTATTTGTTCTGTCCCTCTAAGAGAACCCTAATACAGATTTTGGTACCAGGAGTGGTTCCAGAGGAACAGAATATTAAAGATGGAGTTCTTTAATTGGTTTTGGGGTTTTTGGAGTTGGCGTCTTAATATGATTAGACCCCAAAATGCTAAGGACTCTACTTCTAATAGTATGGAGAACACTGATAGTCCTTGGAGTGAACTGTTTAGAGAGTTACGCAAAATAAATGCATTTGACATTCCTGATTCCCTGCTTGTGAGAGGCAAGGAGTTGAGTGACTGTCTACATAATACCTTTGACCATATGTGGAGAACCAAGGAACATAATGAAGCTGGTTGGTTGCTCCAAAATTCAGTGGACAAAGTGATGAAAGAAAATGATGAACTCAGGGATTCTGTCTCCCACCTTCAGAAGCAGATACTGGGTCCCAGATCTGCTGAGATTGCCCTGAGAGACAGTCTTATCCCTTGTGGAGAAAGAACTGAAATTGTGAAAAAACAGACACAACCTCTTATCATGTGAGAGGCTGACCTGCAATGAAAGATGCATGCACAGCCTCGCTAGGTGTCTACTGTTAAAGTGAGGGCATGGATTGGAAAAGAATGGGACCCTGCAACTTAGAATGATGATGTGTGGGAGGACCCTGGTGAGGCTGGGGACACTGAGTTTCTAAACTCTGATGAACCTTTTTTTGCCAGAAGGAACGGCTTTCCCATCCCCTGTAGTGGCAACATCCCCTCCCTGACCCATGCTGCCATCAGCCTTTCCATCTCTGTCTCAGGAGATAAACCCTGCACTACCTGAGGCAACAGTGATGGCCTCCCCTGAGGCAGTTGCCAGGCAAAATAATGTTGATTCTCCTCAGAAGCCACTCCCAACACCTCTGTTTGCTTCTAGACCTATAACTAGACTAAAGTCCTGGTAGGCCCCTAGAGGTGAGGTTGAGAATGTGACCCACGAGGAGGTGCCCTATACTTGAAAATAACTGCTTGAATTCTCTAATTTCTGTAAAGAGAAATCTGGAGGACAGGCATGGGAATGGATATTAAGGGCATGAGATAATGGTGGAAGGAACATAGAGTCGGATCAGGCTGAATTTATTGATTTGGACCCACTAAGTAGGGACTCTGCATTTAATATTGCAGCTCAGGGAGTTAAAAAAGGTTATAATAGTTTATTTGCTTGGTTAGCTGAAATGTGGATTAAAAGATGGCCTGCTGTGAGTGAGCTGGAAATGCCTGATCTCCTTTGGTTTAATGTAGAGGAAGGGATCCAAAGACTTAGTGAGATTGGGATGGTGGAGTGGATTAGTCACTTTAGACCTACTCATCCCATCTGAGAGGGTCCAGAAAATATACCCTTTACCAATGCTTTGCAAAAAAGATTTGTGAGGGCAGCACCTGCATCTTTGAAGAGCCCTGTAATTGCTTTTCTCTGTATGTCAGATCTAACAGTGGGAACCACAGTCATTCAACTACAAAATTTAAATACAATGGGAATAATTGGATACCGAGGTGGCGGTGGCAGGGGCCAAGTGGTGGCACTCAACCATCAAAGGCAAGGTGGGCGTAGCTACCACAATGGACAGTAGAGACAAAGCGACAATCAGGATAGTCTGATTTGTGTAGAGCTCTGGCATTGGCTAATTAATCACGGTGTTCCTAAAAGTGAAACTGATAGGAAGCCTACTGCATTCCTACTTAATTTATATAAGAAGAAAACTTCTAGTTTGAATGGACAAGACGAATTTGAATTATAAAAACAGAATTGGCCAGGCGCGGTGGCTCACGCTTGTAATTCCAGCACTTTGGGAGGCCGAGGTGGGCAGATCACTAGGTCAGGAGATTAAGACCATCCTGGATAACACGGTGAAACCCCGTCTCTACTAAAAATACAAAAAAATTAGCCAGGCGTAGTGGCGGGTGCCCGTAGTCCCAGCTACTTGGAAGGCTGAAGCCAGAGAATGGCGTGAACCCGGGAGGCGGAACTCACAGTGAGCCGAGATCATGCCACTGCACTCCAGCCTGGGCAACAGAGTGAGACTCCATCTCAAAAAAACAAAAACAGAGAATCACGGCCCCTCAATCAATTTCCAGACTTGAGCCAGTTTACAGACCCATAACCCCTTGAATGAAGGGGAGGCTGGGTCCCCTTAAGGAAAGACCCCACTACATTACCAACAATTTGTGCAGTGAATCTTCCTCCCATCCTTCCCCATGGAGACCTCCGGCCTTTTACCAGGGTAACCGTGCACTGGGGAAAGGGAAGTGATCAGACATTTCGGGGACTACTGGACACTGGCTCTGAGCTGATGCTGATTTCAGGGAACCCAAAATGTCATTGTGGTCCTCCAGTTAAAGTAGGGGCTTATGGAGGCCAAGTAATTAATGGAGTCTTAGCTCAGGTCCAACTTACCATGGTAAGAAAGAAAGACCATTCTTTCCCCAATGAACACTCCTGGAACCCTTGTCAAATATCCATTGACTATAGATGAAGATATTTATTTCTGGACTCTAAATTCTACTTTATTGAGCCATATGTCTATTTGTGTATCACATTCTCTTGATTATTATTGCTTTTTGGTAAGTTTTGAAATTGGAAATTGTCAGTCCTCCTACAGTGTCCTTCTTTCTCAGAATTGTTCTGGATATTCCAGGTTATTCACAGTTCCATAAGACATTTAGAATGAGCTTGCCAATTTCTATTACGAAGTCAGCTGGGATTCTGATAGGAATTGCCTTGAATCTGGAGATCAATTTGATAGTGTTATATTGAATGCCTCTTCATTTCTTTATGTTTTCTTTTATGTTTTTCAATAATGTATTAGTTTTAGAATGTAAATTTTTCACTTTTGTTAAATTTATGCCTAAGAATTTTCTTCTTTTTGATGCTATTGTAAACAGAGTTGCTTTCTTAACTTAATTTTTGCATTTTTCATTGCAAAATCACTTCATTTGCATTGTTTATTGCAAGTATATGAAAAAACAACTAATTTTTGTATATTGATCTTGTATCCTACAACTTCATTGAACTCATTTGTTAGTTTTTTGGTATGAATTCTCTAGGATTTTTAATATATAATTTGTCATATGCAAATAACAATAGTTTTACTTCTTCTTTTTCAGTCTGGATGCCTTTTATTTCTTTTTCTTGCTTATTTGTTCTGGGTGGAGCCCCTAGTACAGTGTTGAATAGAAGTGATGTGGGGTGGACATCCTTACCTCTTTCCTGATCTTAGGAGGGAAAGCATCCAGTCTGTTACCATTAAGTATGTATGATATTAACTGTGGGTTTTTTTGAGGATGCCTCTTATACCTAAGATTTTGTGTGTGCACACTTTTTTTGATGTTAATATAAATAGTATTGTGTTTTTAATTTCAAATCCCAATTGTTTTTTACTGATATATGGGAAAGTGATGGATGCTATTATGCTTACCTTATAGCCTGTAAACCTGTTATTATTGCTTATTAGTTTTAGGAGGGCTTTTTTTTCATCAATTCTTTGACATTTTCTGCATGATCATGTCATAAGTTATACATAGTTTTGTTTTTTCCTTTCCAATGTTCATATACTTTCTTGTCTTTTCTTGCCTTATTTTATTAGCTAGGACTTCCAGTATGATCTTGAATAGGCGTAAGGAAGGACTGCTTGTTCTATTCCTGCACTTAGGCGAAAAACATCTAGTTTCTCATCATTGAATATAATGTTAGCTATAAGTTTTCTGTAGATTTTTTAATGAAGTTGAGAAAGTTCACCTTTATTCCGAGTTTGCTGAGAGTTTTAAATCATAAAAGGGTGTTGGATTTTGTCAATTTCTTTTCCTGCATGTATTGATTTGATCATGTGATTTTTCTTCCTTAGATTTTTCTTCTTCCCATCCGTTGATGTGATGGGTTACAGTAATAAATTTTTGAATGTTGAACTAGCCTTGCATACTTCAAATAAATCTCCTTGGTCATGGCATATAACTACTTTTATACATTGTTGTTTCAATTTGCTTATATTTTGTTGAGGGTTTTTGTATCTGTGTTCATGAGAGATAACCAATTGCATTATTTCTTCTTGTAATGTTTTTGTCTGGTTTGCTGTTAGGGTATTAGAAAGTGTTCCCTCTGCTTCTGGAAGTGATTGTAGATAAATGGTACTATTTCCTCCCTAAATATTTAGTATGACTCAGCAGTGAAACCATATTGGCCTGGTGCTTTCTAGCTTGGAAGGTTAATTATTGATTGTGTTTTAAAAATAGGTATAAGCCCAATTAAGATCATATATTTCTTTTTGTATGTTTGCCTATTTCAAGGAATTGTTGCATTTCATCTTTGCTATTAAATGTGTGGGCATAGGGTTGCTCATAATATTCTTTTATTATCCTTTTAATATCCCTGGGATAAGAAGCAATGAGTTCTCTTTCATTTTTGATATTAACAATTTATGTGTTCTCTCATTTTATGTTGGTTAGCCTAGCTAGAGGTTTGTCAATTTTATTGATCTTTTGAAGAACCAGACTTGGTTTTATTAATGTTTCTATTGGCATTTTCTGCATGATCATTGATCATGGTTTCTAATTTCATTGATTCCTGCTCTAATTTCTATCATTTACTTTCTTCTGCTTGCTTTAGGCTCACATTGCTCTTCTTTCTCTAGTTTTAAAGTAGAAGCTCAGATTACTGATTTTAGATTTTTCTTCCTTTCCAGTATGTGCATTCAATGCTATGAATGTTATCCGAAGCACTGCTTTCACTGCATCACACACATTTCGGTAAGTTCTATTTTCATCTTCATTTAGCGAAACATATTTTAAAATTTATTTTGAGATTTCTTTGACCCATGCTTTATTTAAAAGTGTTTTGTTTAATCCTCAAAGCTGTGGTTTCAGGCTGATGGTTTTCAAGGGAACTATGGAACTGGGATAGTGTGGTGGTGGCTCGATAGAAGGCAAGTTAAATACCATAAAATTCACTGTTTTTACTGAGATCCGTCTCTCTTTTTTTAATAAAATAAATACTCTTCAGATTGTTGCAAGCCTCTAGTTAATAACCCAAGTCCTAAAATTTTGATGTGGACAAATTTTGCCTGTGGTCTTGTGGCTTTTAGGGAGAAAATAATTTTTGGAGGTCCTTACTCCATTTTCACTGATATCCTGAACATTGTTTGATGTGCTTGTCATCCACAGCTCTTCTTTGGTGAAGTGTCCATTCAAGTTTTTTGTCTATTTTTAAAATTTGGTTGTTTATTTTATTTTTGTTGAGTTTTTAAATACATTTTATTTTGGAACAATTTTACATTTATAGAAAAGTTGCAGAAATAGTCCAGAGAGTTGCCACATAACTCTCACCCAGTTTCTACTATTGGTAACATATTTCATTGCCTTGGCATATCTATTAAAACTTAAGAAATCAACATCAGTTCACTGTGATTCGCTAAATTCCTGACTTATTCTAGATTTCTTAGTGTTGCGTTTTGAGGATTATTTATGTATTCTGGATAGAAGTCTTTTGTCAGATGTGTGATTTGCAAGTCTTTTCTCCCAGTCTATACTTTGTCTTTTCCTTCTCTTATTTATATTACTGTTACTTTTAAAATGTCAGCAAAAGTTATTTGGATGCTGTCATTTTTTGTTTCAGTCTTTGAATTTATCTTTGATGAATATAAATGTTTTAAATAAAATAGCAGCAATGTATCATTCTAAAATATCATGCTTGGTTTGACTTATTAAATAGTTTATGAAAAAGTTTTATTTTATATTTATGTTGTTTTTGACTTAAAAATACCAAGTGTATTAATCTCCTTTACAATTTAAGACTTAAGCCTTAAAATTCAGGATACAACTGTAGCACGCTATTAATGCCCAAGGGCAACATACTTTTTATGGTGACCAATCAATTTAGTTTTATACCTGAGATTCTAAAATCAAGTTTAATAAGGACTGAAACATCATGACTTGGCTATCAATGCATGTAATTTATACCCCTTTGCAAGTTTAAAAGCATTGATCTCTAGTTATTCAGGCTTGGACATTTTCTCCTGCCCTACCATCTTTGTGGTCCCAAGTGTCATGCCCCAGTAAATGCTTCCATGCCTGTTCCTGAACCCAAAGAACTGATTTTGAATGAGACAGAGACTGAATGACTAAGGAAACTCTAGCTGCCTCCAGCCCCACATTTGGCTAAGCTGTAATCAGCTCTGTGTGAGACTGGGCATGGAGCAGGTGTAGTCAATGTCATCCTCTCTGTCTCGTCTCGGTTGTATCTTCATTTGGTGCCATTCTCACGGACACCTGTCTTCCTCCCTCTGTCTGTTCCTATTGTCTTTCCAGGCTCCTGGCTGTCCTTTTTGTCATAGCGACCCCAGTGATTTTGATAATGTCAGCAAGAGCCAAAAGCTGTCGCCCCTCTCTGACAGCTGGATAGGGAGCTGCAAGAAATGCTGAGGGAATGGAAAAGAGAGTGGGGGCAGTCAAGTGTGGCAAGGGTGGCATTTGCCATAGGTACTGACCACTTGTGAGAGTATTTGTCACTCTTCAGCATAGTATAGGAATGAGCACTGGAGGGGAGGTCAAAGCCTGGAATTTTCAGCCGACACTGGATTTGACCAGCTGCGTGCCTTGGAGTTGTGGTAGCGAGAGACTCACTCTGTTTCTCCCTGGGCTCAGTTTTCTCATCTGTAAAATGGTGCTGGGGGTAATGTGCTGGAGCTGGATTACTTGATTCTTAAGGTCTTTCAAGTTCTAATGGTCTAAGTAGGATAGTGTTCTTCAAACATTTTTTCCTCATATACCTCTAAACAACTTTTTGAAAAACTATGATTCAATGCACATTTTAAAGTTGATATCTAAAATTTTGCATCTTCTATTTAAATAGTTGCAAAGGATATGATTTCCAATATGTCATAAAAATTGGTAGTTTTAAAGAGAGAATTTAAAATTTAAAAAACTATCCAATGGAATTTAAATGCCATACTCATATGAGACCCCCTTCATCCACTTAAAAAATCTACAAACAAACTCTTTTTATTCAACATTTTAAAATTTTATATTTCCCTTTATCCATGATTTTATATTCCACTTTTCCCACAGGATTTTATATTAATGCACATATGTTTTATGCTTGAAAACTTTTTATTGATCACTCTATCATACTTATCATAATAAGATTATGCCTTATAAATTCAAATTTTAAAATTTGTTTTCTTTTCTGTGACCATAAGGCTTTAAGGGCTAAAAAAAAGTCTTCTGTAATAGGTTGTATATATAATATTATTGGTACATAGTTGATCAAAAATGAAAACATATTGAATTTTTAGAATCATGCATAGTATAATGACATTTTAGTCATTGACGGACTGCATATACAACTGTGGTCTCATAGAATAATGGAGCCAAAAAGTTCCTATCACCTAGTGACACAGCCATCTTGATGTTCTAGCCCAATGCATTACTCACATGTTTGTGATGATGCTGGTTTTGACAAATCCACTGCACTGCCAGATGTATAAAACTAAAACACAGGCTGGGCGCGGTGGCTCACACCTGTAACCCTAGCACTTTGGGAGACCAAGGCGAACGGATTGCCTGAGCTCAGGAGTTTGAGACCAGCCTGGACAACATGGTGAAATCCCATCTCTACTAAAAATACAAAAAATTAGTCGGATATGGCAGTGTGCACCTGTAGTCCCAGCTACTCAGGAGAGTGAGGCAGGAGAATTGCTTGAGCCTGGGAGGCGGAGGTTGCAGTGAGCCGAGATTGTGCCACTGCACTCCAGGCTGGGCAACAGAGCAAGACTCTGTCTCCAGAAAAAAAAGTAAAGCGCATACAGTTATGTACAGTACATAATACTTGATAATGGTAATAAACAACTATGTTACTGGTTTATGTATGTATTATACTATGTTTTTTATTGCTATTTTGGAGTGCACTGTTAACTAGAAAGAGTAATAAATAGAATTAAAAAAAAAGTTAAATGTAAAACAGCCTTAGGCAGGTCCTTCAGGAGGGATTCCAGAAGAAATCATTGTTATCACAGGAGACGACACAGCTCCATGCCTGTTATTGCCCCTGAAGACCTTCCAGTGGGACAAAATATAGAGGTGGGAGACAGTGATATTGATGATCCTGGCCCAGTGTAGGCCTAAACTAACATGTGTTTGTGTCTCAGTTTCTAATAAGAAAAAGTTTAAAAAGTAAAGAACTTAAAAATATTTTTAAAAATTAAAAAAAGCTTATAGAATAAGAATGTGAAGAAAGAAAATGTTTTGGCGGGGTCGGTGGCTCCCGCCTGTAATCCCAGCACTTTGGGAGGCCGAGGTGGGTGGATCACTTGAGGTCAGGAGTTCAAGACCAGCCTGGCCAACTTGGCAAAACCCCATCGATACTAAAAATGCAAAAATTAGCTGGGCGTGGTGGCGGGCGCCTGTAATCCCAGCTACTCGGGAGGCTGAGGCAGGAGAATCCCTTGAACCCAGGAGGCGGAGGTTGCGGTGAGGTGAGATCACAACACTGTACTCTCCAGCCTGGGTGACAGAGTGAGACTCTGTCTAAAAAAAAAAAAAAAAAAAAAAGAAAATGTCTTGTACAGCTGTACAATGTGTGTTTTAAGCTAAGTGTTATTACAAAAGAGTCAAAAAGTTGAAAAAATTAAAAAGTTCATAAAGTAAAAATATTATATCATGCTTAGGTTAATTTATTATTGAAGAAAAAACATATTTTAAAATAAAGCCTAAATGTACAATGTTTATAAATTCTGCAACAGTGTACAGAAATGTCCTAGACCTTCAAGTTCACTAACGACTGATTGACCCAGAACAACTGCTAGTCCTGCAAACTCCATTCATGGGAAGTGCTCTAGAGAAGTGTACTATTTAAAAACCTTTTATACTGTATTTTTACTGTACCTTTTCAATGTTTAGATATACAAAACTTTACCATTATGTTACAATCACCTTCAGTATCCAGTACACTAACATGCAGTAGAGGTTTGTAGCCTAGGAGTAACAGGCTTTACCATACAGCCTAGGTGTGAAGTAGGCTATACATCTAGGTTTGTGTAACTACACTCTGTGATGTTCATACAACAACAAAATCAACCAACAATGCCTTTCTCAGAACATATCCTTGGCGTTAAGTGATACATGACTGTATTGAATATAAGTAATTTTTATTGGAAATACATTTGTTAATGAGATGATGAGGCATTTTCCTAATTATTTCATATGTCTCTGTATGAATATGACATTTGCGCAATGAAGCAGAGTCCAACATTTGTATTATCACTACTCTTTTTTTAATAGATGTAAGCAGTGAGAAAACATGTTCACATAAAAAAGTACACAGAAATGGAAATTTGCTATATCACCATCACTTGATTGTTTGACTACCTTTTGAGTTATTTGTCAAAAATTATACACTGATTTATAATCAAGATTATTTTTAATTTTGTTAAGAGCAAAGAGTTGGGAACCGCCTGACTTGTTGTTCATTCATTAGAGTCTGATTCCCTATTTCAATTCCTGGGAGGTATACAAAAAAGGCTTTTACAATACTGTCAATTAACTGTTAATAATCCCAGCTATTCTTTTTCTTAGAGGCACCTTGTTTAATCAGACGTATTTTTAAAATTGTTGGAAAAGATCAATATGTTATTAATTTCCTTCTACTTTTGTATAGTGCTTTTCTGTTATCATGTGCTTTGAATGTATTCTCATCAAAATCCTGTAACTATAGGTTTGGTTTATTAAATATGTGAAAAATAACTTCCATATAAATCTACTTGGCAAAGTCATCCTCACTGTAAAACCAATCAGACAAATAATTCTTATTTTCCCTTAAGACAAAAATCTGACATTGTGTTTTCAATTCAACCAAACATGTTAATAAGCATTTCAAGGACTACTATAAATACTATTGGCAAAAAATTATGGAACCCATCTTGTAGAATAGATAATAAAATCAGTCAAGTCAAGATTAAAATGATGCAGCACTAATGTGATTTATCCATTTCACAATATTAATAAGAACAAGATCATAAATCCATATGCAGCTCCTCTGTTCTGAATTTGTATAGGGCACTGTTATATGTATGTCAAAGGACTTTTGTAAACTAGATCTGCGAAATATGGATGCATGCCTGTATCAAACATTGTTCTTCTGCTTTGGAGAATAATTAAACAAGAGTCAAATATAAAAATTAGAAATAACTCCATCAATGTTATGAAACAGCACGATCAAACTTTCCTTATATGGTAAGTGAAAGAGAACAATATCCAATTGCTAAAAAATGAATCAGTCTGGAAGTTATGCTATAATTTTCTCTTTGGCTAATAGGAGGTGAAAAATGCTGAACGTTTGAATATCTGGGGTTCCTCTGATTTTTGGTGTAATGCCTCCCTTGGATGAAGGTGACGGGGAAGCCCCAGTGCCCCATGTCTGAACGGACTCAAAGCAGAGGAGAGGCACTCTTAGTACCTGATGGGGGTGGCGCCAGATGCTGTCAACAATGTCTGTGAGCAACTCTGAGCAAGGGGGTTGTGGAGGATGGACCATGACCTCTAGGGAGAGGTGGGTCCTCCCCTCCAGAAGCTCCTCACCCAATTAACTACATGATTTCCTCCTGCTCCTTGAATATTTTCTGAATATTTTCTTTTCTCAACAATTGCTTTAATTTTCCTATCTCATCTAACTCTGTTCACTTCAATCTGAACTTTCTGAGTCCTGTTTGGGACTCAGTGGCTGGCCAGCTCCCCATGAACTTGGCCCAAAGCCCAGAACCCATTCTTCCTCCCACCCCTCCATTCCAGACAGGGATTCATCCTACTTGGCAGGCTGTCTCCCAGAGAACTCAGCATCTTGGAGAACTCTTTGCTCCCAGACACCTATTTCCAGAAGGCATGAGTGTCCCCCACCCATCCTGGGATCAGTCCAGCCATGTGCTCTGCAGCAGGGCCCTGGGTCACCCCTCCCTATTGCCTACCTGCCTGCAGATTTACCTGACTCTTTGGATGCAAGCTCATATCTGCATCCAGCCATTCCTCCTGCAGTGGTGGTTTGACTGAAGGACAGGGAACCCTAATTTTTTTAAGTGTTGTTACATCCCTGTCTATACCAGACCTCCCCAAACTCCTGGGTGATTTCTAAAGTGTTAGGCTGCTGCAACCCTGCTAGCAATCTCGGAGGGGATTCCTAGACACCCATGACCCATAGTGAGGTGGGAGGATATTGGTGCCTTTGGCAGACCACGCAGCCCCCAGCCACCATCCCCTAGTGCTGGATGACTTCCCCTCCAGAGCTGTGTTGACTTTTAGACACGAAAGCCACCTGATCATTTATTCGTCCAATGTCATGCTCCATTTGAAGTGGTCCAGCCAAGCCTGATTGCTATCCCAGTGACATCTTTTACTCCATGGGGCACATGTCACATCCCTGGAGTAACCTACTTCATCTTTTCTGCTCTTTCCAAAAGGCCATAACCTCAGCATGCAGGGTTTCTCTCTGCAGTGTTCATCTGCAAGGGGCTGTTGGGTCCCTTAGGAGTCACCACTTCCAATGTACAGGGCTCTAAACAAATTCCACAGTGTCCCATGGTATGGGTTTAGGAGCTTTATTGGGAAGGAGAAATCTGAAATGAGCAAAGAAAGAGAAAAGGGGTTCCCTGTCCCTGCTATTTAGTTCCTGGGGAGGTATAGGGATTGGTGGCTTCCTTCCCTGCTAGGCAGGGCTGGACTTTACAAGGCCCCTGGTGCTGGCCAGCTTGCAGGCCAGATAACCCCAGTAAACAGCTGGCACATCAGAGCCAAATGCCAAGCCCCAAACAACCTGTCCCCCATGGGCAAGGCTGCCTTCTTATGGATGCTGTATAAAATGACCCAGTCCCAGGCACAACTCCTCCCTGGAAGGTAGACATGGGCTGCCTGACCAGTGAGTCCCCAGGCCTCGGCCCACAGGACCCTGGGAGCCTGGCCTCTCTTCCCTTACTGGCTCAGGCCTTGTGAATATTCTCCTCTCCACAAGAGCTTATTCCTTAATCTGTACCAAGTAACACGGTGGAGTTCATGGAAAGCATGGTGGCTGGCAGGTGGAGTTGTAGCTGCAAAGCATCCGCCTTGCCAGGCGATTGCCTGTGTTTAAATATGTGGAAGAGGTGGATTGTAAAATTCCCTCTCTCTGCCGGCATTGTCTGTTTTGCTCTAACAAGATTCTCCCTTAAGAGCAATGTGTTCTTTGACAATAGCCTGGGGACAGGAGAGGCAAAGTCTTTAAACAAAAATTGCTATTACTCCCACTACTGCTCTCTACTCTTACCTAATTCAAAACATCCCAAGGAGGCTGCACGCCTAACACTCCTGCACCCCAACAGGAAAATAAGTAAGCAGGAAAGCCGGGAGCCCCAAGGATCTGATGCTGCAGTGACTCACTGAGGTTCTTTCCCCTGCTGGGCGCTCTGGAGGCTTTTATACCCTCGACAATGCCTCCTAGTGAGAATGAGGATGGGCGTGCTTTTTACTTTTCTTTTGTCAAGTGGTCAAAGGGTTGGTGAGCAAGGGGGTCATTCTTTGGCAGATCGGCTTTAGTACAGATTACACAGAGGCTGAGTGCTTGGGCGATGATTCCTTTAAGCCCATCCATGTCCAGGTATCCCTTAGAAAGTCTCCAACAACCCCTAGAGATGTGTCTTTCCTAGTTTGAGGACCACTGACTGGTCTAGGAATCTAGGATTCCAAGGTGTCAGGCTCTGGCTAGAGTGCCCTGGGGCCTGCCTGGAAGCTGATAACCTCCTTGGAACAGTTGCTGGAGACAGTATCTTTATAGAGAGGCCTTTGTGGGTGATGGAGGTTTTCTTCTTCTGACAGATATGCACACAGCTGCAGGAGTTAGCCAATACTATCTTTTCTACCTTCCACTGTTATTACTACTCTCCCCCTGTTTATCCTCTATAGCTACGTGGTCTCCTAGTAGGTCTTCCAACACACCAGGCACACTCGGTCCTCAGGGCCTTTGCACTGGCTGTTCCCTCTGCTGTAATGCTGATCCAGATATCTACATGGCCAACTCCCTCATCTGTAATTCTGTTCTCCAGGAGGCCTGCCCTGACTTGTCTATTTCAAATTGCAACTACATGTTCCTCTCCACCTCCTCTCTATCCCTCATGCCTTCCCTTATTTCCCCTGTGGAACCTATCATCCCTAAAACATTGATTTATGTATTTACGTTTAATGTTTTTGTCTTCCTCTACCACCTTTCACTCCCTGGAAAGGAAATTCTTTGAGGGCAAGGATCAGTCTGCTTTGTTCACTGATGTACACTAAATGCCTAGAAGAGAGCTGGCGCATGGTTGGTGTGCAGTAAATATTTGCTAATGAAGGAATAAATGAACAGACTCATTTGGTGGAAAAAAACAAGTTCAACTTTCACAGCTTAGTTGATCCACATGACCTCTCCCTTAAAAAATATGCAATGCACCATAGCATCAAATTACACCTGAGCTCTGAGAAGTGGCCAGCTTTCCCTTTTTCTTCTCTCCTCCTCCTCTGGTCTTCCTCCTCTTCCTCTTCCTTCTTTTTCCTCTTCTGCTTCTTCTTCTTTTGTTTATCAGCCAGTATACATGACCCTGACTGACCCCTTTAGTGTCGTCTCTGGTCCTTTTTGATGAAGCCCAGAGCCTGCAAACCAGAGGCCAGGGGGCCAAAGTTGGCGTGCAGGCATGTTTTTTAAGACCTACAAAATATTTACCTTCACAGTGGTTAAAATGAATAAAAATGCATCACCAATCTTTGAAAAATTTGTATATATTTTATATATGTATATATAAATTTTTTGAGACAGGGTCTCATTCTGTCACCCAGACTGGAGTGCAGTGGCATGATTACAGCTCACTGCGCAAACTCCTGGGCTCAAGTAATCCTCCCACTTAATTCTCCCAACTATTTGGAACTACAGGCAAGTGCCAGTATGGAATATTTCAAACATATTTAAACTTCAAAACTATCAAAGATATCAACATCTTCTTTTGTCTTCTGAAAAATCAGATTTGCTAACATTGGGCCACATCCCCAGTAGGCAGAAGCTAAGCACCAGCTGCCCCTTAGACAGGGCACTGTCTCCATCACCTCCTACTGTGTCCCTGCCACTGGCACCAAGATTAGCAGTGTTCTTGCTGAGCTGTGTCTCCTCCCATAGCCTGCTTTATGTACTCTGTGATTTGTACCCACCTGGTCTCTATAGAAATTTGAGTTTATAGCCCTTGATTTTAAAGATAATGAAGAGATCTGCAGTTCCCAGAATTTGTCCTGTGATCGCTTTCGTTTCCAGGCCTTTGCCAATGCTGGCTTTCAACCTGGAATATTCACCTTCCCCTCTTCACCTGGTCAGCTTCTACTCATTACCTTAGATGGCACTTCCTGTAGGAAGCATGCTTTGGTTTTCCAACATAGAGTTAAGCGCCCTTCCTTACAACAATGCAGGAAGTTCCCTTCCTCTCATTCTGCTTTGAAGTCTTATCTGTCACTCTGTATTATAATTTCTTATCTTCTTCCCTACTAGATTTAGAGCATTTTTAAGATAGGGACATGTCTTGTTCACCTTAAGTCCAGGAGTTGGCAAATTACAGCCCACAGGTGAAACCTAACCTGCAGACTGTTTGTGTACAGCCCTAATGCTCAGAGTGGTTCCTACATTTTTAGAGCATGGTAAGAACAAAACAGTATGTGAGAGACAGCCTATGTGGCCTGCAATGACTAAAATATTCACTCTCGCAATCTTTACAGAAAAAATTTGTTGATCCCTATTCTAGCCTTCCATCTGGCACAAAGTAAGTATTGAATAAATGTGAAATGAATAAATAGCTGTTGTCTTATACCTGGCATTCCAAGTAACACACATGTACTGGAGATTCTAAATTGAGTGTCGAGATAAAGACACTGTATATAGCTTATCAATCTATGGTTACTTAACCTCATCATTTTACCCTCTCCAGGGGGAACACCCCCCCATGCCCTCCGCATTGCATGATGCTGCTCACACATTACATACATGTAATACTATGTTTACATTACAATAACATTCATTATATTATGACAATATATTAATTATACATTATATAATATATGTCATTTAAATAATATAAATAATATACTCACATAATGTATTATATTTACGTAATAATAATAATTATTTTCTATTTCACAAACACTCAAATCTTCCAAGTTTGTTCTAGCCACAGCACCTTTGCATTTTCCATTCCCTCTGCATGGAGTGTTTTCCCCCAGACTCCTGCACAGCTGGCTTCTCTTCAATACTCAGGTCCCAGCTCAAATATCACATCTTCAGAGATGCTTCCTTCTCTTTATCTCATTACTCTGTTTTATCTTCTTCATAGCACAGTTCACCATCTGAAGTTATCTTATTTCTTTGTCTACTTATTTATAGTCTGTCTTTCTTCACAAATGATGTAAAGTTTATGAAGGCAGGCACATGGTCTGTTTTGCTTACTTTCTGTATCCTCACCATTTAGAACTGTGCCTGGCATATGACAGGTTCACAAACACATATTTTAAATAAATGCAATTAGATAGAAACTAAGTGCATGATATTCACATCAGCTTCTTTCTTGCACAGCTATTCCATTCAAGGACTAGATCTGAGAGTTGAACCTCTGATTCAAGAAAAGTGAAAACTTTATACGATTAAAGTCAGTTATGCTACAGTTGAGCTGACTGAGGTGTGAGACGTCACTGGGAAAAACCAGCTTCCTTGAGAAGCCTACAGGTGCAAGGACAAGGCCATGTCCCACTTGGCAGGAAATCCTGGGAGCCCATGCTACAGAAAACCAGGAATGGAGCTCTGCAGGAAAGCTCTGAACTAATGAGCATCACTGGCTGGCAGGCTTTCGGTTCACTCTCAGCACAAATAGCACACCCACCAGCAGATAAATGGCTTTAAATTAAAGGAAAAGGGCTGGTCGTGTTTGCTAGCTAGCTAGTGCATGAAACATTTTCAGGGCCCTTAAAGGCATCAGGGACTATTTGTTTATTGACGTAGCTCCCTATAGGGCTGATTCCGATTTAAATTCTGGATCTCTTTGTTAAAGTATGAAAATGATTCTGCATAATCAAAAGCTCTTTCTTTCTCATTGTTCTCTAGAAACACATCTCTGAGAAAAACATTTTTTTAACAGAAAATCTGTAAAGATGGGTAAGAATATACAAAATCTGATTTCAATAAATAAATAGTTACGGTGAATTGATAGCACCTTAACTACCTTTTGAATATTTAGTGCCAAAGAAGTATGTCTTGTTCAGGAAAACACTCCATCACTTGATTTCCCTTTCAGCGGATTTTGCGTCATTAATGCCTCTATTTGTCTCATTCCATCCTTAATAAATCAGTAACTGTTCTCTTGAACACTTAGCTAGAGGTTGCCTACTCAGGGTGGAACCTGGCAGCAGAAATAAACATTAACCTTTCTGGATATAGTCATGGGATTTGATATAATGACGCAGCACCCTCAGACACAGAGATGTCCAGAAGCATTTTGTGAGTGAAAATTAAACAAGAGTTCATAGGTAGCTGTAGGCAGATCTTTTATGCAGGGCAGACACTTAACTGGCATCCAGCCCTTTCAGAACTGGATGAAGTGTAGGAGGGAATGTCTATGAACAGCTAAGATCAGTGTTACCAAGACCAAGCCTGAGGGACACGGCCTGAAACCAACTGTAGGAGAAGCCTCCATCAGAACTGGTCCGTTTCCTCTTGGCTTACAAGCAACATTCATTCATTCCATCAATTTTTATGGTGGTTATTATATTCCAAGCACTAGACCAGGCTCTGGGATAGAGAGATGAATCAGATGCAGTCTCTGTACTCTGGGGGCTTACTAAAGGGACAAGTGTGGGAAGTACTGCGCTGAGCTGCAGGTGATGGGCACAAGAACTGAGGTCCGGTTCCTACTTCTTTGGTTTCTTTCTTCCTTCGAGAAGGACATTGATCTCCTGGCCTTTCTGACCTCCTGAAAGCCACTCCTTCATTCCTGTACTCAATAGGGGAGGAGGCTAAACCCATGGACACAGAGATGAGTGGGCCGTTACTGCCCTATAGGAACGGCAGCCTAGTGGTGAAAAGAGGCAACTCGGCAAATAATTACAATACAAAGCCAGCCCTAATACCAGTTTCTGCTGTGCTGTGTCTGTAACTCTTGAGGCATCTCAAAAATCCATATTTATAGGCCTCATCCACAGGCCGTGATTCAGTAGGTTGAGAATTTGAGAAATGTGTGTTGTTAACAGTGTATCCTAGTGATTCCAGCACATGGTCAGGTCTAGGAAGGGGACTGTAGACAAGCGACGCTAGCAGAGGGGCTGCATAGGTGAGAGCTATTGGTCTTCTAAGACTTCAGAGGCATTGGGTTTATACCAGGTATAGTTTGGATGAAGGAAGACTGTTCCAGGGATATAGGATCACATGGTACAACTCATGGGGTGATGAATGTCTGGGCCGTTGAGGGAACTGGGAAAGGCAAGCATGAAAAAAGGAGTGACAAAAGCTGAAGTTGGACAGGAGAGAAGGGGGCTGACTAAGAAGGATATTTAACAAAGAGTTAAGAAGCTTGGTATGGATTCTATAGGGAAGACAGTGAAATGGTCCCAGCAGAGTTCAGGAACACAGTGCTGGTGGCAAGATGGCAAGGATCTAGAGTAGCAGGCTAGAGGCAGAGGAGCTGTCTTAGTTATCAATTGCTGTGTAATAAATTACTCTAAAATGTAGTGGCTTTATACAATAACATTTCATTTGCTCCTCACTTGCTGTGGATCAGGGATCCAGGCAGAGCAGGGCTGGGAAGTTCTGTTCTTCATGGTTTGGCTGTGGCTCAGCTGGTGGTTGGGCTGGACTGGAAGGTCTGAGGAAGCTCCATCCTTCTGCCTGGCACCCCAGTGCTCCTCTGCATGGCCTCTCTCTCTCTCTAGTGGGAAGAGAGTTGCTTAGGATTCTTCATGGAATGGTGGTTTAGGGGCAGTTGAACTTCTTATACGGGGCCTGACTTCCAGGAGGGAGCATTCCAAGTGGCAAAGGCAGATCTCTTAAGGCCAGCCTTGGAAGTTACTTCCACATTACAACCATGCTGCTTTTATGGGTTGAAATAGGTCACAGGGCCAGCTCAGACTTAAGAAGAGGGGAAATAGACTCCACCTCTTGATGTGGGGGAGGAAAGGTCATATTGCATAAGACATGGAGGACGAAGACATTGGTACAGCTACCTTGGTAAACACCATCTACTGTAGGACTAACTGGAATATTGTGATCTCTTAGACAAGAGATAAAGAGGCCTGATGCATGGCAGTAGCAGCAGTGATAGAAAGGGATGCCCAGGGGAGATGTTTTAGAAGTAGAATTACATAACATGCTTCCTGACTGGACTTGCAGAAGGGGATGGAAGGGTGAAGATTGATTCCTGAGTTTCTGGTTGGCATAGGTGACACTATCCACTGAGAAAAGGAGAGATCTGGGGCAGTTTGATGAGTGTGAGTATGGCCAAAGCTGAGGTTGGTTTGTGACATGCTGAGTTTGAGACCCCTCTGCATGGAGAAGTTGAATAGGCATTGGAGCTCAGGAGAGAGATATAGTTTAAAGACGCAACAAGTCCCTGGCATTGAAGCCTTAGGAATGGATAAGTCGACATACCTAGATGCTGTGGTTTGACTATGTTCCCTCTCACATTCAGGTGTTACTAATGTGACAGTATTAAATGATGAGGCCTTTAGAAGATGATTAGCCCATGACTGTTTCTCCCCCATAAATGAGATTACTAGATGCCCTTGACGAAGGGAGTTAGCTCTCTTTCCCTTCTGCTTTCTGCCACATGAGGATGCAATAAGAAAGCCTACACCAGATGCCAGCACCTTGATCTTGAACTTCCCAGCCTCCAGAACTCTGAGAGAATAAGTTTCTGTTCTTTATGAGTTACTCAGTCTCAGGTATTCTGCTACGGAAGCACAAATGAACTAACACATGCATCCTCTTATTTTCATTTACAGGTGAGCAATGCAGGGTTTAGAGGCTCAGGACATTGCCCAAGGTGAGAGCTGGCAAGTAGTGAGTCAGGATTTGAACCAGCCGGTCTTATTCCACAGCCCATTCTCTTAAGGATTACCTTACCTTGCTCTCAGCAGGCAGTCCCTGAGCTCTTGTGATCTTGCTCTAAGGGGAAGCCAAGGCCCTGAAAACATTAGCTTATGACAGCAGCTCCAGATGGAACTCTGGTCATAATCACAGGCTGAGCCCCAACCCTGGTCACACACTGAGCCCTGACCCTGGTCCATACTGAACCCCAGTCCTGGTCTCACACTGAGCCCTGACCCTGGTTCATACTGAACCCCAGTACCGGTCACACACTGAGCCCTGACCCTGGTCCATACTGAATCCCAGTCCCAGTCACACACTGAGCCCTGACCCTGGTCCATACTGAATCCCAATCCTGGTCACACACTGAGCCCTGACCCTGGTCCATACTGAACCCCAATCCTGGTCACACACTGAGCCCTGACCCTGGTAATACAGTGAGCCCTGTGCTGTTATTGCAGCATGAAACAGACTAAGTAGGTTTTCCTTTTTTATCTTCATCAGTTTTATTAATGTCAAGAGCAGCTTAAACCTTTGATTGAATATATCTTTTCTAAACACAAAATGAATGTAAAAACACGTCCTGGTTGGGGGCCGAATGACAGACACAAGCCAAAAACACAAGCCGAAGAAGGAAGATGAGCAAATCTCCTCCTCAAAGTGAATCAGAAGGCATCTGCTTTTGCCCTCCCCCTGCTGTGGCTTTGCAGGAGTGGTTCTTTTGTAATTAATCATCATTTCTATTTCCCCTTCTCCCATCCCAAAGAGCAAAATCAGAAGTATGAATCAGGTCTCAACTTAGCAGTTGGGAAAAACACTGTAGAAGCTATATTTTAAAATATTTAAAAAATATCTCCTCAGAGGTGGCTTCCAAGGGGAGAAATCCACTTAAAACATATGTAATGGGAACATTTTTCTTTTGAGACTTTTTGCGTATTCATTTTACACATAAGTGTAAAAGTTAAAGTTCCTGTGTGTGATTTTATTTTTGTAAATTTTTATTTATTTTTCTAAGTCTGATTTTAAAGGATCAACTTCTATTCTTAGATTGTAGGAAGACTATGTCCAGAAACTATTCTATGACTAAAACATCTTTACCAATGTAACAATACAAAAAGGAGGAAAATTCTAGAAGTCCCCTAGTCTGAAAACTCCTAACAGCTTCTGAAGACTGTTTTTTCAGGTGATACTTAGTCCATAGAATAGACATATAAAAAATGAAACAAAACATAAGACTTGTCTTGTAGTCGAATCTCAGTACTTTGATACCATACATGTACAAGGCTTTTTATGATAAGATGGAAATATTCTATTCTGGGGAAAAGCAAACGTTGGTTACCAGGTATATTTATTTAATGTCATAAAGTACCAGTCAAGCTTTCGGTAAAGATAGCAGGATGAATCCAGGTCATAGAAACTCCCTATTACCTGATCACATAAATAAAAAATAGTAAAATAATAGGAAAGCAGGAAGGGATACCATTTAGTGTCCTAACTTTAAAAATGGGGTCCTAAGAAAGAAATCAACCTTACTGGAAAGATTCCTTATGGATCTTAACATAGCCTCTACCCCACCTCAAAGCTGCATGTGGGAAAGAAGATGGACTTGTTAACACACCTTGAGAATTTCCCCTTAAATCCCAAATTTCAGAAGAAATACACTAAGGAGGTGAGTGAGCTACTTGGAGGAAACATAAAGGAAAATCCTCAAGAGAAAAAGCTTCAGTTTCAGTCATTGCAGCATCCTAGGATGTCATCTAATGCAGAGAAAAAATGTAGGAATATTCATTTTTTCAAGGCTTTTTCCTGAACTTAGAGACCTAATAGAGCATTTTTAGTTAAGGGTAACAAACCCGGGACATTTTATATAACCTTTGAATGGGGAGTTCTGTCTTTCTCCCCCTCTTTCCAAATTCCGTGGTTGTAGAAATAATAGGTCACATTACTCTGAGTCCCCAAACTATAGTTGGAAAGGGAAGATAAGCAGGTATAATATTAAGGTGAACATGGTACCAAAGAAAACTCATCTGTACTAAACTATAGCAAGGAAAAGGTGTGGATGAAAGTGCCCACATAAGCCTGAGCAAAATGAAAAGAAACATCATAGTAATTATTCATCTTTAAAATGGAGCAAATAATTGTATCTGCCTAACAGGGTTGTGTTATAATAATTAGAGGATTAATATATGGAAATTGCAGAGAACAGGGTCTGGCACACAGAGAACCATTCAGTAACTGTTAACAATAAAAATAATGGCTTTATTAAAATAGTACAGGAAAAGGTAAGATCAATCTAGCACACTAAAGACTGATAAACAGTCTGCAAAAGAGGACAACTTATGGGAAAGATTACCCGAGAGTATTTTACTCTGAAGAGCTTAATAAAACTATGAATTTTATTAAATAAGTGTTTGACAACAGATTTAAAAAGAAAAACAGAATAAGATGAAAAAGAGGAATGCAGAGAAACAAAAACACCGAACTGCATTACATAATTTATAACTAAATTAGAATTTTCAAGGATTAGAATGGCCATAGCTGAAAATTGAATTGCTAACATAGAAGAAAGGCTCTATTGAATGCAGAGAATAATCAAGAGAGAATAGCAGTTCAAGAAGGACTGATAGATATAAGTGATTAACAAAGATGATCCAACATCATCCAACAAAATAAATTATGTCCAGGAAACTATAGAATAAATGACATAGAAACAAGTGACACCAAAAAATATAGCCAAAGTTGTGATAGAATAAAATTTTCCTTGAAATAAGTAAAAATCTAATATGCATATTGAAAGAACCCACCATGTTTCAGGAAATATTGACAAAATGATATAGAATGCTGATGCAGAACATTAGAATTAACATACGTTGTTAAATAATTAATTTATTTTTTACCTTTTATTTTAAGTTCAGGGGCACATGCGCAGGTTTGTTACACAGGTAAACTTGTGTCATGGGGGTTTGTTGTACAGATTTTTTCATCATCCAGATATTAAGCCTAGTACCCATTAATTATTTTTCCTGATCCTCTCCCTTCTCCCACCCTTCACTCTTCAATAGGCCCCGGTGTGTGTTGTTCCCCTGTACGTGTCCATGTGTTCTCATCATTTAGCTGCCACTTGTAAGTGAGAACATTCAGCATTTGGTTTATGGTTCCTGTGTTAGTTTGCTAAGGATAATGGCCTCCAGCCCCATCCATGTCTTTGCAAAGGGCGTGATCCCATTCTTTTTATGGCTGCATAGTATTCCATGGTGTATATGTACTACATTTTCTTATCCAGTCTATCATTGATAGGCATTTAGGTTGATTCCATGTCTTTGCTATTGTGAATAGTGTTGCAGTGAACACTGGCGTCCATGTGTCTTTATAATAGAACAATTTATATTCCTTTGTGTATATACCCAGAAATGGGATTGCTGGGTTGAATGATATTTCTGTCTTTAGGTCTTTGAGGAATCATTACACTGTCCTTCACAATGGCTGAACTAATTTAAGCTCCCACCAACAGTGTGTGAGCATTCCTTTTTCTCTCTAACCTCGCCAGCATCTGTTATTTTTTGACTTTTTAATAATAGCCATTCTGACTGGTGTAAGGTGGAATCTCATTGTGGTTTTGATTTGCATTTCTCTAATGATCAGTGATGTTGAGCTTTTTTTCATATGATTTTTGGTGGCATATATGGTCTTATAAACCTTTTTAAAAAGAAGAAAGATCTCTTCAAGTACCTAGGCAGAAAAATCAGGATACCTACAAATGAACAAAATCTCGCTGACGTAATACTTTTTCATAGCAATATTCAATGCCAGAACACAATGGAACAATGTCTAAAGTTCAAGGGAAAACAGGGTTTGACCCAATGATTTTCTACCAATATAATCATCTCTTGCATATGAAGACCATATGTGGGAAATACTCCAATGAGAATTATAGCACATATGAGCTTTACTTGGGATAAAACAAGAACATGAATACCTACTGTTCAGCTGTAAAATCAAGGCGGTCATTGATTTCTCCAATTCACAAAAGGAGAGTCTACTATATAAGGACTAGAGGATCATTTAGAGCTGGAAACCAATGGAGCAATATCTATAAGGTGTTGAGCAGAAGAAAATGTGACATGTGAGTAGTGTATGTTGTCAAGATATCTTTTGAGTATCTGAGCAAAGGTCTTTCTCAGATATAATGTGAGTAAAGCATGTGTGAGCAAAACAACCTAACTGACAATGAAATCCAGCCAACCAAGAAATTAAATACCCCTCCCTCCTGAGGAATTAAAAAGCTTAAAAAAAAAAAAAGCACTGGTAGTCCTTTTATTGTGGGAATTATAGAACCAAATCCAAGATTTATAAACCTTGGGAAGTAAAAATTATTAACAAAATCTAAATTTTGTTAGGAGTGAAGAAGGATGAGAATATTAGTTACTAATGTAGCAGCGTGTTAATACCGAACTCTTCCTGTCCGGGTATCTGGAGAGGTTCCTAAGGCTAAGGATAAAACACTAGGTGCCACCTTTCCCCATGTTTCAAAGTTTGGTGCTGGACTCCATTTGCAGAACTCTTGGAGGGAATGGCCAAAAATATTCTTATAGCAAGAATATAAGAGGCTGGGCATGGTGGCTCACATCTGTAGTCCCAGCACTTTGGGAGGCAGCAGGCGGAACACCTGAGGTCAGGAATTCAAGACCAGCCTGACCAATACGGTGAAACCCCGTCTCTACTAAAAATACAAAAATTAGCTGGGCATGGTGGCTTGTATCTGTAGTCCCAGCTACTTGGGAGATTGAGACAGGAGAATCGCTTGAACCCAGGAGGCAGAAGTTGCAGTGAGCTGAGATTGGGCCACTGCACTCCAGCCTGGGCGACAGAGCGAGACTCCGTCTCAAAAAGCAGTAGCTGCAACACTAGAAAGATGGCAGAGCAAGAGCAAAGAAAAATCTCTTTGGTTCCAGAAAATCTCCTGAGAAAGGGGAAGGCTTATCAAGCTCTCAAAGCCACCCAGGCAAAGGAGGCACTTTTGGCAAAGAAGGAGCAGAGGAAAGGAAAAGGGTTCAGATTTAAGTGACTGGAATCATTCCTACATGATTTCTGGCAACAGAAACATGACAAGGTGCATCTCAGATGACTAGAAGTGAAATCTCATGCCTTGGAATTGCCAGATAAACATTCCTTGGCTTTGTTGTACGCATCGGAAGGATTGATGGTGTGAGTTTACTGGTGCAGAGAACCATTGCAAGACTTTGCCTAAAGAAAATTTTTAGTGGTGTCTTAGTAAAAGTCACTCCCCAGAACCTAAAAATGCTGCCTATGGTGGAACCTTATGTGACTTGGGGATTTCTAAATCTGGTGTCTGTCCTGAAACTCATTTTGAAATGTGGACAAGCCAAGGTCAAGAATAAGACCCTCCCACTGACAGCCAACACAGTGATTGAGGAGCACCCGGGGAAGTTTGATGTCATTTGCTTGGAAGATCTCATTCATGAAATTGCCTTCCCAGGGAAGCATTTCTAGGAGATCTCATGGTTCTTGTGCCTTCTCAGTGGCCCGTCATGGTACTAAAAATAGAATGGGCTTCCTCAGGGAGATGGGCACACCTGGCTATCGGGGTGAGTGCATCAATCAGCTCATCCGCCTGCTTAACTAGACCCAGGTGCCAAACTGCAGTAAATTTTTATCAATGAAGTGGAAGCTTGTGTTTCTGGGTTTTTTTGGAATTTTTATTGAGTGTCTTCAGAGAAGATTATTTCCTGCTTCAAAACTGGAAAGGAAGTTTTCTTCAAAAACTGGAAAGGAAGCGTCAAAGAAAAGATAGTGGTTTATGTTCATGGCAAGCACCTCTCATTACAATCCAGTTCCAAGGAAAAATTCCAGCATTTTCTACATTGGCTGCCATCTCGTCTGAAATCAGCACATTCCATGGAAGAAGGAGTCCTGCTTTGGTGCATCTTCTATCCTAGGGTTTACTGTTGGTAAATGAGTAACTCTAGCATTTGTACAAGGCTCCCTAAGACTGCTGCAGTGGTTGACCAAGCCCAGGGACATAATTGAATCTGGAGATTCCTGGGGCCTTGTTTTGAAAAAGACTTGAAATACACATAGGAAGAAAGGACCAAAAATAAATGTTCACTTGTCTCTGCAAAAAAAAAAAAAAAAACGAGTATAAGAATATTAAGGGATTATATTTTGATCCCTTAGTCCATCACTCTTCTGGAGTGTTTGAAAGAGTGAACACTGAAGGAGAAAGAAAAAAATATGTCTGGAGAATGAGGCTGCAGTGCTGTGGCAGTTTTCCCTTCCCTGGGCGATGGAGTGTTGCTGAGATGCATGATGCTTTGAGATCACTTCAGGCTTGGTGTGAAGGTCTTCACCTTTAGAACTTGATATGTGTTCTGAGGGTTGAAGGGACAAAATGGACTGGTAGTAGACTCAGGAATATGAGATCTAAAGGCAGGAGGTTGCAGCAGGCTTTCAACCCCAGGAAGCAGAACAAAGAGGAAGATAATTGCTTTGGGAGTAGGTGCCACTTCCACCACTGACAGGGGCAAGCTTTCAGGAATGTTTCCCATACAGCAGATGTGGGCATTGGGAAAACCAGCATGGAATGTAGACTTTGCCCAAGGGACTTTGTCCATGAGGGCCATTGGGAGGGCAGTGGGGGCTCTAACAGGAATGTATACAAGACCTGTCTCTGGATGCCAGGTTTCAGGAGTTGGAGTTATATATGGCCAGGCCAGACGAAAGGCATCACCCACATCATAAAAATTTCCATTGGAGTTTCTCAGTTTCCCAAACTGCAAGAAACCCCTAAAAGAGTCTCCAGATGTCACAAAGGTACCAGCAAAGTAAGATCTTTCCCTAAATTCCCTTTCCTCCTGTGCTCAGCTGTGAACAGGTCATCTGAGAAGATGAGTGAGCAGGGGAGAAGGGTAGAAGAACAGTGCTAGGAAGGAGAGAAGAAATCCCCCATTAACCTGATACCCCAATGTTATAGGACCTAGCAAAGGGGTAGGTGTCCTTGATTTTTCATTGCCGCTAGCTGACTGTCGCTTTTTCTTTTTCCCTAAAGCCTTCCAGCTTCCTTAGCAAATGTCATCAGTTACACTACCTATTTACCCTTTTTGTAGCACTTCTGCCCAATCTTTGTGGCTATTCTCTTTTGATCATTTATTCCTTGAAAGTTAGCAATTGGTTTACTGCCTATCTCTATAATCATCACGGGTGACTTCAACATCCATGTAGACTGCTCATCCAAAAGCCTGACCTCTCAGCTTCTTGATTCCCCTTTTTCTTTGTCTTTTCCTCTGTCACAGTTCAGCCACCAATTATTAGTAATGGCACCACCTCCAAAACC
The DNA here is from genome assembly GCF_028885655.2 of Pongo abelii. Taxonomy (NCBI): domain Eukaryota; kingdom Metazoa; phylum Chordata; class Mammalia; order Primates; family Hominidae; genus Pongo; species Pongo abelii. The sequence goes on along the minus strand of NC_072001.2, from coordinate 83,038,271 downwards.
TTGACTCAAGTTTCCCATTCTATGATCTTTCTGCCACACTTCTTCTAGTTTAAATTCTACCAATTATTTGACCTATAAGGACCTCCCAGTCATCAATTAAGTCCACCACATTTCTTTACTTTCATTTTTATCTATGAATTCCATGGTATATCATTATAACCACTCATTTGCTTAACCGCTTAACTCTCTCACCCCTGTCTCCCTCTGTCATACTTGCCTAATTTGGCTAAAGGCAGTACTCTGTTTACTTTTCACCTGTTTAAATATGACTAGAAAAAACCATAACCATACTCAATGATCTTGCTCTAATTTAGGACCATGTAACTCAGCAAGCCTTATCCATTTTTCTGGTCAGTTCCTTTGTCCATTCTCCTGAATAACCACTTCAACCTTCTTCCCAACTTCCCACCTCACCCTCATCCCCTTTTCAGTCTAAGCTAATGATCTAGCTTTTTTTTTTTTTAAATAAGAAAACAGAAGTAATCAGAATATCCTTATTTTCCATAACTAGGGCTGCATACCTACCTATATCTACAGTACTTATGTCCTTTGTCTTCCCTTCTCTTATAAAGGATAAACTCTCTCTGCTTCTGCCCAAGGCCAAGTTTCATTCTTGTGCCCTGGATTCCAATCCCTCTGTCCTACTCATACTTTGCTTTGTTAATGATCATTTCTCTCCTTCAAGAACAATTTTCCCTTCAACTGAATCATTCCTGTCACCAATTAAACATACCCCAATATCTCCCATATAAAAAATAACTATCCCTAGAATCCACATGCCCCTCCAATTATAACCTTACTTACCTTCTCTAAAGGCAAAACCATCTTTAAAGTGTTTTCTATACTTACCTTCTTCATGTCCCATGTTCTTGAAACAGATCTAATTACAACCACTCAGTTGAAACTTTTGTCAAGGTCACCAATGACTTCCATGTTAAGTCTAATGGTCAACTCCAAATGCTCATTTTGGTAGATCCTTCAGCTTATTTAATGCATTAGGTTACTCCCTCTTTCTGGAAATACTTTCATATTTGGTTTCTGAGACTCTGTACTCTTCTGCCTTTCCTCCTAACCCACTGCCAGCTGTCACTGTCTTCTTATTCTTAGTTCAATCCTTCTTTTATTCACTACCTCTAAATGTTGGAGTGTCCCAAGGTGCAACTCTTAGATCATTTTCTTCTGCCTGCATTTTCTTCCTAGGCAATCTCATCTAGCTTCATGGCATCAAAAGCCCTAATACACTTATGATTTCCAAATTTACCCAGCCCATTTCCCGATTCTGACCTCCAAATTTGGAAATACAACTGGCTTCTCTATTCTCCCGGCTCAACTGTCTCATAGATATCTCAAACGTAGCATGTTCAAAGCAATTCTTTATTTACTTCTTCCCACAAATCTGATCACACCTCTCCCATTCATTCTCCCCCATTCCCATATAGGTCACTTTGCTTAGGCCCAAAGCCAAGGCATCTTTCTCAGCTTTCCTCTTTCTTTCACACCCTGTTATGGATTGAATATTGCCCCCTAACCCCCCACAACAAACACCAAAACAAAACAAAACAAAAACAAGATACTTTGAAATCCTAGCAACCAGGACCTCACAATATGACCTTATCTGGAAATGGTGTAATTAGTCAAGATGAGGCCATACTGGAATAGCGTGGGCCCCTGGCCCAATATGATGGGTGTCCTTGTAAGAAGATGGCCACGTAAAGACAGAGATGTACAGGAAATGCCCTGTGTGACAATGAAGGCAAAGATTGAATTTACAGCAGCTGCCCACTAAGGAATGACAAAGACTGACAGCAAACCACCAGAAGCTAGGAAGAGGCAAGGAACTATTGCCCTGCAGGTTTCAGAGGGAGTGTGACCTTGCTGACACCTTGATTTCAGATGTCTAACCTCCAGAACTGTGAGACAATACATTTCCATTGTCTTAAGCCACTCAGCTTGTTTTACCTGGGTACAGAAGCCCTAGGAAGCGAATGTATGTCCCACATTCCACTCACTAGCAACTCTTCTTGGCTCTGCCTTTGGAAAGATAGCAGTAACCTGTCAATTTATCTCCCTGCTTCTACTCTTGCCCTGGCCCACCAGAGCTATTTTCTATGGCTCATTTCAAGCGATCTTTTCAAAATGTAAACCAGGTCATGCCATTTCCTTGCTCAAGACCTTCAAATGGCTTCTCATTACAAACAGAATAAACCTTAAATGTCTTGCCCAGGCTTATCAGGCTCTGCATATCCTGTCCTCCAGCCTCCTCTCGTCTCCTATCCCTTGCTCATTCAGGTCTCAGCGTATTGACCTTCTTGCTGTTGCTGTGACACGCTGAGCTGGTCCAGCTGATATGGTTTAGATGATTGTCCTCCTAAAATCTCATGTTGAAACTTGATCCTCAATCTTGGAGGTGGGGCCTGGTGGGAGGTGTTTGGGTCATGGGGGTGGATCCCTCATGAATAGTTTGTGGCAGTCCCCATGGTAATAAGTGAGTTCTCATGCAGTTAGTTCCTCCAGAACTGATTGTTGAAAAGAGCCTGGCACCTCTTCTCTCTCTCTTGCTTCCACTCTCATCATGTGATCTGCACACACCAGTTCCCCTTCGCCTTCTGCCATGAGTGGAAACTTCCTGAGGCCCTCACCAGAAGCAGATGCTAGCGTCATACTTCTTGTACAGGTTGCAGAACCCTGAACCAAACAAATCTCATTTCTTTGTAAATAACACTGCCTCAAGTATTGCTTTATAACAACACAAAAATGGACTGACACCAGCCTTAGGGCATCTGCGTTTGCAATTCTCTCTGTCTAGGATGCTCTTTCCCCGCATGTATTCATGCCTTAGTTCTCCTTCTCATTAAGGCTCCTTCTCTTATCCCCAGAGAAGCTCTCTATGCCTACCTGATCTTAATTGGCCCTTCTAACCCTTTATTCTGCTTTATTTCTCTTCCTAGCACACATCCGCATCTGAAATTTTCATATTTATTGATTGCGCTATTAAATTGCCAGTGCCTTTGCAGAGTCATGCCTGTGGTAGATAGCAAATGAATGAATGAATTCCAGCATTTGTCCAAAATTCAAATATAAAGTTAAAAAAATGACTTCCACCTCTTTCATTTTTAATTAAAGTTTTCCTGGTTTTGACAGAACTTTTAGAAATGAATATCTCTGTGGTGAAGAAACATTTATCTGAAGTTTAGCAATTTCTTCAGTTTCTTGGCAATTCTTCTTTCTTCTGTTAAATACAATTAATATTAAATTAAAAATCTTTTATTTAAATAACATGAGAAACATAGTCCCAGTTGCTGTATAAATGCAAAGAGCAATGTCTGCAGTGATAGTCCCCCAGTAGGGATGATGATTTACAGGGAGGGGGTTGGATTTGGAGGAGATTTTTGTTTGTTTGTTTTCTTTTTTGTACTCTTAAGTATCAGTTGAATGTTTATAGCTAGTGTATGTCTTTCATATAAAATATACTCCCATTATTCTTTTTAAAAACCTCTCAAATAAGGTTTTAATGACAGAATATAGCAAAATTAAAATATAAGAAAGCAAGGTTTATGTTTGACACAAGCTGATGTCTTAAGAGAAAACTTGAGTTATGCCTTAATTTCAAAGGATGTAGGAGAATCAGAAATTACTTTTTATTCATTCAGACTGATATTTCACAGCAAAGCAAACTGAGGTAGTTTGGCTATTCGGTGCATAGGACTATAACATTAAGAAGCAGAAAAAAGTATCCTAGAACTCTGAATTCAAACCTCATGTACTTCCAAAGACATTTTAAATCTGCCTTTTAGAATTTTGCTCCCAGAGATGGACCAGATTTGGCTTTCTCTCAAACATAGTCTCCTTGGAGAGAGATCATCTGAAGGACACAAGTGTGCTTGTTGATAGAAAGGAAAGGAAAGTGACTGTCTCTGCTTGGTGGTTGCTTGGGAAGCTTCAGCAGGAGCTGGGTATTGAAAAATGGGAAGAGGAGAGGGAAAGGAAGAGAATCCCAGAAGTAACTGGGGATGAAGGAATGAGTTATACAAGCTAATGGTCTATCCCAGGAATGCCACACAATCTCTGTGTGGCTGGACAGTGTGGGGAATGGGAGAAAGCAGAAGGAGAGGAAGATGGAAAGGTAGAGGGGCCAAGCTAGGAGGGGCCCTGAATGCCAAACCAAAGAGTTTAGGTTTGATTCTGGAGGTCAAGAGCACACCCCAAAGAGAGAAGTAAGAGCACATAGATGTAAGATCCCAAACACAGATGTAAGAGCTGTGTTTCTGATCTGTATTTTTTAAAGATGACTCTGGTGACTGCATGGAGGAGGGATAAGGCCAGGGTGAGACCAGATGCAAGGCAAACTTGTTCAGAGGCTGTTGTGATGACGGAGGGAAGAGAGAATGAGGACCAGAGAGAAAGACATAGAAGGCATACCGATGCAAGTTTGTAAAGTAGAAATGATTGGGTTTGATGACTGATTTGATATGGCAGGAACGGGGAAGAGATTGGAGAGGAAGGAATCAAAAGATGGCTCTCAGATTTACAGCTTGAATAGCAGGTCATTGGGGCTGACCTAAGAATTTTATAAAATGAACCAAGTTACCATATTGAGAATGAGTTTCTGGTTTATAAAATCTGTATATGTTCTTGTTCATGAAAAGTTTCACCATTTGGTGACTTACTATTTCTAACATGCAGATGTGATGCCAGGCCTGGGAGCATGCCCTAGCTGGACAATATGGTCTTGTACCAGGTGCCACCCCATAGCCCCAACGAGGAGAGATGCTTTAGGAAACATCCACAGAACATCAGGGCAGGTATGACAATCTTTCTGAACATTTCAAAGAAACTTGCAATGTGCAGGTTTCCTTGGCAAACTTTTCTAGTGACACCATTGAGATTCAGCTAAGCCACTAGGTACTCAAGGTTTTTTAAGCCAAATTGTGAAATATGAGTTGTCAGTCTCTATTCCCCAGAAAGAAACAGTTATCAGTAAAAACAGATGTGGTGGTTGCAACATTTAGATGAAATATTGATGACTTCTAAAAGGCCAGCTGGTAATCACTATTCCTTTTGATTCTGGAACCAATGATTGTGGTGATTCAGCTCTGCTATAATTTCTTAGGGAACATGGCATGGGGGAGTGTGTGTTCCATGTTGAAACTTTAAGAACTTCTCAGCTCCTGAAGTCCCTAAGTCTTCAGAGCATCCTTCCAAGATGAGAAATCAACCAAGGCTCTGCACCAAAATTTACCATGCTTAAGTCTCATCTTCTCAGTCCTTATCTGTTTTTAGCAAAATGTCAAAATGTCTATCAATGAAGCACATGCTTGAGGTTTATCTAGATAGATATTGGTCTTCCTGACTAACTTGATTTCCAAGGACCCCACGTGCTTTAGATGGTCAGTCCTGGCTGCCTCTGGTCTTTGCTCCCTTGATTTCCTTCATTTGATATGTTGCCTTTGCCATCTCACTGCTTATTTAGATCCTTTCCATGCTCAAACCAAGCTCATAAACTCCATATTTTTGTGAAAACTTTTCCACTTGAAATGTATCGATTTATTCTTTGTGTTTGTTAGAACTTTGTGTATATGCTCAAGATAGCATTTGCTAATTTGCCCTGTGATCAAGAATTACCCTTACTGGACTTTAAGTGTTTGAAGGAGGGACTCTGGGTTGACCTATGTTTATGAATTTCTGCCCTTCCCCAGCCCCTCTCCCTCCAAGGCCCAACACAGTGCCTTCAAAAGCAGCAGCTATTTTATTGAGGATTTTGGCATGATTTTAGATGCAAACACTCATGTAATCTTCAAAACAACTCAAGAAAATAGACGCTATTTTTATCTCCATTTTCCATGTTCTTTGACCTAGCAATTCTATTTATAAGAATTTATCCTATAAATATATTTGCACATACGAAACTGGCCCATGTACAAGGGTATACAAGGTTGCTCAGTTCAGCACTGATTATAACAATGAGTGGAAACTTAACTAGAGGATTGGCTAAACAAACTATAGTGAATCTATGAAATAAAATGTGATTGGCCTGGAAAGGTCTCCAAGACACATTTTTAAGTGAAAAAAAGGAACCAAGTTGTACAGATGGTATGTACAATATGTTCCTATTTATATAAAATAATATATTTATGCATGTATTTGCAAATCTGTGCATAGATTATCTTTGGAAGGATATACACTATAACAAGTAGACAACACTTGTTATCTCTGGGGAGAGTTACTGAGAGTCAGGTTACCTTGGTCATCACCCTGGTGATCTGACAGGATCCCACACTCCCATCTTGGGGGTCATCCATCCCCAGTGTATCTCAGCCACTTAAACTGGAACCACATTACCACTAATGGTGGCTTTAGGTGCTTGATTTTTAAATCTAGTGGAGGTTGAGCTAGAAAAATAAGTGTAAAAGAATCCTTCTGTAATTTAGCAAGATGCTAGAATTCTTTCTTTTTAATTAAAAACCAAAACACTGAGACCATGCAGCAGCACATTAATCACAAGAGCAGTGGTATTGTTCCATATTAATGGAAATTTCTGAAGGCAATCATATGAAAATGTTCAATTATGATCTACAAGGGCCATGAACCTCTCGGATGTCTGTGGAGACTGAAAGGAGACTCTGTGCACCCACTGGGACTCTTCCTTCCTGCCGCCATGTTTCCTCATTTCCCTTCAGGGTGATGTCCGTGAAGTTTTCCTCTAAAGGCACTCCAGCTGAGCTGTCAACTTCCTGGGCTTTAATGCATAGTGATTGCTGCTATTTTTGTTATTTTCCATCTCTCTGATGCTGCTCCATTGTCCCTCCTGCGGTTGCCCTTTTCTGTTCTTTAGTATTTTAATTAATGTTGCTTAATTATACTTGGCCCCCTGAGGATTTTTGAGGGGTGAATTCAATGGGAAAGGCTGAATGAATAAATTCTCCAGTCTTTTGCACACTTGTTATCAAGAGCTTCTCACCCAGGGGCACACCCAATTATTTCCAACACATCAATAATGCCAAAGGGAGGGACGATGGGATGTTTAGGAAGAAAAGAGGCCTGAGAAATGACTACTTTTTATTCCATGGTCCCAGCCTATAGGATGAGGTCATTATATGATTGGTATTATAGGAGAAGCAACATTTTACCTATACCCTCTTATATTTTTTTGGCTGGGTCTGAGAATTAAATTGACATAAAACAAACGAGCAAGAGAAAAACATACGAATTTATTTAATGCAAGTTTTATGTAGCAAGGGAGGCTTCATAGGGAAATGAAGACCCAAAGATGCAGCTAGAGTTGAACACTTTTGTATTGAATTGGACAAAGATCAGTAAGTTGTGAAAATGTGGGGAGGTAAAGGGGCTAGCTAGGGTAGTTAACTGAGTGGACAAGTGACCAAGAAGACAACGGTTAGTTTCACAGGTGCTATAGTTTGGTTTGTTTGACTCCTGCATATTTCACGTTGAAATTTGATTTCCAATGTTGGGAATAGAGCCTAATGGGAGGTGTTTGGGTCATAGCAGCAGATCCCTTATGAATTTATTGGTGCTGTCTTCATGCTAATGAGTGCGTTCTTATTCTATTAGTTCCCATGAGAGCTGGTTATTGAAAAGAGCCTGGCATCTCCTCCTCTCTCTCTTGCTTTCTCTTTCACCATGTGATCTGCACACACCAGTTCCCCTTACCCTTCCTGCGTGAGAAGCAGCAGCCTGAGGCCCTCACCAGAAGCAGATACTGATGCCATGCTTCTTATGTAGCTTGCAGAACTGTGAGCTAAATAAATCTCTTTTCTTTGTAAATTGCCCAGCCTCAGGTGCTCCATTATAACATCACAAAAGGACTAAGACAACAAGGTTTGTTTGTACAGACATCCCTCAGCCTCAACTCTCCTTACGATTTCCTTCTGGTATAGGGAGGACATCTTTCACATCGGAATTTCATCTCTTGCTTTAAAGAAGAAGGAGGGTTAGAGCGTTCTTTTTGTACTTGCTGTTTTCTAAGTGCTTTTAATTCAAAATAGTCAATACTCTAGAATGGCGTATTTGGGGAGGTATATTCTGAACTCTTCTGAATTAAACTTAATTCAGTTATATCTCATTAGTGATGTCCATGGGATATAGTTAACAAAATGCAGCCCAGAAGTGGATGAAGCCTTCCAGGGAGGGTTGCATTCATCTGTATCAATCAGTGGCCCTCTCTATCTCTCCTTTGTCCCTTTAAAGGTGACACATTGACACAGAGTGTCACTGACTGTGCCCTTCTGTTCACCTTGAGCTCTCCCATCATGGTGAGGAGGGTGTTCTTTTAGCATCTATGCCTCAGGCTTTCTCTCCAGAACCTGCTTCTTGTTATGACTTCTCATGGTTATAGTTTGGTCTCCTCAGAGTCCCTGACCTAAACAGGATCAACACTTTGGGCTCCCTGGGAGTTCTTTTCTATCCTCAGCCTGATTGGCTTTTCCATCTGTTTTTGATTCCACCTCACATTTGCCATTTCTTTTTTAGACTGTGCCCAAATCCATCTTTCCTTTATCTCTCCACAGCCATCCCCTCAGTGCATGTCCAAGGGGTCTTGCTGCTAGGCTATCGCAATCAGTGATTTCCTTAGCAAGCCCCTCCCTTTAAATATCCCCCAACCTGATATCATATATGATTTCTACTACCCAGAAGGTAACTGCTGAATGCTACCATGTGAAAGACTACCATGTGACATCATTGGTTCTGCAAAAACAAACAAAGATGACCCAAATGAGAACAAGTGAAGGCTATTTGTTCTGAGCAAGCAAAGGAGTCAACCAGCATCACCTGCAATTGGCAGAGACTCAAAGTGGAAAACTTTATAGAGGGCAAAAGGAAGACTGCAGGTGTGCCCTGATTGGAGGCTGTTACAAGCAGGCTAACCAGAAGTGGGGCATCTTATGTTACGGGTTAGGGGAGCATATTTGGCCTTCCCTGATTGGCTCTAAGTTGCAAACGGAGGGCAAAAATAGGGAAGCTGTCAGTTATTGATGAGTCCTGATGATTTGGAGCTGGTTGTTACAGAGGTGGAGGTCTGGCTTCCCAGTCTGGTAGCTGCAAGTTGTAGATCAGAGTTATTTTAGTAAATAGTCTGGCCATTGTCTGTTTGTACATACAGTTTCTCAATTCTAAAAGGCATGTTTCCCACCTCCAACATTTTAACAACTTAACCTCAAATTGATGATTTTATATTCTTCCACATGTCATCATTTAGTTGACAATTTTTTTTCCTTTGTAGTTCAAAAAATAATGGTGCACTTAAAATTTAATGGCACCTAGATTTGATGAAATACAATATTGTAGGGAAATAACTACATTTCCCCTTCTGAAGATTTTATACTGTAGTGAGGGAGAGAAGATATCCAGAAAAAAAGTGATATTTCAATATGCATTTTAGGCAACTTTATATGGTCCATTACTAAGTCATTGTTCTGGATTATATGGCTGGAATTGTGGAGGTGGAAGAGAGCTTTGGTCTGAATCTTAAGGATATTAAGCTGCAGAAGCACCAATAGAAATAGAGAGCCTACTATGGGCCAGATGTTACTCTGGGTGTAATATGTGAATTCTCTTTTATATAACAAGAAAGACTTGGAAAGCCAGAGAAAAGTTAGGAGGAAGGTGGAATTATCTTAGGGGAGAAACCCAGAAAAACTGCTAATTGTACATTAAGCCATAAAGATTTTTAATTCTTCCACCTTATAAGGAGTTCAAAGACAGGCTGTTGAAGGATAGTGCAGGTACTCAGTGATCTACTAGGACTTGATCTCCCTTTCTGTTCTTGCTGTCTGGTTACCCTGCTGTCTTTAGGATGGTGGCTTGTCTGCTTATGGGTACCAGATGGCTCCTGTAGCTCCAGGCATCATGGCTATGTTCAAGGCGGGAAGACACACAAAGGAATAGTGCTGGCTGCATCTGCCCAGTTAATCAGAAAAACCAAAGCTTCCCCATGTACTTCTAGCAGTTGCCCTTTAAGTATCATTGCCTAGAGCTGGGAGACATAGCAACTTCAAACTATAAGCATGCTGGGAAGTCATGTGTTGGGCAAAATAGGATAGGAGTGAAATGATGGGATTGGGCCAAATCACCATTCACAGGGCTGGGACACTGCCACTGCAAACAAAATTGGGATTCTTGGTTTGAGGGTCAGGAAAGGGAGAAATACCTGTTGTGCAGTTAACTAAGAGTGATTTCTGTTGTATGCAGAACAGGGATCCTACATGAGGGAGAACATGAGGTTTCTGCAGAAAGCATGGGAGACTGATTTAACTGGAGAGAAAAATGGATGACTGAGTGGCACCAATGGGAAACAGGTTTAGAAAGTGGCCTGTGATTGGGCTATGAGGTCCCAGAACTTGGAATTTGAACTTAGTGTAGTAATTGTTGGGTAATCTCTCAATACTGTTGATTGGGGAATGTGAAAGGGCATGTTTTCTAGCTGGAAGGGACCTGATAGTTCATCAAATCCAACCACTGCTTTTAGAGAAAAAGGAAATTTAGTTTTAGACATGTATTGGCACAAAGTAAATTAGAAGAGGGAAGTTCTCCTGGTTTTTACGCCTGTGCTTTTTCTTCCACATTCCTGCCCCTCTGCTTCTATAGAAGAATAGGGCATTTTCAATTCAGTTCACTTATTGAGTGTATATTATAGATTAGGTAACTTGATGGGAGGGGGAAGGAGGAGACAAGAAATGAAAGGGTTAATGCAGAAGTCAGAAATAAATACACTTCTGGGGGACAGCCAGTAAAATAAATGAGTGGACGGGACATAAGATCCTAAACTTTATGTGACCTATAGCTTCAGGGTTGCAAAGACTGTAGGGAAGAGTGGAGACTGGGGCAAACTGGGGAGTACACACCCTTTTGAAAGAGTCCATTAGCCATTCAGATCTATCTGATTGGTAACGTGTAAAAAAATGTGGCTTACATTTGTAGCACTTTTTATTTAGAGAGAAATCAAAAGTCCAGTTTTTTATGTGAAATTTCCAGACTTCAGAATGTTAGCAGGAAAAAAAAAAAAGGTCTCTGGGTCAGATGCTGCCAGTCTGTGACTCCGGCATAAAGAAGCAAGTCATTCAGGAGTCCTGCCCTCCACTGGCTCACAGTCTGGTCACCATCCCCAGGGAAAGTCCCTGACCCTGCCTGGGTTAGGCATCTCCTTTCTGCCCACCTTGATCACATTCCATTGTAATGATCTCTTGTATGGCTGTCACTGAATCTGAGATCTGTCCTTGGTCCCACTCATCAGGATAGACAGAATTGACTGAGTGCCTGTGCACTGTTTCCCACATCAGCCTGGATGTTCTCCAGGCTCCTAATGGCAAGCCGGGAAGGGGGCTGCTCTCCCCATCATGGCAGTGAGAGGAGAGCTGGATTGCAGGTACCTGAGGGCTGTCTCCTCCTCATCCCACACCCTGAGCTTAGGGCTTAAAGCCTCTGGCTGAACTTTCCATGGAGACCGAAAGCAACCCTTTTGTCACCCACAGACTGTCACACCCAAGACCTCCCAGTCCCCCAATCTATATGTGATCGAGGGTTTACATCTTCTCAGGACTGCTTCTTTGTCTCTTGGGTGTGGTGGCTCCTCCGTATTATCCCAGCCTCCACTTCCTTGTGGCTTGACCCTCAGGTTTCTCTCTTATGGGGGATGATGAGGGGCACCCTTTATTTTTGGGCCCGCTACTGACCATTAAGGAATCTAAGTCTGCCAAAGGGAGATCTGCTTATACAAGGTTAATGATGTCTGTAAATGTTTCTTGGGTCCTTGAATAGAAGCAGGTAGCCCATATTACATGAAAGACGGAGCTTATTCTGTGTGTGGCTTGTCTTCCTATGGGAAGGAGGAATGCATGACCACAAGGAAGAGGGATTGTGAATGTGTATGAAATGTCCAGGCATGGAAGAGTTTACTGCATTCGGACATGTGAGCCTGGAAGAGGGCACAGCCTAACCTTCATTCAACACAATCACCAAGGTGGGGAGACTGGCAACACCATGACCAATGAAAGTCATACAGGGACTGGAGTAGGAGGCATCTACAGAACCAAGAGAGGGATCCAGCTTCCATATGGTGCACCAGATGAGCATGTTGACCAAGGAATAAGGCAGAAGCTCAGCTGCCTGAACAGGGCCCCCTAGGCAGATCTGGAGCAAGGGGGCATGGTGCTCAGTAATTGGAGAGCACACCTAGGGCTCCTTTAATTTTAGAGCAGGCTGGGTCATGCAACCTAGGACATGGCTGAGCCTACAGGTCTTCTATGGATGTGAATGGGGAATGATATGGGCCAAGTAGTCCAGGATTTTGTTTCTAATTTTATTTTATCATGAAATTCCTGTTACTCAACTGATTATCAGATTCATACTCTTGAAATTCCTTCTCATTTGTGTTTTAGGAAACACAGGAATTTTTTGTGGCTGGTAGTACCCTTTAACTCATGAGGAAGGTAGGGAGGAGTCTGTCTTACCTCTTCCCTATCATCCAAAGACCCAGGGCTCTTTGACCAAACTCCCCTTTTCAATAATGTCTTTTCTTGGGACTCTCTTATCATGGCTCTTCCCTTAACCGCTTTACTTTCTGTTCTTTCAGCATCCTTCCTTCTTCTATGCCAGTTCAATTGTGAGGTAGTTCATAAGACAACGGTGGCAGAGTGGCAGTAGAAGGTGATGGAGCAGGGGCCAGCAAACTATAGTGTGTGGGCCAAATCTGTCCCTCTGTCTGTTTTTGTAAATAAAGTTTTATTGAAACACAGCTATGCCTTGTTCTTTACATGTTGTCTGTGGCTGCTTTCTTCCTACAATGGCACAGTGGAATAGTTCTAACCAAGACCCTATGCCTGGTAAAACCTAAAATATTTACTATCTATATGACCTTTTATACACAAAGTTTGCTTATTGATGTAGTAGAGGAATGTGGAGTTGGAGCCAGCACATTTGGCTTCAAATCCTGTCTCTGGCACTCTAGACTTTAGTTTCTTCACCTATGGAGCAGGGATAATAACCCCCCTGCACATGGCTTATGGAGATTGCAGTGGATAATAAATATGAAAGCCCTTTATAAACTGCAGACTGCTGCATAAATGTTAGAAATTACCATTTCTTCCTTTCCTTTGAGCCTTTTGGATTGCTCCAGCTCCTTAATTTGATTCCCTTTGGTTATTTCTGTGACTGTGACTAGAGCTATTAAAACCTGCAATTTGTAAGCAGAGCTAATGCTAATTTTCTAGTCAACCTACCTTTCTGTAGTCTGTCAAACGACAAGGATATTTTAAAATAAGCATGTATTATGTAAAAGAATAGGTTCATGAATGAAGCCCAGAATCATATATTTTACTCCAAGAGTTAGAAAAATTTCAGTTTATGTATTCTCTGTTCAATGAAGAAATTGCACCTGACTAGTAACTATATTTAGATTCTCCATGCCACTTTCTTTGGTCAAATATTCCATTTCATTATCGCAGTAATTTTGTGCATGTATTTAGGAAGAGAGGCTCTGAGGATTCACAGGGGGGTATGTTGACTTGGGTTATTACTCAGACACTAGGCATGCTGGCTGCTCGGTAGCTGAGCTGGTGAGGATAAGAAACAGAAAATCTCACCCCATCGTCTCAGCCCAAAATCTCCTTAAGCTGATAGGCAACTTCAGCAAAGTCTCAGGACACAAAATCAATGTGCAAAAATCACAAGCATTCTTATACACCAATAACAGACAAACAGAGAGCCAAATCATGAGTGAACACCCATTCACAATTGTTTCAAAGAGAATAAAATACCTAGGAATCCAACTTACAAGGGATGTGAAGGACCTCTTCAAGGAGAACTACAAACCACTGCTCAAGGAAATAAAAGAGGATACAAACAAATGGAAGAACATTCCATGCTCATGGGTAGGAAGAATCAATATCGTGAAAATGGCCATACTGCCCAAGGTAATTTATAGATTCAGTGCCATCCCCATCAAGCTACCAATGACTTTCTTCACAGAATTGGAAAAATCTACTTTAAAGTTCATATGGAACCAAAAAAGAGCCCGCATTGCCAAGACAATCCTAAGCCAAAAGAACAAAGCTGGAGGCATCACACTACCTGACTTCAAACTATACTACAAGGCTACAGTAACCAAAACAGCATGGTACTGGTACCAAAACAGAGATACAGACCAATGGAACAGAACAGAGCCCTCAGAAATAATGCCACATATCTACAACTATCTGATCTTTGACAAACCTGACAAAAACAAGCAATGGGGAAAGGATTCCCTATTTAATAAATGGTGCTGGGAAAACTGGCTAGCCATATGTAGAAAGCTGAAACTGGATCCCTTCCTTACACCTTATACACAAATTAATTCAAGATGGATTAAAGACTTAAATGTTAGACCTAAAACCATAAAAACCCTAGAAGAAAACCTAGGCAATACCATTCAGGACATAGGCATGGGCAAGTACTTCATGTCTAAAACACAAAAAGCAATGGCAACAAAAGCCAAAATTGACACATGGGATCTAATTAAACTAAAGAGCTTCTGCACAGCAAAAGAAACTACCATGTGAGTGAACAGGCAACCTACAGAATGGGAGAAATTTTTTGCAACCTATTCATCTGACAAAGGGCTAATATCCAGAATCTACAATGAACTCAAACAAATTTACAAGAAAAAAACAACCCCATCAAAAAGTGGGCAAAGGATATGAACAGACACTTCTCAAAAGAAGACATTTATGTAGCCAACAGACACATGAAAAAATGCTTATCATCACTGGCCATCCGAGAAATGCAAATCAAAACCACAATGAGATACCATCTCACACCAGTTAGAATGGCAATCATTAAAAAGTCAGGAAACAACAGGTGCTGGAGAGGATGTGGAGAAACAGGAACACTTTTATGCTGTTGGTGGGACTGTAAACTACTTCAACCATTGTGGAAGACAGTGTGGCAATTCCTCAGGGGTCTGGAACTAGAAATACCATTTGACCCAGCCATCCCATTACTGGGTAGATACCCAAAGGATTATAAAACATGCTGCTGTAAAGACACATGCACACGTATGTTTATTGCGGCACTATTCACAATAGCAAAGACTCGGAACCAACCCAAATGTCCATCAATGATAGACTGGATTAAGAAAATATGACACATATACACCATGGAATACTATGCCACCATAAAAAAGGATGAGTTCATGTCCTTTGTAGGGACATGGATGAAGCTGGAAACCATCATTCTCAGCAAACTATTGCAAGCACAAAAAACCAAACACTGCATGGTCTCACTCATAGGTGGGAATTGAACAATGAGAACACATGGATACGAGAAGGGGAACATCACACACCAGGGCCTGTTGTGGGGTGGGGAGAGGAGGGAGGGATAGCATTAGGAGATATACCTAATGTTAAATGACGAGTTAATGGGTGCAGCACACCAACATGGCACAGGTATACATATATAACAAACCTGCATGTTGTGCACATGTATCCTAAAAGTATAATAATAAAAAAAAGAAACAGAAAATCTCAGAGGGCAGTGGGCAGCCTCCATGTTTCCCCAGGAGTTGGGTGGAACAAATAGTCCAGATTGTGGGGTACAAAGAAATGTCATGTATATAGGCTTAATTTAGGGTACATCTTCTCCCCACAGCACTGAGTGATTTGTAGAGGAACTGTTGGAGGTTGCAAACTGGTAGCCCTTGGGGCCAAATAAAGGCTGTAGACTTGCTTTGTTTGGCTTACTTTTGGGTGTGTATATATTTTAATATATTTTTTGAAGGTCTTCAGGTAAAGATGCTTGTTCCAGCTCCGCTTCTGTCCTAATAACTCTCTAATATGTGTATATAGCTGCTTGACATCCTGAATAATGTGGGTTTGCAACACTTCATTAAGCAAGAGTGGTCTTTGTTGTCAAGTTGAATACAACGTCATGGCCCCTTCAGTTCCAGTGAGCTGCTGCAAGCACGGGGCAGGTAACTCAGCCCCTTCTCTTCCCAATCTTTGAAGGAAAGAGTTTGTTAAAAGGAAGATAAGGAATCAGGGCTCCAAATTAAATGAGTCGGGATTCTGGCAGGGCTGTAATATCTGCAGTGGAACCAGAATGTGTTCAGGAAGTCGAGGATCACAAATAGGTGGGAAGAGCCACAAGATGAGAGGTGATTGTGGGTGTCTTTTTGGTGGGCCTGCAGCTAGCCCTCACGACACACTGGGCACTGGACCAGGGCAGGACCCTTCTTCCAAGGCCCACCTGCTCCTAGACCCAACCTGCTGCCTCTTGCTAGGCCTGGCCTAGATTAGTGTAGGAACTCAGCAATGCTGAAGCTGTACTTTTAGTTGAGAGGCCTAGAGGTTTGCAAAATGTTGGGGACAGAAGGATTGTACTGTGCTATAGATTAATTTTTTTCTTTCCTGTTCTTCATTTTCTTTCCCTTGCCTCTCACCTGGGAAGAAACCACAATTCAGTGTGTGTGTGTGTGTGTGTGTGTATGTGTGAAAAGTGGAGGATAATCAGGTGTGGCAGGGTAGCAATGTGCTCAATTATTAATTATGGACTTGCTAGACGTCTGGCCTGAGAATCCTTTTCACCAGTGGAGATAGCAGACATCTTTGTTTATCCTGATTTTATTGAGAAAGTAATGAATGCAGGAGTTTTAACCTTTTTTGTGTGTGTGCCCTGGACCCTTCTGACAATCAGCTGAAGTTCATGGACCCCTTTTATAAATTGAGATTTTAAATAAAAATATATAGAATTATAAAAGAAAGAAATCAAGAACTGAAATACTTATTGAATATAACTATTGCATTAAATAACAAGGTATAGTGGCCTGTCTAATAAGTACTAGGAACTTCAAAGCAATGAGAGGCCTAAACAATATTCTGAAGTACTTGAAACAACTATAATGTGTTATGAAAATGTCTATGGTTTTATTAGTGGCAAAGCCATAGGTAAGTCTACTACCACTGTGGTTTATTCATAATTGAAGGAAAAGCTAAGAGGTTAGTGAAAACAAAGACGTATTTTTTACCTATTTAATATATAGATTAATAAACATGATTAAGAGTATTTGCCAGTGATTTCCCATTAAGTAAGATGCCAGGTTGGAGCTATAGTATGTGTATTCTATCATGCTTGAGAAATATTCCTCAATTTTTTATGACTGTTTTGATTTTTCTTTTCAGTATCTATGGAGATGATATGATTTTTCTTATTAGCCCTGTGATGAATTATATTAATGGGTTTCCTAATATCAAACTGAGATCTGTCTTCCCTGGTAATATCTGACCCTTTTTCTCCTTTCACTCCAGGCATTTCCATCCTGACCAATTTGTTTTCTATTCCTAGTAGTTTCTCCTTAGTACAGGGCTCTGTCCTTTCCCTGAGATTTCTGACCAGTCCCACCCCTTCAAACCTTCCATCATAATCTTTGGGTAACTTACCTACAAATTAGAACTTGAAAAACCCGCTTCCGTTTTGATTGTTGTTATCATATTGGGCAGTTGGGTCCCCTGGTCTGAGGGATCCATTCCTTTGAGGGGGGTGAGTTCTTGGAGGTGATTTCCAGATTTCTTAGCTCTTAGAGTCCAGGAGTCCAATTGTATGCCCCCTGGTTGCACCCATACAGTTGTGAGACTCTTGCTGCCATTGTTTGCAGCCCATGTTCTGAGGTTCTTGGCAGTATTTTATTGGCTAGTTTTATTTAAGACATTGTGTATGGTTTTTCTTTTTTGTTTTTGTGAAAGGATTGGGAGGACCCTACGTTTAAGCCACATTTTGCCAGCAGATGAGATCTTTAATTGCATTTAAAATCCTTTTGTATGTATTGGTCTAACTAGCATTCTATTTTTTCTTGTGTCAATTTTGGTGTTTTTGTATTTTTTCAGAAATTTTTAATTTCATCTTGGTTTTCAAATTTATTTTACTCATCATATTTTAAATACTTGTGTGTATGTAATTATTTCTCCCTTCTTATTCTTGCTCTGTTTACTTCATCCTTTCTCTTTCCCTCTGTCTATAGTCAGTCTCACCAGAAGTCTTTCATTTTCAGTAGCTTGATTGATAGGGAACTATTATTTTCTAGTTCCCTAATTGTACTTATCTTTGATATTTACTTCCTGCTTCTTTTATTTGTTCTTTTTCTTGCTCCTTGGATTAAATAGTTTGTCCATTATTTCAACATTTCTTGTTTGCTTATGAATGTAGTACTTAGAACTAAAAATATCCCTTTGCTTTAGTTATATCTCACATATTTTGACATGTAATGTTTTGTCATTCAGCAATAAATCATTCCACAATTTGTCCTGTGATTTCCTTTATTTTAATGGTATGCTTCTAAACTTTCAGCAGTTCAGGCTTTTAAAAATTAACAGATAGCTTTTATTTTTTATTCCTACTTTCATTACCAGAGAACATTCTCAATGTGACCTCAATTTTTTTTGGAATTAATTGAGGCCTCCTGTGCAGCCTAATAAATACTACCTACAAAGTTCTATGTATGTTCAAAAGAATGCTATATTTATATTGAACATATAAACTCCCCACATGTTTTAAAATATCAAACATATTAATTATGCTATGCAATATTTTATATCTGCATATTTTTAATCATATGATCAGTTTCTGAGAAAGAAATGTTGTATCTCCTATTAGAATGGTTAACTTATTTCTCTTTCTCTTTGCATTTATATCTGTTATGTTGCTCTATACATTTTTGATATCTTATTAGATATACATCATCTTTATTTTTCCTTTTATTGGTGTATAATATATAGCTTTGTCTTTTATGATATTTTACCCAAAAGATTATCTTTTGTCTGATATTAAACTTGCTTTTTTGGCATGGTTCATATTTGTCTGGTATATGTTCTTCCCACTTTATTGGTATCATTTAAAAAAAAGTCTCTCGTAGGCAATACATTGCTGAATGTGGTTAGATTTTTATTGCTCCTCTTTCTTTTATTCTCTCTTAAATTTAATACAAGAGCTTCTTTGGGTAAGTTCACTTCATTTGCATTTATTGTAATTAATGTAACAATGGGCATTTTCTGCCATCTTATTTTGTTCTATTTATTTTTATTTATTTATTCTATTTTCTACTTACTATTTTCTTCTGCTGACTTCAAAGTTATATATTCTCTTTTCAGTCTTTTCCAGATTACCCTTAATTATTCATCCCCACAGCTATGTCCATTTTCTCTGTCACTTTCTTATCCTTACCTATAATTATGTCATGCTCCAGACTAGACAAATGCTTTAGTGTGCCATTGACTTCTTCTGGTTTCCCCTTCTCTACTTTCCTCCCTGACCTCCACCCCTGTATTTTGGTATCATCTAGAATTTTAGTTCTGAAATGTAATGGGTATATTTTTTTGTTTTTGTTTATTTAGTCAACATCAAATTTTACTAAGTCATTTATTTTGTAGATATTGTTGAATTGTCCGGATATTTTTGTTACTGCTAAGACATCTTTCTAAGGATGATTTCATCATAGGATGATAAACATTATGAGGTTTTGT
Source organism: Pongo abelii (assembly GCF_028885655.2). NCBI lineage: Eukaryota > Metazoa > Chordata > Mammalia > Primates > Hominidae > Pongo > Pongo abelii. The sequence goes on along the minus strand of NC_072001.2, from coordinate 83,018,772 downwards.
AAATCTGAGGATGCTTTTTATTTTCTACATTTAAAATTCTAGGTTTAAACTCTTTATTTTTACATGAAAATATTACCTATTATTGGTTTTTGTTATTCTGATTTTTATTCCTTTAGGAGATATGCCTTTCCTCTCTGGAAACGTCTAGGATAGCCTCTTTGTGTGTGTGTATTTTATTTAATTTCACCACCACAATATGTCTGTTTTTGCCCCTCATCTGTTCTGTTTGACACTCTAACAGCCATTTATATTTGAGAATTTACATAGTTCTACAATTTGGGGAAATTTTTAGCCATTAGATCTTCAAATGTTTCTTTCTTTTCATTTGTCCTTTTTTTTTCTTTTCAGGCTGCTATTATATGGTTGTTGACTTTTTTTTTCTGTCATTCATATCTGAGGTAGTTTTAAAAGACAGTCTCCAAATTCTGTGACACTCTTTCCACTGAGAGGTGGAGTCTGTGTTCTCCATTTGAATCTGAGCGCTGTTGCTGATTCACCAACAGGATGCAGTGAACGTGATGCTGGGCTGCTTTCCAGGCTCAAGCCTTAAGAGACTGGTTTATGCCTTTTTGTCACTTCATTGTTATTTTTGAGATTGAAGAAATTGAAGTTAACAGTATGTTCAGTCTATCATGTTTAATGTTAGTTGGAAGTCTCTTCCCGGTGATTTGGACAAATACATAGATTGTTTATCAATGTTTAAAATATATAAATTTATACCTTTTACAACATTTTGATAGTATTGATCATCCTTTTCTTAGAGTCCTGTTTTTTTTTTAAAGGAGATGATTACTTTCTTATCTTACAACTTTCTGGACTCAATTATTCTGTAAGCTGTGCTCATTGTCTGTCTCCTGCGGCATTCACTGTCCTCAAATGCCATGTAATTCTAGTGCGCAGAGAAGCCATTCCTGGCTTTTTTTTTCTTCTTCTTCTTCTCCAACTCTTATTTCTCCATGTTTAGAAGTTTTAAGTCATCTCCCCCTGGCTCATTCAGTTCAGAATCAGATCTTAGGTTAGAGGCTGGAGGCTCCTATCCCACAAGGATATTTCAGATAAGATTCCTGAGCCAGTGGGTAGCCTGGCCAACACACTAGATGTGTAGGTGTCTGTAATCCCTCCTGTGACCTTGGACAACAGTTTAATGTAAATAGCCAGGAGGTGGCCCTAGCTTCTTTAAACTGCTGTTTGTGAGTCAGGGATCCCCACCTCAGCCCTATCACTGTCCCTGGTTTCATGCGGCAGGCCTGACACATGTCCCCTGCCAGGTGTTAGGGGCTTGTTTGTGTTGTCTTGCAGAAGATGAACATGGGCTTCTTCCATCTTGTCTTAGTCTATGTTGTGCTGCTGTAACAGAACACCTAAGACTGGATACTTTATAAAGAACACAAACTTATATTCTCACAGTCCTAGAGGCTGGGGAATTCAAGACCAAGGCACTAGAATCTGGGGAGGGACTTCTTGTCATATCTCCACACTGTGAAAGGTGGAAGAGCATAACATAAGAGCAAGCCAGGATCAGTTTCCCCCATCAAGCCCCTTTGTAAAGGTACCTAATTCCAACATGAAGGAGGCACCCTCAAGGCATAATCTCCTCTTAATATAATCACATTGGTAACACCTGAATTTTGGAGGGGACACAGGGAAATCATAGCAGGTCTATTAAAGGCTCTTGGTCCCAGTAGGTCCACAGCCTTACCCCTGCCCAAGACTATGGGTTGCTCTCCTATTTCCGGTTCATTGAGATGTTTACTTTTTTTTTTTTATTGCCAGTCCCCTATGTTGTAATTTATTTTAAAATTCATTTTTTAACTTTAATTTTAGGGGTACATTTGCAGGTTTCTTGCATAGATAGAGTGCATGTCATGGGGGTTTGGTGTACAGATTATTTCTGTATTTGGTATACAGATTATTATGCTCAGGTAATGAGCATAGCACTCGATATGTAGTATTTCACTCTTCACTCTTCACTCTTCTCCCATCCTCCACCCTCAAGTAGGCCCTGGTGTCTATTGCTCCCTTCATTGTGTCCATGTGTACTCAATGTTTAGCTTTCACTTACAAGTGAGAACATGCAGTATTTGGATTTCTGTTCCTGCATTAGTTCACTTGGGATAATGGCCTCCAGTTCTATCCACATTCCTGCAAAAGAAATGATCTTATTATTTTTTATGGCTATGTAGTATTCCATTGTATATATGTACCACGTTTTCTGTATCTAGTCTACCATTGATGGGCATTTAGGTTGATTCCATGTCTTTGTTATTGTGAACAGTGCTGTGGTAGTGATGGCAGGGCAGGTGCCCATGCATTGGCCTGCTAACCTTTTTTAAAAAGTGTGGTTATGTTTAAGATTAATTACTGCTTTGATTTAGAGCAAGAGGATGTGTTTTTTTTTTTTTTCTTAAAATCTAAACTCAGCACCATCATGAACATAGCTGAAAACTTAGAAATATTTTGCCCTTAGACTTGGTAGCTCAGCAATTAAAAATTTAGGACTTTATCCTAAGAACACAATTAGAACACAAGGGATTTAATAATTTATGTTAATAACTTATGGTATAGCAATTCAATAGAATAACCCTCCCAATCCCAGAGACTCTAACTGGGTAGGTTTGGAAAGGTTTTTTTAAATACGTATTTTTTCTAGTTTATTTGCGTAGAGGTGTTTGTAGTATTCTCTGATGGTAGTTTGTATTTCTGTGGGATCGGTGGTGATATCCCCTTTATCATTTTTTATTGCGTCTATTTGATTCTTCTCTATTTTTTTCTTTATTAGTCTTGCTAGCGGTCTATCAATTTTGTTGATCCTTGCAAAAAACCAGCTCCTAGATTCATTAATTTTTTGAAGGGTTTTTTGTGTCTCTATTTCCTTCAGTTCTGCTCTGATTTTAGTTATTTCTTGCCTTCTGCTAGCTTTTGAATGTGTTTGCTCTTGCTTTTCTAGTTCTTTTAATTGTGATGTTAGGGTGTCAATTTTGGATCTTTCCTGCTTTCTCTTGTGGGCATTTAGTGCTATGAATTTCCCTCTACACACTGCTTTGAATGTGTCCCAGAGGTTCTGGTATGTTGTGTCTTTGTTCTCGTTGGTTTCAGAGAACATCTTTATTTCTGCCTTCATTTCGTTATGTACCCAGTAGTCATTCAGGAGCAGGTTGTTCAGTTTCCATGTAGTTGAGCGGTTTTGAGTGAGTTTCTTAATCCTGAGTTCTAGTTTGATTGCACTGTGGTCTGAGAGACAGTTTGTTATAATTTCTGTTCTTTTACATTTGCTGAGGAGAGCTTTACTTCCAACTATGTGGTCAATTTTGGAATAAGTGTGGTGTGGTGCTGAAAAAAATGTGTATTCTGTTGATTTTGGGTGGAGAGTTCTGTAGATGTCTATTAGGTCTGCTTGGTGCAGAGCTGAGTTCAATTCCTGGGTATCCTTGTTAACTTTCTGTCTCATGGATCTGTCTAATGTTTACAGTGGGGTGTTAAAGTCTCCCATTATTATTGTGTGGGAGTCTAAGTCTCTTTGTAGGTCACTCAGGACTTGCTTTATGAATCTGGGTGCTCCTGTATTGGGTGCATATATATTTAGGATAGTTAGCTCTTCTTGTTGAATTGATCCCTTTACCATTATGTAATGGCCTTCTTTGTCTCTTTTGATCTTTGTTGGTTTAAAGTCTGTTTTATCAGAGACTAGGATTGCAACCCCTGCCTTTTTTGGTTTTCCATTTGCTTGGTAGATCTTCCTCCATCCTTTTAGTTTGAGCCTATGTGTGTCTCTGCACGTGAGATGGGTTTCCTGAATACAGCACACTGATGGGTCTTGCCTCTTTATCCAATTTGCCAGTCTGTGTCTTTTAATTGGAGCATTTAGTCCATTTACATTTAAAGTTAATATTGTTATGTGTGAATTTGATCCTGTCATTATGATGTTAGTTGGTTATTTTGCTGGTTAGTTGATGCAGTTTCTGGGTATTAAAAAAAAAAAATCCACAGATGATTCTGATTTGCCTACAGGATTGAGAACCACAGCTATGAGGGTGACTAATATTCTGGAAAATGGATTAATTTTAATTCTATGATTATGTTTTATACAGAGATCTCCTAAACTAGAGGTTGCTAAACTCCAGCTCACAGAGCAAATTTAGCCTGCTTGCCTGCTTTTGTTGGCCTGTGAGCTAGGAAATATATTTTACATTTTGAAATTGTTTTTAAAAAATCAGAAGAATAATGATACTTCACGATTATTAAAATTACATGAAATTCAAATTTTACTGTCTATAAATAAGATTATATTAGAACACAGCACACTCATTTATTTATGTATTATTTATGACTGTATTTTTGCTAGTGGAGGAACTGAGCAGGAGTGACAGGGACTGAGTGACCCACAAGGCTTAAAATATTTACTCTCTGCTATTTTGCTGGTCTTGTTCTAAACCAGTTCTTACTCTTGCCAATGACTTTACAGTGGTTGTTTGGGTAACTTCTGCAAATGGGTGTGTACACATGTGTAGGGTGAGAGGCATTCTTCCTTACTTTGTGGCTGAAAATAGGTCATCCTGCTATGAGCTGTGAAGTCTGAATATGTTTCCCCTTGTTCCACTAAACTCAAAACAGGTACACCCAAAGAAGTTTCAGAAAAATAGTCACTAGGACCCATGGGAGAAGGGCAGCCTTCCACTTTTGCTGATTTGATTAAACCACCTAAGAAGGGATTGCACAGACCAAAAATAAGCTCCAAACCAAAGACGGTATTGCCCAGTCGGTAGGCCATTCAGCCTCCAGTTCCTCACGAAAGAGCTTTTAAAGCCACGTATGAGTAGATCAGCAGGTTTCTTCCAGCTGGTCTCATCAGAGAATGAGGCTTTGCCATGGGATCTACATAAGAGACTTACTTTAAGCTACTCTTCACTTCTTAGGATTCTCTGAGTTTCTGACATTAAGCTTTTTGGGTCATTCATATTGCAAATTTGCTTTTTGCATTTGATGTTGAGCACTGTCTTTGACCATCAACTTTGCTCCCTCCTTCACAGTTCAAGCTCTTGCTAGCTTTTCTTTTTCAGGTTATGTTATTTAAGCACCCTGCCTATTTCCCCTCTACTCTCATCCTGCCTCAACATCACTACCATCACTGGATCAGCAGCCCCTATGATGCTTACCATCTGTCCTGAAAGCCAGGAATAAATAGAATATAAGATATGGGATGCTACAGGGGAAAGCCCCTATTGATCACTGGGAATGGGCATTGCACGATGGAAGAGAGCTGAAGTGGAGACTAGGATCAGTGCTGTTAAAAGGCAGAAAACAATCAGAAGCAGAAATGCAGATATAAATGCATTTTGGAGCACACACTAAGAGGGTGTCAGCAGGACCCTTAGGCGTCATGGTGATGAGTGCTGCTGGCAAATGCCTGAGACACTGAGTCTGGGGTGATGGAAGATTGAGGGAAGGAAGGGGAGGAATGGGGGTGGGAAGGATGGTAGAAAAGAATGAAGTATTTTGGGAGATAGTACCTTATATGGGAAATAGTCACATGGGGAGTAGGAGGAGTTTGGAGCCTGATATGCCTCAGCAGCAGAGGCCTTTCCCACCTCTGCTTTGCTATTTGTCAATGGGCAGGTCCACTGTAGGACCAAAGAAAATCCTTCTGGAAAGGTGGCCAGCACCACTCGTGGAATACTGCAAACCCTTCCTGGGGTAGCTCTTTTCCTACTTCCAATTCCTATCTTAGAGCTGTTGCTATGTCACTACCATGACTCAGAGCCTGTGGAATCTTAGGCTGGGTTCATCAGCTCAGAAAGATCTGACTTCAGTCATTTATGGGGGCACCAGAAATGACATTGTTTGGTGTCAGTGACCTCTTCCATGCAGTGAGCAAAGAGAGAGGCATTTTTACCTAATTTGATTATTCTATGGGTAATTTAGATGTCCTTGCATTCTATTATGGCTAGACAAAGCATTATCCCAGAAGCACATGCAAACTAAATTATTATTAAGTGAAAGTTAAGTGAAACATAATGGCATGTAATAGGGATCACAGAGTTATTGCTAAACAAATAGCCTCTGCTTCCACTGCTACCCCTCCATGCTGCCCAGATTCTGACACACAAAGTCCCCTCCTTATCTGTGGTACGGGGACGCCACTGGTGCCTAAAGAGGAGCATCACTAATGCTTCCTGATAAGGCTCTGGGCATGGAGTACATCCCCAGACATGCACACTCATTTGGCAGGGCCTCTTGTCTGTGGAAACTGTCTCCTGCACCTTCTCAAAAGGTGATCTTCTACTTCATGGGGTCAGCTTAAGATCACTTTTTGCCAGGGGCCAGCATGACCCTCCTTAGGGCTCCCATGGCCCTCTGAGCTTTATTCCATCACGTCATCTAACACAGTGTATTGTGATTATCCAATGCTGTGATCCTCTCTTTTTCAAGTTTCCTAGCTTCTTGAGGACAAGGGACATGTCTTATTTGTCACTTTATCCTCTAGAGTGTTACTTCTTAAACTATAATGAGCAATGGAACCACCAGAGGATCTTGTTGAAATTCGGAGTCTGATTCAGCAGGTCTGGGATGGGTAAGATGCTGCTTCCCTAATGAGCTCCCAGGTGATACCAAAGCTGCTGGTCCAGGGACCTCTCTGGGTAGCGAGCAAAGCCTTAACGCCTAACAGTGCCCAGGCTAAAGTAGGTGTCAGAAGCACAAATATTCTGAGCTCAACCAGAGTATCACACATCAAAGTACTTTGAGAACTGTAAAACATTTACGAGCATGTTAGCAGCAGATGTAGCTACTTTTTTTTTTTTTTTTAAATAAGCTTGCTATCATTTTTCAGCTACCATAGTAGCTAGTTGAAAAGTAAAAGTCACAGATCGGTTATCTGCTTGGATTTTTAAAAAATAATAAACATATGGGAAACAAAAACTGGCTGATTTTTCTTTTTTTTTCCACTAGCTGATTGAATTGGCTTTATATTTTTGTACTGGGGACTGGCATTTGGATATACTGGTATCTGTTTGGAGACAGATACATGTTTCATTCTGTTCAATTTTTAAAGTGTGGTCTCCTCTAAAATCAATTCAAAGTTAATTCACTTCAAGAAATAAGGAGACAGAGGTGAGCCTTTTACAGTGATTGGAACATGTTTACTTATCGTTCAAATTTCCTACTTATGCTCATCCATGTAGGTGAATTTGAAATCTGTAGCTGGGTCCTGAATTGCAGCTGAGGTTACTTAGTTACTGATAGACCATCTACACGGAATGAGGATCTGAACAGAAAAGATCACCAATTGCTCCTTCCCCAATCCCTCTATCCTCTAGTGTCCAAGGACTGGACATGACATACTCAAGCTCTGTGGGACTGACTTGAACCCCCACCCAAGCCTTCTAGCCCTGCTGATGTTTTTCTAATGGGAAGCTGCATTTTCTCTCTTTTGGAATGGATTAGCACTGAGGTTGGTGGACTTCAGCAAATTTTACTGGACAGTAAAATCCTATGGATGAAATTTAGTCCTGCCGTCCTTGGAAAAGTAATGATTTGAACACCAGTGGGCTTCAACAGGCAGCAACTCAGTTTGGATCAGTGGTTAATAGGCTAAGCACTGAAGTCAGATCTCTTGGATCCAAATCCTGGCTTTGCTACTTGCTTTGCGGGGGTGGGGGTGGGGGTGGGGGTGTTATTTAAAAGCTCCCTTCCTCAGTTTCCTCAGTTAGGTTTAGAAGGGAAGGCGAGGGTTAAAGAAAGACACACACACAAAAGAGCGTAACTCAACAGATAATGCAGGCTTTATGTCCAGCATAAAACCTACCGAAGTTGGGGACCAGCCTAATGCCAGAGCCTACCACTGCTTACAGGCTGGGGGTACTTATAGGTATGGGCGGGAGGCGTCTTGGCAGTATGGCTTGCTGCCCGGCAGGATATTGATAAGATGTTCCCATGTTGAGGTGGTTCTGGCCCTTGTTCCGGCGGGATGTCATCATGGTGTTCCTTGGATCTTTGTCCAGCAAGATATGATAGAAATGTTTTCTTTAGTTGGGCCTTTGTCCGCCCTGTGGTCAGGTGGTTGTGCAGGATGTTTCTCATGGCCTGAACCCCCATGAAATGTTTCACTTTGACCAAGGTCTGTGAAATAGTGGGGAGCTTACAAAATGGTGCAGTTTGTCCTAACAAGGATGGCTATGAAGAATAATGGAACAATCAACACAAGCCACTCAGCACAGTGCCTGGCATGGCAAACACTCAGTGAGTATTAACTATTTTGATTACTATTTGGATTTTGCCTGCTTAGATGGATATCTAGATGTGCTACAGCCACTGCCTGCCAGGAGCTGGATTAATCAGGATTATTTTAGCAAGTAATAGGAACCTTGGCTCACAGTGGCTTATGCACTAAGGGCATTGGTTACTTCACACAATGAGAAGGTTAACTTAGGAGAAGCTCCAGGGTAGGTTGACTCAGTGTCCCGTTGTTGTCATCAAGGATGCAGGTTCTCTCTCTTCTCTCCACTAACCTCAGGGGGTGGCTTGATCTTCAGGCTGCTTCCCCTCATGAGTATAAGGTGGTGGCAGTAGCATTAAGGACAATGTAGATTCTTCCTTGTTCATATCCAGCTGGAGAGTTTGAGAGAAAACCTCTCCCTGGACTATGGAACATTTATATTTCCCTTCAGTCTAATGAGACCAGCCAGGGCTAGGTGCTGTCCTGAACCAGTGACATCTGCTGAGGGGCTGATGGATCACTTAGCCTAGACCAGGAACCCTAAAGTTGACCAAATAAATAAACTACTTGCAGAGCTCATAAAGTATAGTTTCCCAGGGCCTAGTGAGTCTGATTACTAAGGACAGGGCCCAGACATAGGCATTTCAATGTGCATGCCAGATGATTTTGATGCAAACAGAAATATTGAGCTTGGACTAATCAGGAGCCATCTCTGGAGCTGGGTACGAGGTTGACCCACAAGCACAGAAGAGTGTGGGAGTGGGAAATGCCAGAATAAAATCAGGTTCAGCCAAGAAGGTGGGAATGACAAAAACAGTACCCCCTGTAGGAGTATGGAAAAGGTCAACCATCAAGGACCCAGATACTGAAATCCAATGGCCAGTGGAACAACTTAGCAATGCCAAAAACCATTCACTCATTCAGTATCTTCTATCAAATACTTCCTAAGGCAAGATAGTGTGCTAACTGCAGTAAATAAGCCCCCTCAAGCTGCAAACAGTATGGTGGGGTAGGCAGACAAATAAAAACAAGAAAGGGGGAATGGCCCTGGTGTTTTTAAGATGCAAGGATGACCATGTGTGAGATTGTGGGAGGAAGGAAGAAGGCACTGGCATGCATTTTCTTCTCTGATTGCTAAAGGGCCCTCCAAAGTATGAAGATTTGATGAACTTGCCCACTCTTCAACCACTTTGTCTTCTGCTTTCCAAAGATGGATTATCTCAGAGCAACCAAGAGAGCAGAGTCCTTGTTTTGGCGAGGTGGAAGTGGAGAGGCTGACGATTCTGTCGTTGCCCTTGGGGAGAGGACTCTGAAGCTCATGCTGTCTTGGCTGGGCTGCCCTTGGGGCTGGTCAATCCCAACCTTGACTCCCTTGCTGTGGGGTGATGGTAGATGATGTGAGTGAAAATGCTCTGCAAACTATGAATCACTGGGTACCCCTGATGGATAGTGATCATTAATATAGAGCATCGGTCTTGCTTAGTCTCACAGTCTGATCATGTGCTGGGGATGACAAATAAGAGAGAAAAGAGGCCAACTGTGTATTAAAGACATTTGTCATTCACCTCTGGTCTGAAAGTGTCCTCCCAAAGACAGACACCCAGCACCACTGATTAAGTAACAATAGTAGCAACAATTATGACACCTTAAAGCTTCTGAATGCTTTATATCTTCAAAGGGCTTATACATAAATGATCTCATTTGATGTCTGGAGTCTGGTGATGTCTGCTGGTCTGAAGCTCAGAATTCTTCAGTGTGGGCTGTCTGCCACCTCCTTGTGATGGGTTTGCACCCTGCTGCTAGGAAATGTCATGCCTTCTCCTCTGTCTTCCCCTTCCTCACACACAGCTGCCCATCTCCTCTTTATTGCTGCTGTTTTGCTTTGAAATAACTTCTTCAAGCCATCAGCTCAGACAATCTGTTTCTAACATTGTCTCCTTAACTGATTTCCCTTGACAATTTCAATACCATGTCGAAATCATCTCAGGCTGTAAATATAAGAACCAGGGATGTATTTAATAAAAAAAGAGACTTTGGGTATAAAACACTTGCTTTTGCTAAAAATCAGAGTTTAGCAAATGATGTTTGACAAGAGGGAAAGAGAAAAACGGAGGCCTTTCATCCTTTAAACGTTCTCCTTTCCTAGAAGGCTCTTGGATCTGTTTTCTTTATAGTTTCAAGTCTCCTGGGAGACAACCTGACAATGGCTCATTATGAGTCTCCCAGTGTGTTGACCTTCAGGACATATTGCTTCCCATCCCCAACCCATCTGGCTTTGTCTCACTGCAGGAACCAGGGCATACACTCAGGAGACTTCTGGGATAAGGCTTCCCTCCACACCTGCTGGTACCTGCAAAATGCCAAATGGATCTGCCTTGGCAGGTGATGGGACAGGACTGATCCATGGAGATCTGGATGCTGCAGCCTCAGGAAGCTGGGGGATTTGGAGGAGCAGAGATTAGGCAGTGAGGGGTTGAAATCCCAGCACTTTATGAATGAGCTGTGTGACGTCAGGTAGCTTCCTCCTCTGAGCTTCTGTGTACTATTCTGATAATTATTGACTCTCTTTCTGGATCATAGGCCTCAAATTCCTGGATATGTACAAGGGTCAGAAGAGCAGTCCAAGCAACAAGGCTGCACAGACTGACTGCTCCTAGCCCAGGACACTCACACAGGACACAAAGGAAGTGAAGCTTAGCTGTTTTCTGTCTTCCGGTCAAGATGCTGCTTAGTGAACAGGGAAGGCACTGGGGCTCTGTACTTGCCCATTTACTACCCCCAGTGAACCTGCAGTTTCCAGGGGTTCTAACAGAGTCTGAATAGATTGGCATTTCTACACCAGCAGACACGTGCTCTTTTCTTTGTTCTATTACAATTTCCGGGGTACCCCAATAGTGTCTTTCCTAGGGAGTCTCACAGTGCTGCTGACGCAGGTTCATGAGATCCACACCCACATTTCCTATCACCATCCTGTGTGGAAGGTTATTGTGTTCTCAACAATTTGGGGTCTTCCCTGTCTTTCCTTGATGGTGACTACACCATGCGCTGCTATAAAAACAATGCCAGATATTTATATTCTGTTAGTCCTTGAAGAACTGTGTGAGTGTGTGTGCACCTACGTGCCTTCTGAGCTGTGTTTTAGTGTAACCCTATTTCTGCAGTCTGATCCACATATTTCTAAAATATAAATTGACCTTGAACATGCTAATAGTTTTTTTTTTTTTTTTTTTTTTTTTTCCTGAGACAGAGTCTCGCTCTGTTTCCCAGGCTGGAGTGCAGTGGTACAATCTCGGCTCACTGCAACCTCTGCCTCCTGGGTTCAAGCGATTCTCCTGTCTCATACTCCCAAGTAGCTGGGACAATAGGTGCATGCCACCATGCCTGGCTAACTTTTGTATTTTTAGTAGAGACAGGGTTTCACCATGTTGGCCAGGCTGGTCTCAAACTCCTGACCTCAGGTGATCCACCCACCCTGCCCTCCCAAATGCTGGGATTATAGGCGTGAGCCACTGTGCCTGGCCAAACAGGCTAATAGCTTTTATTGTTTATTTTACTCTTCATAAATAGTAATGGTAGTTAAGTCCTGAGTTTGGAGTGTGTGAGTTTAAATGAGATATTGCATGTAAATTATTTAGCACAGAGCCTGGAACCTAGACCATGCTGCTGTCAGGGGAGGGATATCAACAGTGTCAAAATCATCAGAGATGTCAGGGACATGAGCTCTGGATGTCGGGGGTGTGGTTGGATTTTTAGAACAATGCAAAGGTATTTTCTGGGCACATATCTTCAACTGCTGACTGGGAGATTTCACCATTTTATTTCTAACTGAGCATGTCCAAAATTGAATTCATACTGTTTTCTCTAAAACCTGATGTCTTCAGCTTAGAGTTCTGTAGAGCTTTATATTCCTAAGCATTAGGATTTGCAAACAGGTGGCCTGTGGGCTGCATCTGGCTCACAGAAATGGCTCAAGTAGTATTCTTTAAAAAGTGGAATATTATCATGTGTTAAAGTCAATAGAATTTACATTTTAAAATCCATATTTCTGGATTCTCTTGGAAAAGTAGCAGATCTGGCAACATCAGTCCCCAGTGGCAGTGGTTGGCTGGTCTGATTGGTACTTCAGATGGGAATGTGCCCTCCAATTTTTCACAGTGTCTTCCACTCCATACCAGATCTTTGATATTGAAGCCCAGGTACTACATGCCATTTAACCATTACATAAGTCTCTGACACAAGCTGGGAAGCTGAGGTGATAAGATGACAAGGAACAGAGATGCGAAAAGAGCTGGCAAAGCTAGGGAAAGAATGCAAAATAAAGGCCTTGCTATAAAGATGAAATGAGATGGAATAATGAGCAGATTATAGAAAACTAAATTCATAATGTGATGGGAAAGCTTGAGGAACATTTCCCAAAGGTAGCAGAAAAGACACTTACAAGAAAGAAAATAATGACAAGGGAGCACAGAAAACAGATATCAATATAGAAATATTTCACAGTTTTGAAAGACAGCAGGTGAGAGCAACAGAATATTCAAAGACATCATGTTGAAAGGGCCCTTTAAGTTCCAGACAACATTAATAAAAAGAGATCAATACATAGGCATATCTCGGTTAAATCCTGAATTTCAGTCATGGCAGAAGAATCTGATCTGCTGCCAGGTAGAAAAAAAATTAATATGCTGCCATGGGATTTTTTAAAAAAGAAAAAAATAGGTTTTCAAAAAGCAAAAAAGAATGAGGCTTGCTGAGAAGAACCTTTCTCTCCAGTATGGAGTACTATATGTCTTCGTTAGTTCAGACTGCTATAACAAAAATACCATAGACCAAGCGGCTTAAACAATAGAAATTTACTTATTACAGTTTTGGAGGCTGGGAAGTCCAAGTTCAAAGTGCTGGCCAATTCAGTTCCTGGTGAAGGCCCTCTTCCTGGTTTGCAGGCGGACACCTTGCTGCATGCTCACATGGCAGAGAGAGATACCATCTTTCTCATGCCTGTTCTTATAAGGGCACTAATTCCATTCATGAGGGCTCCACCCTCATGACCTTATTTAACTCCCAAAGCCCCTGCCCAAGATGCCATTACATTGGGGATTGGGCTTCAACATGTGAATTTGGAGGGGGAGGACACACACATTCAGCCTATGGCACCATGAGGCAGGGCAACAAACATAATTTGTAGGAAGATAATTCCATTATGTGCTGAGTTGGCATTTATATATGGATGTACAATAAGATATTTGAGAAAGGCAAGATCTGAGAAAGCTTACTAATCCATGTTTAAGTAACTTTGGGAAATTGGGGGTTAACAAAGTTAAACATATTTCTTTGCTCAAGCATTACTCTGAAACTTTAATATGATGATATACATTGTAAGTTTTAAAAGTGGCCACAGACAGCATTTCCTAAACTTATTTGACAACATAATCCTTTTTTTAAAAGCCTACATCTATAAATGTTGGCCAAAAGAGTATTCTATGGATTATAGTTACAGACATGATGATTTAGACAGGTGCTAGGAAGACCTTTAATACAATTCAAGATTCATTCCAAATAAAGGCTTCTAAAATAATTTCAAAAAACAAAAAGATGGTTTATTAACGTGAAAAAAAGCCTATTCCAAACATATAATCAATTTTATAAATAATAGTAAAAGACCATGAAAAATCAGGAACAAGGATGCCTGCTCTTATTAATTTAGTAATTTTCTAGAGACAAAACAATAATGCCAATCTAAGGAACTAGAATCCCAATCTAAGCAACTAGAGAGCTATCAGACCTTAGTGAGGTTGCTACAAAATAAATGTGCAAAAATGTTTTCCCCCTAAGCTAGCACCAACTAATTAAACAAATAAAATATAAAACTATTCAATTTTCCTTAGGAAAAAAAAAACAACACATAAGCTATAAATATATTTAACACAAAATGTATAGGACCTGTGTAAAGAAAATGGGAAAATATCACTAGGGAACATAAAATAATGTTTAAACAGAGAGATAGACATACCATATTCCCAGGGGATAAAACTTTATTAAAAGATACTAATTCTCACTAAATTGATTTAGAAATTGAATGTGTTTCCAGTATAAATCCCAAAGAGTTTGGGAAGGGGAAGAATTTGATTCTAAAATTCATTAGAATGAGTAGACCAATGAGAACAGACAAGAAGAGTTTTTAAAATAAGAAAAAATGAAAATCTAGGGCTTTTGCTTTGGCAAATATTAAAATCTGCAGTCAAAAACTGTAGATCATCTGAGAATTTTTTGTCAAGATTGCAAATTAACCTGCCAAAGTTTGTGGATGCTGGCAGAAATCACAGATTCCTGGGCTGAGACCCAAAGTTTGTCACTCGTGACACAGCTGTGGCATGAACATCATGCTTCTGTTGGTCCCCTGGTCTTCCAAGTGCCATCGGGGCAATGCAGAGGGGTCCAGGAAGATGCTGGATACTTAGGTGGCTTTCATCACAGCTGAGGAAACCTGAGGTTAGAGAACCAGAATCTTTTATAGTGGACAGTAAGCAAATCTGCCCAAGCTTTGCCCCAAGGAAGATTTAATCTTTATTATAATAGAGTGCAGCAAACCTGCCCCTTGCCCTGGAGGGAGACACTGTCTCTTCAAAGGCCCTTTGCTATCTTCACATCCTTGAATAGGTGGCCAATGCCTCTGCTGACAGACATGCAGAAACATGAGAGACCCATGGAGAATTGTCTCTAACAAAATCTACCCCTTGTTTCCATACTGTCTTGGTTTCTGGTGAATTTTCCAATGGATATGCCATTCCTTCCACCACTCTGATTAATATGAACAAGTGAGCCTGGGACCAAACCCAGTCGATTTGTCCCAGAAAGCATTTAATTAAGGATACTATCAGTAGGACTCCAAGCATCAGGAAGAGGCCAACCTGCAGGATTGACATTATCCATGTCCCCCAGGGTCCCAGACCCAACCAACTGAACAAATCCCAGAGATCATCAGCATAGACCTTACAAAAGTAATTTACTCTCTCCTTAAGTTTCTGTATTGATCTTTCCATTTGGCCTAAGATGTTAATCTAGCTATGGGCAAATGTATTAGTGATTGCAGAGATTCTGTCTTGGCACACAAAGAGGAAGTCTAGGGAAATTCTATCATCCATAACAACCCTGGCAAGTGAATTGAGGCCAACCTGATTGACCATGTCAGTCTAGGAAGAGAATCCAAGGAACTGAGCCAGAATTAACTTAGAATTCCCCAGAACCCCTCTTGGCTGTGTTGCCACTTTGGGGCTGGCCTGAGATTTCTGTTAGGAGAAGAAAGACATATCATATCCAGAAACGGTCAGGGTAGAATCCTGGATTTCCAAAATAGGTCTCTATACTCCCCACCCTTTTTGTCCTAACCATTATCCAGGAAATGGCTGAGAGAGGATGATCTCTTTCAGGAGGCAATTGCATTTGGTGACCAGACTTATGAAGGTATGTACACCAGGAGAAGATGAGGGTAGTGGAGTCAGAAATCTTTTTGAGTTGACTTTTGAGGAAGTTAGTCCACTGCTCAGCAATCTCAGATGCCTGTGGATGGTAGGAGCATGGAAAGTTGGATGCCTTAATTCTCAATCCCATTTTTTAGTAGCTTTTGCAATAAAAAGGGCACCAACGTCTGATTGTAAATGGTCTCAAAAGCTGAACACATAATACAGATTAATTTCAAAGGCTGGAAAGGTTCATGACTGGAGTCAGCTGATTGGACAGGAACAGCAACATCAAAGCCTGGAAAAGTATCAACAGCAGTGAGGCACCACTGATAGCTCCAGGAGGAAAGGTCCACTGTCATCAATCTGCCAGGAACATGCAGGGCCACGCTTCATGCAATGTGGCTTCCCTCACTGAAAGTTGAAGAGGTCAAGTCTAGGAGTCACAGTCTGGCGTGCAGCCCTAAGTCTGCATCAGAAGCACTGAGTCCTTGGCTCTGTGGCCTGTCTGTGGTCTGTGTGGGGGCTGTGCTGCCATTTCCGGTGGGATGATGGATCCAGGCAACCCTTGTGGAAATCTGAGCAGCGCAGGCTCCATCAGCAGCTCCCTTCCAGCTGGTCTCATCAGAGAATGAGCCTTTGCCATGGGATCTTCGTAAGTGACCCAGATACTTCAATCAGCAGCTGTGATTTGTCCCCACTCTTTCTGTGAGGTATCTTCAATCTGCCAATTTGTAGTTTTCCAAGTGGCAGACCAAACAGCTAGGCCATTGGCAACTGTCCAAGAGTTAGTAAAAATATGGCAAGGTTCGTCAAGATGAGTGTTTTCCAAGAGAACAGGCTTGAATTTTGCCCATGAGCAGTGACTACACCATCTTCAGTTCTATGTAGCTGATGCTGAGGCTAAACAGCCCCATGGTCACCACTGGGTTTCAGCTTAACTGAACCATATGTGAACAAGGCCCAGGCATTTAGGAAAATCTCTGTGAATTGCGGGCCCTGTTGAGCCAGCAGCTTTACTTCAGTCAGTGGAGAGGAAGATAAAGTTTCCCCAAAGAGATAGGTGCCTCTTTTTAAATCGTAAACTTAGATGTTGCTGAAGCCAAGCTAGCTGCATTCTGGAATATTCTATTTCCCTTGTTAGTCATTGAGTCTGAGTTGACCCACTCAAAGTGGGCTATCAAGTCAGAGATTCACGAAGGCTCTATGGGTCAAGCATTCACTTTGACCAACAGCCCATTAGCAAGCTAACAGCTGCTTTGAAAAAGGGGTTTATGATGTGGTTATTGTGCTACAGTTTTGCAAGTTATTACCAAAGAGAAAACTAGGTAAAGGGTACATTAGATCTGTCTGTACTGTTTCTTGTAACTGTGGTGAATTTAAAATTATCTCAAAATTAAAAGTTTTTAAAAAGTTGATCTCATGGAGGTAGAAAGTAGAATGAATCGTAGCTACCAGAGGCTGGGAAGCGTTGGATGGTGGGGGCAGGGTGGGGGCAGCAGTGAGACAAAGAGGTTAATTAATGGGTACAAACATACAGTTAGAGGGAACAAGTTCTAGTGTTCACTAGCAGAGTAGGGTGACTACAGTTACCAACAACTTATTGCATATTTCAAAATAGCTCTAAGATTTCGAATGTTCCTGATACAAAGACATGACAAATGTCTGAGTGATGGATATCCTAATTGCTCTGATTTGATCATTACATATTGTATGCATGTATCAAAATATCACATGCATTCCATAAATACATACAATTATTATCTATTAATAAAAATTATTTTTAAAAATTAACAACATTTTTTTTAAAAAGTTTAATTTCTCCCTAAACCCCAAGAGGCATTGCCAGGTGGAGGTTGCCCTCCTTTGGCAGAGACTTTAATTGTTGAAACTATTAGTCACAGAGACTTATAGCTCAAAGGCATCATATTAGGACTGTGGGGCCCTACAAGTACTAGCACTTTTCTATATCTGGCTCTTCCCAATCCAGATAATATCATCTGGCATTTATGAGCATGAGTAGTACAGGCATGGGAAACATCAATCCAAATTTACGTTCTGTGGTGGAAACCACAACAGCAGTAGAAGGAATCATCCCAAAGGATCCTCCGCACAGGGTCACAAGCCCTGCCCAGACCTTGTCAGATGAATTTGGTAGCCCCTGTGCCTCACAGGACAGGGTAAGATGATGACCAAGGTTCTTGTGTCCAACAGAGCCATGCAAGTTTGAGTCCCCCAAAGTTCTCTAGTGTATTCAGATAGGTGCATGTGCCCTTCTGTCTTTCTTGGGGACAGGGAGACCTTGGCCCCACTCTCAATCATCTTTTTCCTTGAAGTAGCTGAGGCCAGGATAGAGGGTAAGGGAGGGGTGAGGGGGTGCAGAGGGAGAGAGCTGCCTTGTGCCAGTAAACACAGCACATTTACTTCGATTTTTGAGTGTTGTGGTGGCTGTAACCGTATCAACCAACAAACTTCCAATGCTTTTGGCCCACCCAGAGCCCTCTCTCCTTATTGCTGACACCATCTATTTCATCTTTGGAGGCTCCCTGATTCCCTGCTACAGTCATTTTGCCTTTTTGTTCAGGTCTGGGGCTTGCTGCCCCTTTGTTGTGAAAACATTCCTTCTTCCTTTTGCCCAAAGGAGAGTAAGAAACAACCATAGTATCATGCCGATAGCTTGTTTCAGTGTTACTTCTTGACACTCAGCCTATATCATTCATTTACAGGTAGGACAATCAGAGATCCTTATTCCTCCTTCCTCTGTCATCTACCACTTGGGTACAAGCAATGACAACTATATCTCAGGATGTCTTTTTACCTCCCCTAACCTGTCCCATGAACCCCTTATCTCTTCTCTCCGAGAAAGCCATGTCTCTATCTGCATCTCATCCTTACTGCCAAAAGCTGTCCATGATGTGAGATTTTTAACTTACTTGCAAGCTAGCAAGTAAGCCTGCCACAGTTTCAGAAAAGTAGCAGAAGACATAAGACTCCTGGGTCAGAGATAAATAATTTTTTAATTCACCACATAGCAAACAGTATGAACTTTATGTTGCCAAGTCCCTCGTGGGCAAGTGCTGCCAAGACCATCATGGCCAATGTGGAGGAGTCCACAGGCTCACTATGCATATAGTCAGCTGGGATCCCTAAGTACAAACACAGATGAGGAGACCTGAACCTAGGGAATCCAGCTCTTGTATTATACACAGTACATAAACCTGCCTGAACTTTTCCCCAGAGAAAGAGAGACACTGTATTATGCCGGCAGTAACCAAACTTGTTCTGTCCTCTGGAGAAAGACTTCCTTTCTATCTTCCAAAGGTGTTTACTATACAGACATCCTTGAAAAAATAGTCTGGAACAAAGGGAGTCTATTGTAAGATATTTATAGAAAATAAAGTTAAAAAATCCAGAATAAATCATTTTGTATTTGGATATTTAGAAAATAAACTGTTAGGAATAATTTTATTAAAGAGATTAATGCAATAGTAAGATGAACAAGTGAATTATTCACCTTAATACCTCAGGACAATTTAAGCTTGTATAGTCTTTCTTTCTCCTTCCTTCCCTTCCTTTCCCTCCCTTTCCCTTCCTTCCTCCTTCCCTCCCTCCCTCCCTCCCTTCCTTCCTTCCTTCCTTCCTTCCCTCCCTCCCTTCCTTCCTTCCTTCCTTCCTTCCTTCCTTCCTTCCTTCCTTCCTTCCTCTCTCCCTCCCTCCCGCCCTTTCTCTCTCTCTTTCTATCTTCCTTTTTCTTTTAATGCAACCTTAAAAAATTATTCATAAGGTTATTGATAATGCTTTTACTCCAGCTGATATAATTTTCAGTTAATTATGAATTTTCATACTAACTTTCTATTTTAACTTATGCAATTATCCAAATAATATTTCAAAAGCATTTATGCCAACTAAATAACAAAATAGATTTAGGATCTTCCACAGAAAAATAAAATATTAAATCTATTGACATAGAAATATTCTTTTTATTCAAGAAAATATTGTTGCTAAGTCAGTGACAGTTGGCTTGAAGCATCTATTGAAGGTGCTGTAGAAACATATTCATATTAAAATGCATTTTTCCCCCTAACTCTTAAGCTTTCTTGCAGGCACTTAGAAACTGATCACTGTACTTAAAAGAGAGATTAAGATTCCTCATTTTATTTACCCAGAGTCAAGAGAGGTTTCTATTTCCTTCTTGGATATTATTTTTAGGCCACAATCATTAACAGTATAATGATATAGAACAAAGTAGAGATATAAGCTAATTATACAAAATTGCACAAATGACAAAAATAGAATTTCAAATTGACAAGATAAAAATTGAAAATTCAATAAATTTTTTAATATACATGGTTAATTATTTTAGGAGAAAATTCAGTTTGAATCATAATGAATTCTATGATGAGTCCTATGTGAAAATAAATGGATTAACATTTTAAGATAAGTATTAGCGTCTCCTTTTCTCTGCTCTTTGAACCAACTGTAGGATATGCTGGATATGCCATGAAATTGCTTTATAAGACACTTCACTGACAGCAGATTTTCTTGCCCTGTTACAAATTCTCCTGTGGACCCAAGTGCTCAGTTGAGGGTTCCTGCTCCTTGGCTCTGGTTAACCAAGGTAGCCAGTGCCTAAACAATTTCATCAGGTCTGTGTGGGGCTGTGGATCAAATCGGAATGTGCAGTTGCAGTTTGCTTCGTCTACCTGTGTATTCATACTTCCTCCAGCACGTGATAAAATTTAAGATGTGCTATTGATTCAAAGTAGAAGTTTAATTTTATACTATGGGAGAATGCAAGGTTACCATTTGGGTTGTTCTTACATAAAAAGTGATTTGCCCATTAATTCCCTCATGTTGCCAGCATTTGCCAGGCCTCCTGCCTCTTCCTGATGCATGCCAGTTGTTCTTCTCATTCTTTAGTTTCTATCTTGATTGTCTACCGTATCTATGTATTCATCAGCCATGCTGGTCTCTTGACCCCACCCTCACCATCTCCTCTGCTCTGCTCACCTAACTTCAGCCACATTCCTTAACTACTGCCATCAACCTCCTTTCTAATGAGTATCCCTAAGTCCAGCTTCTTCTCTCTAATTCATCCTCCATATCATCAGTAAAATTTTCATTCATCGTAGATCCGATCATTTTATTTTTCATGTTCGAAACATTCTGATGGCTCCTCAGGGGATACAGAGTAAAGTCGAACCCCCTTCTCGTGGCATTCAAAGCTTTACCTTTCCTTTGCCTCTTTGGACCTTCTCAGTGCCTACTGGGAAATTAACAATTAACAAACCTTTTATGACATGTCATAGGGTAAGGAGTTGGGGGCAGAGGATTTTTCTGTTTGTCAACTAACAGAAATGCTAAGGATTCATATAAAATAGTCATTATTTTAGAATGTGTCAGTTCTAGGTAAAGATCTAGTTTTAACTGCTGTTTTATTTGAAACAAATTCCAATTGCAAACAATAGTTTATTGAATGCTTACTCAACACCAGGCACTAACCCAGACACATTCAACATATAAACCATCTTTGGGAGTGTCCACAGTAGGTCAGGTAAGCAAGAACAGCCATGTAAAGACATATGTGTCAATGCACGTGGGGGCATTCATATACCCAAGCTTATGAGTTCTGTCTTTTCATTTCGTTTATTGATTTGCTTTTTTTTTCTTTATTCCTTTGTGTCATTTTTCTTCCTTCTTTGGTGCAAGGGGCTGACTGCAACCATATACAAGGCCTTGAAGGGAAAGAATATCATCAACTTGCTCTTGAATGCCTGGACTGCATACAGGTAGCAATTGAGGAGCCAAGGATAAGTGAAAATAGCTTGGGCTTGAGTAATTTGGATGCCAAGTCAATGGGCAGTAAATGCATTTTTTCATAGCCCACACCTGATCTCTTTTGGTCAGATTTTCTATGAGATCGTTAAAAAACCCTCTGAGCTGAAGTAACGTATTTTCTGATTAAAAATAAATGATAGTAAGTAAATGGACAGGGAGAAGCCAAGATGAATGGATTGATAGGAATGGGATTTATGAATTCTCACTTGCTCACGGCCAGTGAGCTCTTCAGCTTGTGTCAACTGCTTTACAAATGCTTGTTTATTACTTATTCTTCACAACGTTTCAGGAGGCTGGGAGATAGCCTTGTTTCCATTTGAAGATGAAGAAATAAATGAAAAGTTGGCAAATGCCTCTTGCCAGGCTAATGCAGAATTTGATCAATTTTCTCTGAGACTTTTGCGGGGGGTCCACGAGTCCCATCTATAAATTCCAGATTGGCTATTCGAATAGTTTGGTGGCAGTAAGACACTATCAGAGGATTTTTTAATGCTTTGGATGGGCACATTTGGAGGATGAGCTTTATCGAACCAAACTAGCTTTTGGTGCCTGTCCGTTAGCCACCTGATAAAGTCATTTAACTGAAGCAAGTGTTTATTTACTGGTTGTTTAGTACTGGGCATTTGGTATGATTAATATAGAAGCAGCATAATATATGAGCTTCATGACTGAATTCATGAAATCTAATTCAGAGCTGGAAACTCTAGAGCACATGTGCTATGATTTCCCACTCTCATGCCTCAAACAGACTTCACTGATAAATCACAGTCCTTTTGCTAGCTTCATCTGGTTGCAGTCCCAGAAATAGTCTTAACCTAGCTCTGCAGGCAGGCTTTATCAATAAAATAGAGTTGGAATGATGCATGAAACACATTTATATGTTAGATCTAATTATTAATACATGCACTGGACAGAAAAATGTTAGTGTCCACTCTGTGCCTGGCACTGAGCCAGGCCTGAGGCACAGTGGAGAATGAGGCAGATGTGGCTTCAGCCCTCATGGAGCTAACTCTCTAGCAGGGAGAATGGATGATGAGTACATAATCATGCAATTATGTATTTCATCATGATTGTGAAAAGGGCTGCAAAGGAGCAATACAAGGTACCAGAGAGTCTTAGTCTTCTCATCTTTAAAATGGGCATAATATCTGCCCCTACCTCAAAGGTGGTTGTGAGGAGCAAATGTGGCAATGTGTGCACTATCTGCAGTGAAATGCCCATGCACACCAAGTACACTGCAATGTGTTATATATTATTGTCAAGGACATATAACTGTGTATATGATAAGCTCTTTTTGCTCCCTGAAACCAACCCAATGATAGTTAGAACTTCCAAATTTATTACAATAAGCATGCTAAATATTATGTCAAATATTTGTGCATGTTATATGTCTGTTCCCCCTGACCCTTCTCACTAGCCTATGGGTTCTCTGAGGGCAAGGCTCTATTTTCCATTTGTAATCTTGAGTGCATAACAGAGAGCCATGCTGTAAGAGGTTGGAAGACATTTTTGAGTGAAAGTGACCAGATATTCTCTTGGCATGAGGTGAAGCATTTCATCTCCAGTGAAGTTGCAATACATATGGCTATAGTGTACCTTTAAAAACATATTATAATTTTACTTTGAAAGAATTATCTGATGATAGGAGTATTATTGAAAGCAAATCTACCTGGCAGGTTTGAGAGATATTAACACAGTAGTGGTTGGAATCTGGTAGAACAAATGTTTTATGATCTGGATTCTTTTTCCTCAACATAGTCAGCTCTGCACACAGGAAAAGGGGGAGTGATGGAGTAAGAGTGCCAATAAGCCTTCAGGATATCATCTTTGAAAACTTCCCCAATCTTGCTAAAGAAGCCAACATTCAAATTCAGGAAATACAGAGAACCCCAGCAAGATACTACACAAGAAGACCATCCCCAAGACACATAATCATCAGATTCTCCAAGGTCAAAATGAAAGAAAAATACTACAGGCAGCTAGAGAAAAGGCACAGGTCACCTGCACAGGGAACCCCATCAGGCTAACAGCAGACCTTTCAGCAGGAAGCCTACAAACCAGAAGAGAATGGGGGCCTGTATTCAACATTGTTAAAGAAAATAATTTCCAACCAAGAATTTCATATCCAGCCAAACCAATCTTCATAAGTGAGAGAGAAATAAAAATCCTTTTCAAACAAGCAAATGCTGAGAAAATTCATTACCACCAGACCTGCCTTATAGGAGGTCCTAAAAGTTGCACTAAATACGATAGGGAAAGATCCTTACCAGCCACTACAAAAACCCACTGAAGTACACAGACCAGTGACACTATAAAGCAACCACACAAACAAGTCTGCATAATAACCAGCTAACGGCATGACGACATGATCAAATTCACACATATTAATATTAACCTTGAACATTAATGGGCTAAATGCCCCAATTAAAAGGCACAGACTGGCAAGCTAAACAAAGAAGCAAGACTCAGTGGTATGCTATCTTCAAGAGACTCCTCTCACCTAGGCTCAATGACACAAATAGGCTCAAAATAAAAGGATGGAGAAAAATCTACCAAGCAAATGGAAAACAGAAAAAAAGCAGGGTTGCTATCCTAATTTTAGATAAAACAGACTTTAAACCAACAAAGATAAAAAAAGACAGAGAAGAGCATTATGTAATAGTAAAAGATTCAATTCAACAAGAAGACCTAACTGTCCTAAATATATATGCACCCAACATAGGAGCATCCAGATTCATAAAGCAAGTTCTTAGAGACCTTCAAAGAGACTTAGAGTCCCACACAATAATAGTGGGAGACTTTAACACCCCATTGAAAGTATTAGACATATCATTGAGGCAGAAAATTAACAAAGATATTCAGGACCTGAATTCAGCACTGGATCGTATGAACCTCATAGACACCTACAGAACTCTCCAGCCCCAAACAACAGGCTATACATTCTTCTTATTGCTACATGGCACATATTCTAAAATTGACCACACAATCAGAAATAAAACAATCCTCAGCAAATAAAAAGGAACAGAAATCATAGCAACCACTCTCTTGGGCCACAGTAAAATACAATTAGAAAGCAAGACTAAGAAAATTGCTCAAAACCAAACAATTACGTGGAAATTAACCTGTTCCCAAATGACCTTTGGGTAAATAATATAATTAAAGTAGAATCAAGAAGTTCTTTGAAACTAATGAGAACAAAGATAGAACATACCAGAATCTCTGGGACATAGCTAAGGCAATGTTAAGACGGAAGTTTATAGCACTACACACCCATATCAAAAAGTTAGAAAGATCTCAATTTAACAACCTAACATCACCTGTAGAAGAAGTAGAGAAACAAGAGCAAACCAACCCCAAAGGAAGCAGAAGACAAGAAATAACCAAAATTAGTACTAAACAGAAGGAAATTGAGTCACATAAAATCCTACAAAAGATCACTGAATTCAGGAATTAGCTTTTTGAAAAAATTAATAAAATATATCACTAGCTAGCCTAATAAAGAAAAAAAGAAAATCCAACTAAACACAATCAGAAATGACAAAGGGGGCATTACCACCTACCACACAGAAATACAGAAAGTCCTCAGACACTACTATGAACACCTCTATGCACACAAACTAGAAAACCTAGAAGAAATGAATAAATTCCTGGACACATACACTCTCTAAAGACTAAACCAGGAAGAAATTGAATCACTAAGCAGACCAATAACGAGTTCCAAAATTGAATCAGTAATAAAAAGCATATCAACCAAAAAAAACCCAGGACCAGACAGATTCATAGCTGAATTCTACCAGCTATATAAGGAAGAAGTGGTACTAATTCTACTGGAACTATTCCAAAAAATTGAAGAGGTGGGACTCCTTTCTCACTCATTCTATGAGGCCAGCATCATCCTGATACAAAAACCTGGCAGAAACATACAAAAACCTGGCAGAAACATACAAAAACAGAAAACTTCAGGCCAAGATCCTTGATGAACATAGATGCAAAAATCCTCAACCAAATAGTTGCAAACTGAATCTGGCAGCACATCAGAAAGCTATTTCACAATGATTAAGTAGGCTTCATCCCTGGGATGCAAGGTTGGTTCAACATATGCAAATTAATAAATGTGATTCATCACATAAACAGAACTAAAAACAAAACCCACATGATTATCTCAATACATGCAGAAAAGGCTTTTGATAAAATTAAACATCTCTTCATGTTAAAAACCATCAACAAACTAGGCATTGAAGGAACATACTTCAAAATAATAAGGGCCACCCATGACACACCCACAGCCACCATCATATTGAATTGTCAAAATTTGGAAGCATTCCTCTTGAAAACCAGAACATAACAAGGATGCCTTCTCTTTCCACTCCTATTCAACATAGTACTGGAAGTCCTGGCCACAGCAATTAGGCAAGAGAAAGAAATAAAAGGCATACAAATAGGAAGAGAGGAAGTCAAACTAATCCTGTTTGCAGACAACATGATTCTACACTTAGAAAACCTCAGAGTCTCTGCCCAAAAGCTCCTCAATCTCTTAAACAACTTCAGCAAAGTTTTAGGATACAAAATCAACATACGAAAATCAGCAGCATTCCTATACACCAACAACATCCAAGCTGAGAGTCAAATCAAGAATGCAATCTCACTTATAATTGCCACAAAAAGAATAAAACCCCTAGGAATACAGCTAACCAGAGAGGTGAAAGGTCTCTACGATGAGAACTACAAAACACTGCTCAAAGAAATTAGAGATGACACAAATAGAACAACATTCCATGCTCATGAATAGTAAGAATCAATATCATTAAAATGGCCATACTTCCCAAAATGATTTATAGATTTAATGCTATTCCTATCAACTACTAATAAAATTATTCACAGAATTAGGAAAAAAGACTATTTTAAGATTCACATGGGACCAAAAAGAGCCCAAATAACCAACGTAATCCTAAGCAAAAAGAACAAAGCTGAGGAATCGCATTTCTAGACTTCAAACTATACTACAAGGCTATACTAACCAAAATAGCATGGTACTGGTACAAAAACAGAAACAGAATAGAGAGCCCAGAAATAATGCTGCACACCTACAACCATCTGATCTTCGACAAAACTGGCAAAAACAAGCAACAAGAAAAGCACATTGTATTCAATAAATGGTGCTGGGATAACTGGCTAGCTATATGCAGAAGATTGAAACTGGACATCTCACTTACACTATATTCAAAAATCAACTCAAGATGGATTAAAGACTTACATGTAAATCCTAAAACTATAAAAATCCTGGAAGAAAACCTAGGCAACACCATTCAACACCATAGAAACTGGCAACGATTTCATGACGAAAACACCAAAAGCAATTGCAACAAAAGCAAAAGTTGACAAATGGGACCTAATTAAACTAAACAGCTTCTGCACAGCAAAATAAACTGTCAACAGGGTAAACAGACAACATACAGAATAGGGTAAAATCTTTGCAAACTATGCCTCCTACAGGGTTTAATACCCAGGGACTCTAAGGAACTTTACAAGAAAAAAACAAACAACCTCATTAAAAGTGGGCAGAGGACATGAACAGACCAAATTTTTAGGAAGAAGTTTGGACCAGAAATATGAACCATGAATGGTGAAATCATCTTACCCTAAGTATTATAACAAATGTAGTAAAATAATTTTGCTTTCCAGAAGCTGGAGACTTAAGTACATTTTCATTGTATGGGTTTCTCAATTTCAAACTTTATTACTAGCAGAGAAGAAGACAGAGTGAAAATAGAGGTTGGGGAAGAGGATGATTATTAATTTTAAATAGAGACACCATGAATGAATTCTACATTATTTTTGGGAAAGATATTTAGAGGAGAAACTCATAGCTATAAAACTTTTATTTAGATCTTGATTGGTATTCATGAACATGTAGCAGGAATATATTACCTTTCCAAATATTACATTTTCAGATAAATTGTCAATTGTTTTAAAGTCTTTTCTCTCAATTATTTCCCTAAGAGTATTTTGATTTTAATTTTCCTTTCCATGATATAAATTTTAAATGTAAGGTGATGAAATAAATTGATTGAAGTCATACAGTTCTCAGAATATGAACTGGGACTACAAAAAAAAAAGTGGGCAGAGGACATGAACAGACACTTTTCAAAAGAAGGCATATATGCAACCAACAATAATATGAAAAAATGCTCAACATCACTAATCATTAGTGAAATGCAAATCAAAATTTGCATCACAATGAGATAACTCACACTAGTCAAAATGGTCATTATTAAAAAGTAAAAACATAACAGATGCTGACAATGTTGCAGAGAAAAGGAACACTTATATACTGCTGGTGGGAGTGTAAATTATTTCAGCCACTGTGGAAAGCAGTGTGGTGATTTCTCTAAGAACTTAAAATAGAATTACCATTCAGCTCAGAAGGGAATATGATTGGTTCTACCATAAAGACACATGCACATATATATTTATTGTATCACTATTCCCAATAGCAAAGACATGAAATCAACCTAAATGTCCATCAACAGTAGACTGGATAAAGAAAAGGTGGTACATATACAATATGGAATACTATGCAGTCATAAAAATGAAGGAGATCATGCCCTTTGTAGTAACACGAATGGAGCTGGAGACCATTATACTAAGCAAACTAACACAGGAACAGAAAACCAAATACTGTATGTTCTCACTTATAAATGGGAACTAAAGAACAAGAACACATGGACACAAAGAGGTTAGCAACAGACACTGGGGCCTACTTTGGGGATAGAGGGTGGAAGGAGGGAGAGGATAAAAAAAATCTATCGGGTACTATGCTAATTACCTGGGTGACTAAATAATCTGTACCCCAATCCCCCGTGACACACAGTTTACCTAATAACAATCCTGCACATGGAACCCTATTCCAAAATAAAAGTTAAAAAATTTTTAATCAGTCAATGAATACTTCTCAGTGTGACACAGCTTTGGCAGGATAATGGATATTTCCAGCCCTTGTGGTAGGATGTCTCTTTGCCTAACTAGAAACTTACATTTCTTAGCCTTCATATGACATAGTTCTAAGCCAATGAGCTGTGAAAGGAAGTCATTTGGTAAAACTTCTGGGAGAACTTTTTCAATGAGGAACAAAGTCAGGTGATGTGTGATAGCTGGAGCTGCAGCCACCTTCTGGGGAATTTAAGTCAAAGCCCCAGAGACTCACAGAGGCTTCATCCCTGCATCCTGGAGCTGCTGAACTAAGACCAGCAACTCTGCACCTGTCACTGCAGAAAAATAAATCCTCATTTGATTGATTCATTATTATATAGGTTTTATGTTATATGTATCAGAGCACAAACTCAAGTGGCATGCCTATAAAAATTATGCAAATTCCAACCTTCTATACATCTTCTACCAATTAAAAAATCAATAATTTTGTATCATGTACTCCTACATTCTGGAATTTTATTGATCAAAACAAAACTTAGGTGAGGTATTAGTAAATTCCATGGGAGTATAATAAGAATAGTTTAAAAGCAACACA
Source organism: Pongo abelii (assembly GCF_028885655.2). Lineage (NCBI taxonomy): Eukaryota > Metazoa > Chordata > Mammalia > Primates > Hominidae > Pongo > Pongo abelii. The sequence goes on along the minus strand of NC_072001.2, from coordinate 82,989,743 downwards.
CTATTCTTTTAAATAATTTCAGCGTATTCAGCAGTGCTATCCTATAGAAACAAAAAGAAAGCCACACACATAATTTTAAATTTGCTAGTAACTATATTCTAAAAGTAAAAATAAACGGGTGCAATTAATTTTAACATTTTATTTAACTCATTATATTTTAAAATTGTTTATAATCAACATGAAACATGTTAATGATAAAGTTTCTGTTCTTTTGTCTTTTAAGTCTTCAAACCTGATGGGTATTTTATACTTTCAGCACATCTCAATTTAGCCTAGCTGCATTTCAAGTGCCTAGTAGCCTGTGAGGCTTGTTGCTGCTCTATTGGACAGTGATGTAACAACTTAGGATGGAGCAATTTAAAAACAAATCAGTGATTGGGAAGATAATAACGATGACAAAGTTTTGATGACCTTGTTCAATATACAAGCTAACTCCCATCTCTTATGCTTGATTTCAGTTACACTATTAGGAATCAAAACAAAACATTTTCCTCAATAACTCCATAAATATACCCTAAATTGAAAAACATGATTTTCTTCTTGTTTTTCCCTTTCTTACAGTGCTGATGAAACATGATTTTAAATAATTTATCTCCCTAAAGACTCCATAGAAGCAATAAAGTTTTCCTGTACATTATTCTTGTTTTCTTCTGATTCTACCACCACCAACACTGTCACCACTAACCAGAACTAAATTCATTTTTCTCCCAAACCTTGTCCTCCCTCAGTCTTCCCCATCATATTAAATGGTCCTACTTCATCTGCCCCACTGATTAACCCGGGGAGCTTGATCCCATCTTCTTCAACCCTCACATCCATCCTGCTGCAAGCCCTGGCATTTTGCTTGCATGGCACTTTTCTTTTTCTCCATTGCTGCCAAGCTCTGGAACCCTGCCCTGGATGACTGCAGTGATGCCTTACTGGGCCTTGGCCTGGCCACTTCATTCTTCACATGGCAGCAAGAGTCATCTTTTAAAAACACACATCAGATTGTAACAGCGCTATGCTTGAAATCCTCCAATGGCTTATTAATACGTGTAATAAAGTGCGAGTTTCTAGCAAGGCTAGGATGACTCGGCCCCTGTCCCGCTCTCTGGCTACTCCTCACTCCTCACTCCTCTCTCTCCACCTTCTCCCTGGGCTCTGGCTGCTCTGGCCTCCTTTCTGTCTTTTGAACTCCTAAGCTTGGTTCAGCCTGTAGGCTTTGACTTAGGCAGTTCCTAAAAGATTCCTTCCCATGTATCTGCCCAAGGCTCACGCCTCAGGATTCAGATGATTCATGCAGCCAAGCACATTATCTAAACTATCAACTTTATTCTCTCCATCGCTTTCTATCCCATTACCCTATTTTCTTTTTGTTCAAAGCCTTATCACGATCTAGAATTTTATCCCTTTTTAATGTATACATTTGTTAATTCTCCATTCCTCTTCCCCTGAGATGGGGATGTCTGGCAGGCATTTGGGTGCATGGCTCTGCAGTTGAGAGGGGATCTGGGCTGGCGTTTGGTATTCAGTGTTAGTCCATGGGTGTAGGTGAGGTCTCATAAAAAGATTGTGTGTCATAAGGAGAAGGAAGGACTGAAAACATCATCCTGGGAAACAGACATTTGTGGCGTGAGATGAGGAAGAAGAGCAAGGGAAGAGGAAAAGGAAGAGCAATCATTGAACTGAGGGATGGCCGAGAAGAAAGTGCTGCCCTGAAATAAGGAGAGAAAGCATTCCCGGAAGGGGTGGTGGGGCCAGTGCTGCCTCTGAGAAGTAGGACACCCGTTAACCCATCTGGCTTTTTGTGAAGGTCTTAGTAACCTTCTATCCAGTTTCTTTTTCTTTCCCCTTCCAGTGCTAACAATTCTCATTCAATTCTATGGAGCATGTGTGCTTATAACCTTCCTGGCTTCTAAAGGATTGGGCCAGTTTTTCTGCTGCCTCTCTAGGCTTCTTCCCAGTCCCGTTTATTGGTACCTCTTCCTCTGCTATATCTTGCATGCTGCTGGTGTTCCTTGGGATCCCATCCTCAGCCTTCTTCTCTCTGACTTTCATATATTATATCTGAGTGTTCTGAGCTACTGGCCCATTTCTTGCTTCCTTTACCTAGAAACATACCTGTGTCCTCCTCTTTACCTTTTTCTCACCAGTGGATGAAGTACACCCCCTCTTATCCAAAGATCTCCCTCCATTTATACCCTAGGCCTCATTCCCTTCCCACAGTCTAGACACAGTATCCATACCACATCAACCACTCACTAGCTCTGTTCTGCCTTCAGTGTCTCCCCTCTGTTGACCCTCACATCAGTGTATAGACATGACCGACTTTCTTCTTTTTAAAGCAAAATCAAGGCCAAGCACCGTGGCTCACACCTGTAATCTCAGCACTTTGGGATGCTGAGGTGGGAGGATCACTCGAGTCCAGGAGTTCAAGACCAGCCTGGGCAACATAGTGAGACTTCATTTCTACAAATAATAATAAAAAATATTAGCTGGGCATGGTGGCATGCACCTGTGGTCCCAGCTACTTGGGAGGCTGAGGTGGGAGAATTGCTTGAGCCCAGGAGATTGAGGCTGCAGTGAGCTGTGATTATGCCACTGCACTCCAACCTGGGTGACAGAGCAAGACCCTGCCTCAAAAAAAAAAAAAAAAAAAAAAAAAGGAAAAAAAAGAAAAAATCAAATTTCTATTTTAACTCCAAGTTCCTCTTTCCCTCCTACTGCTCTATGCATCTCATTTCTAATTAACGATTTTAAAAGATAATCTGCCCTCTATCTATTTTTCCTCATCTCCTATTAAGTGCTTTGCTAACTGTAATCTGAGTTCTTCCTCCATCACTTCATGGGCTTTGCTTGCAACAAGTTCAGCAAGGACCAGTACTTTTCTCTCCAGCCCTGTCTTATTTGGTTTCTCTTTGATAATTAATGGGGTTCACTGTGCATTTTCTCTTTCTTGACTCTGTCTCCTTCCTCGGCTTCTGGGAAATGTCTCTCTTGATTTTCTGTTTATTTCTCTGGCTACTTTTTCACCTGCTCTTATTCCTCCACTCCACTCTTATAATTGGTGGGTCTCAGGAATTCTATCCTTGTCCTTCTTTTCTTCTTACACTCCCTGATTAAACATGCTGCTTATGTGCTGCTGACACCTGCCTTGAGTTGAGGGCTTGCATACAGGTAGTTTATTTGGAAAATGTTTCCAGGGAGCAGAAGTGGGGAACAAATGAAAATAAAATATGTAATTAGATAAAGCTAATATAAAGATGCATTTTCCTGCTGGTCACCATGGCAAGAACTAAAGTTCCATCCCACTGGGACTTTTTTATGGAGCATAGACTACTTCTCATAGTTGTACATCATTGGATCAGGAGGACAAAAAATGAATCTATTACCATTTAACCACAGCTTGAAGGTTGTCTCTGGGGGGGTGTTACCTTCCTCAAACCTCAAGTTGCACATATGCAGATCTGAGTGGGTCCCTAAGGCATTTCACACCTTATCAGAGAAATTCGAGCACAAGAAGTAAAAGACCCACAGCACAGACAGGTGAGGCCAATGCATTGAGGCCGAGTGGATGTGAAGTGGTAGTGAGGGGTATGCGACATGGCCCACCGTTATGCCACTCAGATCTATTTATGTCTTCCATTAAGCCCAATTTGTTGCTGAATCTTCGCATTAGTGGCCAGCCATATTTTCTTTCAAAGACAGAATAGAGCAGGATTAGTGGAATTAATGATAGTTCCCACTGCTGCAACTAGTCTTAAAGCTGTAATTGGTATTCATCCCCTCCCTCCTTCATCACTCATTCTAGATTTTCATTGCTTTTGGCCAGCACTTCAGCTTTTCCGGGTAGTTTGCCTGGTGGAGTGACCAAAACTTTCATCCCTGAAGTGGTGAGCCCTTAGTTGCCTTGCCGTTTGTGGACTGTCGTTCAATCAATGGGCAATAAAAAGAGATGCCCCAGTGAATCCCTTGAATTCCAGGCGTACTCTTCCTTGCCCCACTGTATAACAGCAAGTGTAGCTCTTCAGGGTAGTCAGGGTTGAACACTCTCACCGGTATAGTACCTGCTTTCTCTGCTTGCTTGTTGGCCAGCATGAGGAGTCCAAAGTAACCAGGTGATGGTTGTAGCTTCAAATTAGGCAAAACCCATACTGTGCCCTCTGTTTGAGGCATTCTCCACTGTGCCCCCTGGGAACCAGGGCTTCTAATCTGGCAGAGCCTGGGGTTGTGAGGACAGGAAGCACAAATTTCATAAAGGAAAGTGATGATTAGAAAAGTTTATTTTACTTCTATCCCTTGGCTCCCAGATCTGCACATTCTAGCTACTGGAGACCCAACACAGTATATTAACTGTTGGTTCCTTGCTAATACTACATCTTGGAGGACAGCACTCCAACTCTGCAGGAAGTGGTCGCCAAAGTGGTACCTTAGTTGAGCCTTTAATAATCAATTTCATCATTCCTTAGGCTGTCTGCTTTGAGGCGATGCAATAAGACAAGTGGATTCCATGGTTATGAGCTTGCTGTCTCTTCTCTTCAGCCAAAACAGGGTCTTTAGGTCTAAGATAAACTCATAGCTATAGAAATATAACTTGGTAAACCCTTGAATGCTGGTGCTGGCTGAAGCAATGTGGGCAGAGAAGGCAAATGCATCTTCAGAATAGGATGCATAGCTGCCCCTTTAAGATGGAAGGATGCAATGTAATCAACTTCCTACCAAGTGGCTGGTCTCCTTGAGGTCTGGTGTTCTGTCAAGATTTCTGTGCCTGGGGGGCCAGACATTCATCAGGGACACTATCTGGATAGTTTGGTGAGGTAAAGCCCTTGCCCTCGGGCCCATGACTACCTCTCTTTTTACCACCACAGTCCCTCCATTTCACATGCCCATTGCACAAGCTTTCCAGAAGCTGACAAGAGTCTCTGGCTGACCCTCATGAATGAGTGATCCTGTCCACTTAGTTGTCAAGTGTTTCTCCTCTATGGCCATGCTTTCTCGTGAATTAATAAGTTCACAAACACCCGGATGATTTTTTTTGCCCACTAATAAAAAAAATTGCTGGACTTGGATATATGCTGGCTAAACTGGGGAAAATTTATTGACATGGGAGCCCTCTCCCATGACTCAGAATTTAACATCCTAGAAAGAACAACTGGAGTAATCCAAATTGCTGATGAGATGGCACCTTGAAACTTGACATGATGATGACCTGTAGTAAGTTAGGTGGAGATGTAGGAAATTGCCTGGGCAAAATATTGAGGAAGGGATCAGAAGGCCCAGAAAGGATGGGTATATTAAAGTTATTATGTAACATGAAGAGTTCACCACCTGACAGGGTCCCCTAAGAGGCCCCAGAGGACATTCCCTTCATTAAGAAAATAAAGATGCACTTGTGAGGGGGCCCCCAGATTCTCTGAGAACCTCTGTGATGGCTGTCCTTGGCCAGGTGGATAAACGGCAGAGGATGCTGCAGTGACGCTGGCTCCTTCGTGTCATTGGTGACAGTACAGTTCTAGAATAGCAGGGGCCGGGTGGCAGCACTTTGCCATCAGAGGTGAGGGGGTGTGATTTCTGTGATGGGTATCAGGGCAGAGAAGCAGTACCTTGACCTGATGTGATCACTGTGGATTGAAGGGAAAGATACATGGGCAACTGATTAAGCTGTGGCTTGACTTGATTAATAAAAACAAACACGTGAACAAAACCTAAGATCTTAGCAGAAGACTTATAACAGTTGTCATGATGGAAAGTCATGATCTTTCACCCAGTTTCTGATTCAAGCCTTATCACAAACCCAGAGTTTATTGATTCAAGTTGAGACCAGGTCTCCTTCAGGATTCTGCTGTGAGCATTTCCGATAAATATTCCTCCAAGTCTTTTCCAAAAGGATCTGTATCCATTTATCAGAATAGGAGCTTAGAGAAATCAGATGATGAATGGAGTCCTGGCCCACATCTGCTCAGACTGGGTTATTGGGTCATTATATCCCCGGTCCTTGAGTGTATAATTAGGAAGGGTATATTTAGCAGCTGGTAGAGCTCTCGCCTTGGCTTCCTGACCTTGGTATAAGAGCCATCATGAAGAAAGGGCCAAATAAAATCTTCTGAAACTGTCTCTCAACTCTCAAGCCAAGTTAGCAAATCAGAAAAAATACTGCATCCTTGAAGAGAGTAGGGTTTTTAATGAAGACTTAAAGCAGGGTTTTTCAAAGAATGGCCCCTGGGCCAGTAGAATCAGCATCACCTGGGAATTTCCTTAAAAAAATGAGTTCATAGGCCCCACTCCTGGCCTACTGTATTAAAAAACTCTGGGGTAGGGCACAGCAATCTGTTTTTAAATGAGCCCTCCAGGTGATTCTGATGAGCTTTAAAGTTTGAGAACCATTGCCTTAAAGGATGGTGGTGAGCCCTTTCAGGCCATGTGTGCTAAAATTGCTCATTCAATTCACCTGTTTAGTTCATTTAAAAAACCAGATGGTTCATAATAGGTGATGGCAGACTACTACTATACACTTAGCCAGGAGTAGCCCGAGTCACACCTGCTGTGCTCAGTATGTTTTCTTCACTGGAAATGAACACACACAGCCTCTGATCCGGTGAATGTGTCCTCAATTCCCTATTGGTAAGGAGGATAAACAGCAGTTTGCATTTACATGAGAAGGACAGAAGTACACATTCACACTCTTGCCCCAGGGCTTGGTTAATGCCCCCCATCTGTGACATCATAGTTTGAAGAGATCTTGGTCATCTTGACATTTCACAGAACATAAAGCTACTTCACAATGTTGATGACATTATGCTAATTGGACCTGGGAGAGAAGAAATTGATAAGAATCCTAATGCCTCAGTAAATTATGTCTGCCAAAGGGTGGGAGATCCTAAATGTCATGATTCAAGTGCCTAATATGAAGACTCTTAGAGTTCAGAATTGTGAGGCATGCCAGGATATCCCTTCCATGCTAAGGGATAGATTTTTGCACTTCACTCCCCCCTACCACCAAGAAGAGACACAGAATTGATGGGTCTCTTTGATTTTGGAGGCAGCATATACCACACTTGGGAATGTGTTGGTGATCCATTTGTCAGGTGACTCTGAAGCCTGCCAGCTTCTAGTAGGGCTAAGAAGGAGAAAGGGCTCTGCAGTAGATACAGGCTGTGGGGAAGTTGCCCTTCTGCCTGAACCACATGGCCCAGCAGATCCAGTGGCGTTTGAGGCATGCAGGGCAGACATGGTGGCTATGTGTAGTCTTTGATAAGTGTCAGCTGAGACTGGTGAGAATTAGTAACCACTGAGGCCAAGAGCTTATTCTTATCCTATCCAGGAGCTTTCCTCTGTGCCCTGCATTTTTCGTGGCCCCTACAAAGTAATTTATGCAAGTATGTCTCCTTCTTACTTTAGGCATCTTGTCTTATGCACTATTCACCGTGATAGGCCAATTGCTGTAATAGATGACCTTAGAATTTCAGTGATTTAACCAAATACATGTTGATTGATCATTCATCCAACAGTCCGATGTAGGTGTTTTCTTGTTAGAGCCTCTCCCCCAAGAAGTGACTCAGGAACCCAGGGTCCTTCTTCCGTTTTGTGGCTGTTCCCTCCATCAATGCCTCAGCTCCTCTCCATTCCACCTATGGAAAGAAAAAAAGGATGGAGCGTTATGCATGGGAAGGACCTCACTTCTACTCATCTGGCTAGAACACAGCCACATGATCCTGCCAAAGTGTAAAGGAGGCTAGGAAATGTGGGTTGGCTTAATGATCAGGAGGAAAAGGAATCTTGGTTTGGTGAGGTACTAGCATCTGCTGCACGTCCTTACTCAAAGGCCCATCTTGAAGGACAAGGTTACTCTGTTGAGATGAATGAGGGCTTTGCTTCCTTCCCACAGATGGCAGATGATGGTCACGGCTGAGATCTCAGAACCCGGGATCCTTCAGCTGAGTCCCTTGTGCGTCTCTGGGTTCTCCACTGTGGCGGTATTCTCTGCACCACATTGCCGTAGGGTGATGAGTGAGGGTTCCAAAACTCCTTTTTGTAAAAAGAATCATTGTGTGCTTTGAGTGGGAGCTTTGTTTTAGAGAAACAAAGCCAAGACATGATTATTCTGTCTGTGTAGCACTCTTCAACACCTACACCGGAACGGCAGCTCAGGAGAAGCCATTTAATCATGTCATGCCTCAGAGTTATTAAACTGAGAAAAATAAATGTGAATCTGTGCTCTGGCCAGGCGGGTGATATGAAATAGGGAAAGCAAGCCAGGCATGAGAGGTAGGAGGTGGTGCCTGGGTGAGCAATTTGTAAGTGATGGCAATTAATTTAAAAAGATGCTGAGAGAGCCAAGCAAAATGTATCTGCAAACCACACAGCTCCCAGTGGGTGACCTCTGCTTTTTAAAACTACAGCCTCTCTTGGTTCCCAAGTTCCCTAAAACTCAGGCCCTCTATTTTAGGCTTATGAGAGACAACCATTTTCTAAGACTGAAAAGTAATTTCTCAGCAAGCAGTCTCCTGTGAACACCACTCCAGACAAGTTCATCTTCAGCCAACGAAGATCATCAGCCAAACATCTGGTTCTGGCAGCCCCAACAGCTGCATGCACTTTCAGTTCAAGCATCATCCATATGGGTGTCATTAGCCTCCTAATTGACCTCAGGGTCTGGATGTGGAAGAGGGCAGCCAAGCAGTGTGGAGGCATCCACAGGTGCTAAATGGAGAGGAAGCTCCCATCTGTGTGGACACAGCTCTGTGCAACTGGCTCTGGGCATGACACAGGCAGACCAGCTTGACTCGGAAGGCTCTATATGGCATCCACAGACCCAGTGAATGAGGCTGCAATCCCCAGCACAGGAACAGGAGGCTGAGGATGGGCAAATGACATCTGGGGAATGGAAGGAATCACAACGGCTATTGTAGGTGACCTCTAGACAAAAACAATAAATGTGGAGTCTCTTACTTGAAATGTTCTGAGAATCTGTCACCTTTCTCATTGTCTTTTTCAAAATTATGGTAAAATACACACAAAACGTACCATTATAACCATCTTAGAGTATAGAGTTGAGTAGCATTAATTATATTCACAGTGTGTGCAACCATCCCCACCATTCCCAGAACTTTTTCATCACTCCAAGCAGAAACTCTGTGCCCATTGAGCCATTCCCTCTTCTCCCTAGCCCCTGGAAATCTGCTTTCTATCTATTGACTTACCTATTCTGAGTATCTTGTATGAATGGAATCATTCAATATGTGGTGTCTTCTGATTTTTGAGACTCTTGCCTTTAAAAAACTTCTGTATGTAGTTCTTACCTGAGAGTGGACCCGACCCAGTGGGAATCAGGGTGAGTCTGATGAAAGCCAGTGTAGGCTCCTTAGGCTGGGTCTCCTGGAGGCACACTTTGAGACAAGGATGAGAGCACAAGTGGTTTATTTGGGAGATGATCCCAGAAATAGTAGGAAATCAGGGAAGTGAGACAGGAAAGTAAAGGAAGCATGGCCCTGAGCAGTCACCACTGTGGGCAGCTCAGGCTTATCCTGCCAGGGAGATGGCAAAGAACACACCTCAGAGTTAGTTGTCTCTACTGAGGGTGGGAAAGTTGGGGCACTCATACACTGACTCCCACCAATAATTGATAACGGCTACTTCTGGGAGTTCTGTCTCCCCTGGATTTAAAGCCAACCCTGGAAGAAGGAAGCCATGAGGTTGAGTTGGGGTTGGGTTGGCAGGTGCTGAGAAAGGTGGATGAGGCACTGACAGCCTCTGCTACAGTTGGAGAATCCCCAGGGCCAGGTCCAAGGAGGAAGGTACTTCACAGGTGAGCTGGGTCAGAGGCTTGGCCTCATCAGGAAGAAGATGGAGGAGAAAGCAGCAGATAGCATTAAGGCTAGAGCAGGGGTGATACAGGAAAGCAGCCAACAAGCAGTGAAGCTGGTGGTCGGAGGGGGACACTGAAGAGCAGGACAGGGGAGGTGTGGAGAGGAAGTTGTGGGGAGTGATTTGAAGCTCATGAGTGAACAGAATTTAAATCCTGTAGAGCCCCTCTTGTGTGGGTTCTGCATGGGCTACTCAGAGGAGGCAACTCTGGTTGGAAACGCACACCTTCCATGGACAGAAGGCAGCCTGAAGTTTTGGCATGCCACTCACTATCAAATCTCTATTCAGCCCACTCTGAACACACTCAGCAACAGGGACCAACAGGCTTTTCTATAAAAGTCCAGAGTGAAAATTTCAGGCTTTACAGGCTATTCTGTCTCTGCCACAGCTACTCACTGCTGCTGCTGTAACATAAAAAACAGCCATAAAAAATACAAAAACAAATGAGCATAGCTGTGTTCCAATAAAACTTTATTTGCAAAAATAGGCAGCAGGCCCATTTTGGCCCATGGGCCATCATGTGAAGCTCCTGTTTCCCACTATTTTAAACCATGACACATTTATGGGAGAGCTACATATTTGTGAACTCTGCACCTCCCCTTCACTCTCTTATCCTAAGCTGCATTCTACGGGCTGCTGAGGAACCCCAAAGGCTTTCAAAACCCAGTTTAAAATCACTGGTCTGGATATAACTGTGAACCTTTCTACATTGCCTGCTGTCAGCAATAATGGGGAAGAAAAGGGGAAAAGAGCAACAATAATAATATTCTCAATAATGAGTTTCCATTATTTCAGGTATTTATATGTTTTCTTACTTAATGTTAGCCAAATTCCTCAAGGTAACTAGAAATAGCCCATTTTACATGTGAGAAGCCTGAGGTTAAAAGAGGTCGGTTTCCCCGAGTCATACATCTAGTAAGTGGTAGAGCAGGAACTTAAACCTGGGTGAATTTGATCCCAGAATCCACGCACTTTGCACTACATCTGTTTGTTAGCTGAGCTCTGAGAAAACAATTAAGCAATTAAGCAAAACAAAACAATAACAACAAAATAAAATCCCCAAACCGAAATACTGCTCTGAGTTTCCTGACAACCTAGCTTTCTCAGTTAGTTGTATTTGATTGCTAGCTACAGCTATTAGCTCAGGCTAATGTAAAAAACAGGGGAGTTCGTTGTTGGAATAATGATGGGGACCACAAAACTGATGGAAAGCTGCAGATGCTGATGTAGAAATGGGCGAGGGGGTAGGCAGCTCCTGAATTGAAGAGGCAGAGTGACAACAGCAGGCACGTGGCAGGGATGGTCTGGTAAGGACCCGCCTTGGGGATGGAAGGGAATTCCAGCCATTCTTAGTCTCTTTGTATCTCCTTTCAAAATTCAAATTACAGAGAGGGAGCATCCAACTCTTCCCCTGGCCACACACACGTGTGTGTGTACTGATTACACTCCTACCAGTTTGGGAAGGTAATTGTTCAAAAGGTATTCATTTGGATGTTGTTTGGAAGGGGAAATGGATGCCAGCTGCCTAAAACCTAACAAACACTGTCATGCATAAGGCAACAGGGAGACAGATGGCTTAAGGGGCAACCTCCCCCTGACTAAAGAAAGAATTATCCATTCATTTTCAGAAGCATTTTCTAGTGCTGAACTTCAAGAGATTATGTAGTTCTTTATATAAGGAACATCAAACAACAGAGGAGATGATACCTCCAAAGCAGTTTTACAAAAGAGGTCTCCTGTTCATGCGTTCATGAGAAAAACCAAAGTTAGATAGTTAAACCACAGTTAAGTCCAAACATTTTTACAAGGAGTCATAGTAACAGATCTTAGCCTATAGATTCCTGCTGATTTGATTTCAGGCAAGATCAAACTTAGAAAAGGGATATTGACGCATTCCTTGACTCTCCTTTCCCATCAGGAATGGACAGCCAGTCTTGGCTTGAGATTGCTGGAGCCTGGTACAAGGTGGTATCAAATGGAAATGCCATCTCTGCGAGATGCCCTCGCTCAAAGGTCCAGTGACAGCTGCTATTTAATATTTTTAGCCACCTCACATCTACTTTGCCTTCCTAATAACACTGCAATTCCTTGGAGTAAATCAGGGTATCCTGCCTTCCCAGAAGCTAAAGGAATCCCTGTATGTCCCTGCTGCCAGATCATCTCCCTCACTGCCCTAGTCCAGCCAAGGGAGAGCACTCATCTAAGCCTGCCCTCCAGATTCCTTGTCCTGGGTTGTTGGACCTAGAGCAAAATGATACAAAGTAGATGGCACTAGTCCATTCCTGAGGGTTCACTAGTTCCTGATCTGGTTTTCATCCTGTCTCAAAATCTGGTTGTCCAGCCTTCCAATTAATCAATCCTGTGAGTTCCTTAATACCTTTTGAATAAGTGCATTAAGTAAACCAGATGTATTTCTACTGGGCATGACCAGGAACACTGCCTGATACAGTAAGCAGAGGTAGGTGTCTCTAATAGCAACAAATAACTTCAGCCACAGTAACAAAACTCAAATTCCTGGATGCTAAATTCAAGGAAGAGAATGAAACTCAGGGATGCTTTGTGGCATTGCCAAAATAATCTCATAATTCTTATAATTTCAGAATGGAAATAGCCAAAGACCAAAGTCAGAGTTTGAGCCCATGGATTGCTGAATGACGTTATCTGTGGAATATACGGCTGTGTCAAGGCTCCTGTAAAAGTGGAAGCAAAGAGTGGGGCCCTGACAATTGAAACAGGGACGTTCTGGGTGGGTTTATAAGATGCCAAGCACTTATAACCTCCAAATTGCTCTAAAGTAATAGCTAGCTGTCCAGCCCTGTCATTATGGAAGAAAGGGATATATGGATGTTAATTATGCTAGACACGTGGTCTCAGCCAAGGGCTGAGCATGTGACGTCAGTTAGGCTAATTGCACTGTGTCTCAGAACTTTGATTTTTGAATGGAGGGACACAAAAATGAGAGGATAGTTAGGAGTTCATTAATTCCAGGCCCCAACAGTCAAGTGGTTTTTGTCCTATGTGGTCAGTCTTCCTGACAGTTTTGAGAGCATGCAGGTATCTTTCCAATAAATTCCCTCGCATTTTTACACCAGCTAGCGTTGGTTTCTCTTGCTTATGACCAACGAAACTGACAGCTAACCTCCTCCCCACTGCACCCTTCCAGCACTGCCTTTACATTGCTTCAGGTAAGCTACATGATCTCTCTACTATTGGGGCTTACTTATAGTGAAAGTGTCCCTAGCCCAGGGATCTTTTATTCTACTTTGCCCTCTTCCCATGAATCAAGAACAGTGTCTTTTATTTATTTATTTTTTAACATTCACTGAGCTTATGCCACTTGCTAGACACTGCGAGGTGAAACACTGAACTGGCCCTCAAGATGTCCCACAGCTGGTGGAAAGGTGACTTCTACACAGAACTAGCTATAGAGAAGTTTGAACATGATAATGTCACGGGAAACACAGATAAATGTGTGCAGGTCAGAAGAGAGATCTTAATTCAGGTTATCAGGGGTCAGGAACATGTACTAAAATAATGTTGGAGAAATAGAGTACACAGGTTGCGGGAGCCTTGAGAGCCAGATTAGGAACTTGGACTTTACTTTGTAACTTGAAAGGGGGAACCAGTGTAATTTTCTGAGCATTGGAGTGGCGGAATTAGTTATATGAGTTTCATTAGGTGGAAATTGAGGGAAATCACTGAGCCATAGACCAATGTGGTGCTTTTTCTGAAACCTAAGCTGTCTTCCAGAAAGATTGAAGTTAGTGACAGATGGAATTTCTGAGCACTGCAAAGGAGATAATATATGCAAAATGCACAATGCCTGGCACATAGTAGGTCTTCAATGGCAATTCATTTCTCCACGTTTCTTTCTAGTTTCACAAGCAAACTTTCAAGGAAAAACAAATGTGTGTTATATAGAGAGGCAGTATGGTATAGTGATGAGGAGGACCACTTGGGTTTCCAACAGATTCCTGGGTTTAAATGCTGCTGTACAGCTGTTCACTGCTATGTGACCTTCAGCAAGTTGTTTTTCTACTCTGACTCTGCATCCTCAGTTCTAAAAGGGGAATAAAACCTTCATTATTGGAGTATTTGAGTGTTAAAAGTGCTAATGTATATGAAATGCTTAGCACAGCACTTGTCACACACTAGGCATTCAACACATATTATCTGTTACTAAAAATAAACATTAGTGTTCCCAGTAGAATTCTTTCCTGGCTTTGGTCAGTAGGCCAGTCAAAAGAGAGGGAAGATTGCGTTAAAGATTTTGACTTCCTTAGAGCTTTTTTTTTTCAAATCTGGATACAAAAGAAACAAGTTAATTTTTTGCCATTGGAATGTGCTCTAAGCCAATATTCCCCATTCTTGCTGCCCCTGTTAAGGAGGCAGTCACCATTCTCAGAAATCAGAAAACCTGCTTGTCCTGGCTCTTCTATCAACAAATATCCACCCCTCTATGGACCTTAGAAACCCCACCTGGCCTTGGTCAGTGGTTTTCAACCTTAATTATAATTATTATTTGTAGCAGTAGGAGGTTGCTTCCATCCTGATCACACATGGCTGCCCAATCTGTACATCTGATGACAGTGGAGATGCTCTGGGGGAGGTGGCAGCTCCAGAGCCTGGAGACTGAGCTGGCCTTGGGAGCAGGTGCACAGCTCCTCCTCCTCACTGTCTCTCTTAATTCCTCTCCAACCATCTCCTTTCCAGCCTGTTGTGCAATCTTAATCAAGTCTACAGCTGGAACATGGGTTCTTTGATTAACAAATGATTTATCCTTCCCATTCTTGTTTATGGCATAAACTCTAGTGATTCTGTTGAACTCACAATCCCATTCTCACCAATATTGCCTCCATTGGGAATTTCAAAAGTCTAATATGAAAGTCAAAACTGAGAATTGACATTTTTTCTCTCTGTTGCTCAGCTTCTGGATACAGCAAGGGCAGACTGATTAGCTCTGCCTGGAATTACAGGGAGGGTCATGGGGCAAAAGGGAATTTATAAGAAATGACACACGTGTAGGTTACTGTCAGAATATTACTCCAGCACATGCCCACAGGCCAGGGGCTGGGAAGACAGTGACAAAGAAACAGCCATTGCCCTTGGAATGGAATCACTTCTCTATGTATCACCACCCCTCCCAACTGCAGCCACTGATTTCCCTGAAAAGTAAACATACCATCTGTTATGGATTGAATGGTGACCCTCTCCCCCGACAAAACACGAGATGTTGAAATCCTAACCCTCAATACCTTCTAATGTGACCTCATTTGGAAATAGGATTATTGCAGATGTAATTAACTAAATTAAAATGAAGTCATGCAGGAGTAGGGTGGCCTCTTAATCCAATATGATGGCTGTCCTTACACAGGAGGAGAGGAGGCCATGCGATAATGCAGGTAGAGATTGGAAATAGTCAATGACAAGCCACCCAGAATTGGCAGTGACACCAGAGTCTGAGAGAAGAACATGGAACAGATTCTCCTCTGCAGCCTGGGGAGGGCATGGCCCGGCCCAGCTGACACCTTGATTTCTGGCCTCCAGAACTGTGAGACAATAAATCTCTACTGTTTGAAACTACCTAATTTGTGGCACTTTATTACAGTAGCTGTAGGAAATGGATATGCCATCCCCCTTTCCTTCCCTTCCCTTGCAGCCTCGGTGTACTTCCTCTTGCTCAGGGACTCACCTGAGCTCTGGATTCCATCCCTCCTGCCTTCTCAGAGACCTCACTCCCTAACACCTTCTGTGTTTTCAACTTAACCTTTCTCTTGACTCTTCCTCTTTAGCACAATATGCTCCCACCTCCCTCATCTGAAAAGTTTTCTTTTTGCCGCCTTCCCTTTATCCATGGTCTTCTTTTACCCTTTATTTCAGCATGGTACTTCTAGAAAGAGATGTTTATACATGGGTCCTTTAGTTCACCCATTTGCTTCTTGAGCTGCTTGAAAGCAGCTTTTGTGCTCATCACATCTTCCGGAAGACAATGACGTCCTGGATGGTCGGATCCTGTGGCTGCCTTCCTAGACCTCATGAGACACTGGATCTCACTGATTAATCTCCTTGAAGTGCTTTTCTGTTTTGACTTATATAGACTCTTTGTTTTCCTCCTATCTCTCAGAGTACTTTTTTTTTTTTGTCAGGTTTTCGCATTTCTTTTCTTCTCCTCACAACATAAATACATTTTATGATCTCTCTAAACGTCCTCCAACAGCTAGACAGAGCAACTCACACATCTAGATTCTGGGGCTCTGAATCAGGGTTCGGGTCTTAACCAAGATGGCCAGGAGAGGGAAAAGACAAGTGAAACAAGCCTACATCATATAAGTCCTTAGAAGCCAGTCTGAAGGGCAGGCGTGGGGCAGAAGAGGAGAGACAAGGATGGAAGCTAGGTGGAACTGTCCAACTCCAAGGTCCCGAAGCCAATGATTTCTTTGTCTTTCTGTAGCCACAGTGCCATTCACTAAGTAATTGTTCAATTAATGCACCTTGCTTGTTAAACAAGGTCAACAGGAAGGTGAGGCAGGTCCTTAGTAATGACCAAAAATGAGGCATAAAGGCTACACTCTGCTTTGGTGGCCATGTGCACTGTAGTACACGGGTAGGTTCAGGTGGCTTAAAGAGATATGAAGAGCGAGTATCACCAGGGTTCTCTCCTTGACTGCCCGCTTGTCAATGCACACACCTGAGCCAATCTATGTATCTACCATTGTGGCTTCACCCCCTGTCTACGACTCTCATTTCCCAAACCGTGGCTCCCAATGTCAGTGTCTGTTGGGCCATTAGGAAAAGGATTCCCTGGTAGAATAAATTTGGGCAGCATGAGCTTAAACAGATGTCTCGCTTGCAGGATTTCTTGGAGTCTTTTATATGCTACAGTACATTGAGGCTCTCCAAGATGGAGCAATATTTTCAGAGATAGAATATGGTATTTCTTAAACCCATTGGATCAGAGGCCTTCCTTTTTGAGGCACAAGAAAGTGTAGTTTGTGAAAAAGTGTAATTCCCTAAACATATTTGGAAAAAAACAGATTTTTTCCTGAAGTTCTTAGGTCAGCCTATATGTGTCTTCTGTGATTCTTCTTAATTTCTCCCCTAGAATGTTTTGCAGGAATTTCAAAGTCCGCATATTGAAACCCAAGCTTGTCTTCTTCCCTGCAACCTCCTTGTCCTCTAGTGCTTCCAATCTCAGTACACGGGCTTGTCATCCTCCTAGGTTTCAGGAATCTGGAATCATTTACCTTGATCCCCTTCTCCCACTTCCTCTCTGTGTCTAATCTAATCACCAGCTTCACTAATTTAATCTCATGAATAGTTTTCAATTTTCTGCCCTCTCTCCTGGGTTAATGCATTAGCCCAACTCTTTTTTCGGGGGGTGGGGGCAGGAATCTCACCTGAACAAATATGGTGGCTTTCTAAGTGATTGTCCTGACTCTAGACTCACCCTTCTCAAATCTATTTGCCATACCTGTGTCATGCAGAGGAAGTCCCCATTGCTTGAGACCCTTCCACAACTCCATGCTGCCTCTGGGCTACACTGATGCTCACACTCCTTAGCATGGTGTCTATGGGTCCCATGTCACAGCCCGAGGACCCCTCTAGCCTCTCCCCTCTTCACATAGATGCTGCAGCTACACTGAATTACATGTGGTTTCCTCCCACACGAGGTCTCACTGGCTCTTCATTCATCCTTGTACTCTTTATTCATCCATATGATTCCTTCCTGTCTCTCAAAATGCAGCTTGAGGCTCTAGTAAGTCCTTGCTGGTGGCTATCCAACCCTGGTCGGGTCTAGCTGTCCTTCCTCTGTACTTGTCCTTGCCGCTAACTCTACACAATAATGACCACATAGCTTTATTTATTTTAGAGATAGTATCTCACTATGTTGGCCAGGCTGGCATGCAGTGACTGTTCACAGTTGTGATCATAGCACACTGCAGCCTTGAACTCCTGGCCTCAAGTGATTCTTCCACATTACTCATTTTTGTCACCAGCTAGACTTTCAGCCCCTGGAGGTCAGGAACCATGTCTCAATTACCTTTGTAGACTTTATGCTGACACTTATTAGGAGCTCAGCAAATGACACTTGTTGGCTTCTCTAATATGGCATGCTGTTATTACATCAATGACTTCCTTGTAGGCTTCCATTTGTCTTTCAGATGCCTGACTTTCATTTTATAAAATCTGGTGTTTTGCATTTTACATGGGGAAAGGGATGCTGTTTTCACTGAGCCTAGAGGATTTGAATATTTGCCACAAATTGACCCAAATCGAGACCCCTTTAAACCCCTCTAAACAGGAAGACTCACTGTTTGCCACTTACTCAGATATATGCCCACAATTCATGAGCATTGCTAACAAATATGACACATCTATTTTCCTTAAAAAGCTCCCAAACTCATGCACCATTTTTAGCTTGCTCCAATTCTTCTGGGAGGGTTCACTGTGGCAGATTTAGGCTGGTAAAATTGCTAAATTGTGTTAATTCTGAGGAAATCTTTCTGATATATTTAAATCCAGGAACTGAATCTTCATGAATCTATTTTATAATTTATGGCACTCAGTTCAATTCAACAAACATTTATGAAGTGCCCTCTCTGCACTACGTGCTGAGCCCAACCCTTGGTAGGAGATGGGTAACAAAAAAGGTGTAAGATGTTCCTGCCTTCTGCAAGCTTGCCATCTAAAATGCACAAATTGCAAATGACAAATCACTATAGGCAATGGAGAGAAGGAAAGCGCAGAGATAGGAAAGTTCTGTGAACAGAAACAACCCAAATGAAGGTTCTATATGGTACAGAGTGATACGTAGGGCAGTCAGGGCTGGAGGGTTCCTTTTAAACCCCATATCAAGGGCGCAGCTAGTGGCAAGGCAGCAGGCCAGAGAAAGGAGACATTTTAACATCCCATCCCAGGGGCATGGTGCCTCTTAGAATCTCAGGTATAACACAGATTGGAAGATTCATTCAGGGACAGTAATTATAAAAAACTATTTTTTGGTTGTTTGTTCACTATCTCAAGCTTCTCTTCCCAGAACACGAATTCAGGTTGCAAATACAATACCCACGTCTTCATTTTCCACTGATGTCTCATGTCTTTAGCATTAAAATGAGGCTGAGGGCCATCGATTTCCTCTGTAGATAAAGAGCCAGCCACCGGCACCAGCAAATGGCCCCTCCCCAGAGTGGTGTGAAATGTGGTTATTTATTTGGTAAGAAAATATATTACTCATTATCCTTAACTGCACCTAGAGACATCCAAACCCACCCAACCAGCTTCTTTTTCCCGTTAAGCAAGATAGAAATAAAACATTGTATAAAGCAGAAGAGGAAGTCCCTCCTTCAAGATGACTCCAGAAAGTGGTGGTCAAGGAAGCTTTTCTTGAACCCTTCTGGAAGAGACAGATTCAACCTTCAGAGGCCTAGCAAGAAGAGCTATGCTAATACTCCTGTCCCATATATAATTAAAATGCTATCAAACCATAAACCTATGTAAGAATGTCCAAAAAATTCTGATTTTCCCATAATGATAATTCAAGGCTTCTTTATGGATAGATAATATTCTTTTATTTTTTTCCTCCTTTCTTTTATGTTCTTGCCTTGCCTGTCTGCCCAGTTTGCCTCTTGGAAAACCCAGTCCTGCTGGTCAGGCTCCAGTGATACTCCCACAGGACCTCCTGCTATCCTCTAACAGAGCTGGCACTTAACTCCCTTCACAGAAAATACTCACCGGTGCCTCACCTGTACCAGACTGTGAGCTTGTGGGGGCTAGGAATCATGTTTCTTTGGGGGACTGGATGCTGGGCACAGGTACTGGCTTGTGGTAGGGGTTGAGTGAGTATCTGTTGGATGAGTGTCTTTGGTCATCTTGACACCTTGGAGGATGGATACCTCAGCAGCCAAAGCTAACAATGGAAAGGGATGATGAGTGAGGGTCAGGCAGGACTGTGGCCTGGGAGTATGGTGTCTACTACAAGGGACCCTGGGAGGGAGATCAAGGCTTATTAGATAATAATTAGGGCTTGATTTAGACTTAGCTCTGGCTGGCACTGGAGGGCTGCTCTGATGAGTGAGGCATAAGGACAGAAGGTGCAGTTTGATCATGAAAATTTTGTTTCTGGGTGAGTGAGCAACTCAGAGCAGGACCTAGCAGTTGGAATTACTGGACTCAGGGTCCAGCATCCTTCCCCCATACCCAGCCTAACAGATATAAGCCAAGAATGCCAGGAAAGAGAATTGCAGCATCAACTTTGTTGGATGCAGAAAAGAAGGAGAAGGTCGAGGAAAGACTCTGACCTGATGGACATAGGAGTGTCTGATGCCCTTCTTGGATACTAAATCTTTGGCCACAGAAGTCTCGATCCTACCCACAGGTGAAGCTGTGGTTCCTGATCATAACATACTCCAGCCTCTAGGAGGAGCTCAAGAACCTCACAGGGTGGACCATGGGCTCCTACTCACAGGTGAAGCTGTGGTTCCTACTCACAGGTGAAGCTGTGGTTCCTGATCATAACATACTCCAGCCTCTAGGGGAGCTCAAAAACCTCACAGGGTGGGCCATGGGCTTCTACTTACAGGCGGAGCTGCAGTTCCTTCATAACATACTCCAGCCTCTAGGAGGAGCTCAAGAACCTCACAGGGTGGACCATGGGCTCCTACTCACAGGTGAAGCTGTGGTTCCTGATCATAACATACTCCAGCCTCTAGGGGAGCTCAAAAACCTCACAGGGTGGGCCATGGGCTTCTACTTACAGGCGGAGCTGCAGTTCCTTCATAACATACTCCAGCCTCTAGGGGGAGCTCAAGAACCTCACAGGGTGGACCTGGGGGGTAAAGCCGATGGGGCAGAGAGGTCATGTGATTGGATCTCAGTCTTAGGAGGCGGAGTGTGAACAAGAAAGAGGTTTAAACTGTAATTTCTTGGCTAATTTCTTTTTAGATCGTTTTACTGTTATTGGCCAGTGTCTCATATTCTTACACTCTTCCTCCTTCATCATCAGAGACAAAAAGGAGGCAAATATCCTTGTCCTAGAAAAGATGTCTGTGGTAGGGAGTTCAGTGTCTCTAGTTGAGCAGGAAAGACAGACGCTGATGAGAGCGACAACTCTTGTGACAGAGTCTTGCCCTATGTAGCAAGTCTGAAGCCCAAGGCATTTTAAAAGCAGATATTTTCAACAGCGGCCTGTAAATGCACATTTTAAATAACAGATTGTGCACATGACCTTACACTGAATCCATTAAAACGGAAGCTGTGGCTTATTTTTAAAGCCTCCACTAATGCTGCTTTGGCAAAAAAAAAAAAAAAAAAGCCTCATGTGCTATCCATAGTACAGAATTCCAGTCCCATAGAGTTCCATATCAGTAACATCTGCTGATTCTGCCTTTTGAACAAAGTAATCAATCCTCCCCTGGAGGCTGCAGTGGAGAAAAGGAAGCACACAGTCTGGGAGGCCATCTGTGCAATTCTCGACCTGGCCGGTGTCACCTCAAATGTCGCAGAATGCACTTGACTCCTCCTGGGAAGCACAGAGGGGCCTTCAAGGAGACCCCTCGTCCTGCCATTTTGCAACCTGACTGCACTGCTTCTAATTATTGCATTTTTCAATGTGTTTATATGTGTCATAGCTTCCGAGGTGAGGCACCCACCAACTCTGACACCACTCCTGGCTGTGGGAACAGCTGTCAGGGATGCTGCCTGTCCAGGTGTCTGGAAGATGATTTATAGTATGTATCTGAGCAGACTGGTGATATTTTATTAATCAAAATGTCAGAAAATCTAATGATAATGTGCTTGCTACAGGTCTTAACATTTTCAATTTTTTAAATAAACATTTTAGATGCTGACTTTGGGTTTCTGTATAAAAGATAATATTATGGAATACCATTAGGGTAACCTTAATGTTAGTATTAATATTGGGGGATAATAAGAATTTATTTTGCTTTTTTTTAAACAAAGATTACAGTTTTACTCTATGCACATTTAAGAAGTCCCAAGCTGATCTCATTCTACAGAGACAAGGACTATTCTTGTTTTGTATCTGGGAAAAATGAATATTTCAAAAGGCATATTCGTAAGTAATCAATGAGTAAGATTTTTGATGGTTTGTTTTTCACATTTTTAAAATGCCTTCTGCATGCCTTGACTTGCAAAGTCCTTTCACAAATGCTGTCTTTTTAAACTTTATTTTCAAAACATTTTTGTGTAATAGTTATTATCTCCACTTTACGGATGAGGAAATCAGGCTTATGTAACTCACCTACATCACGCAACCAGTAAGTTTCAGAAATGGGTTTCAAACTCAACTCTCTGGCAGACCTTTCCTTCTCTTAGACCAGTACACTGTCTCATTCATTTATTTGCCCGTTACTTTGATCAGCTAGCATCTGAGTGTCTGTTTCCCATGTTCCCTGACTTGAGCACAACATCACAAATACAGAGGCAAAAGCACAGAGTTTATTCTTGAAGAGTTCCCAGTCAGATGGTGAGTTGAGAATGTCAATTAAATATGTTAAGACACTTGAGAATATTTTAAAATTTAAAATGATTATTTAATACACATCCATTGAGCACTTATATGTGCCTAATATTATGAGAAACACCAGAGATATAAAGGAGAATGAGACGTAGACCCCTGTGTTAGGTGTCCCAGTCTAGCTGGTAAGCAGCATAGAGTCAATAAATCTCACACTGCAAACTCAGGTGTGCAAGAAATGCACCTTTGTGTTCATGATCCAACTTAGTTCTATTTTAGCTCATGTGGTACAAGAGCAGAGGAAACTTCAGTCAGTTGTGGTGTCAAGGCTCTTGCACGTATGCAGCTGTTGGGAGGTGGACAAGGTTCTTGATGATGAATCCACACAGGTCAGAGCAAAGGCATCTTTTATTCTCATCCATGTGGCCCCTTTCTATGCTGCCTCTGGGGGGATTGTCATACCTGGGGGATTGGGAACATTTCTACTCACTCTGCTCTGCAGGTGGGAAAGGAGTTGGGTACGAAGGCCACCTGAATACTGCTGGCAAAATGGTTCATAGCTGCCTACTTTATCTGTCCCTTGATTCAAGGACCAAGGGTGTGCCACCTAGAAAATTGCTTATCTGTTAGCCTGATATATGAAATTGCCTGGCTGTTGTTTTCTCATGGGCCACCCACTATTTTTCCTTATTGATTGCAAACTCCCCCAAAACAGCTCCAAGGTAAGGGTAAGTAGAAAAGGAAGTGACCCTTGAATTCCAGGAGGTGCAATTCCTGAAAGACCCAGAACCCTCTGAAAGTAATGTATGCTGGGAACAATAATTTCAAAGTACTTCCAGTAGGTGGAAGTCGCCTGGAATCGGGAACTACACTGGGATGTGTGCATGTCAATTTACGTTCTGCTGTAATCAGAGAAAGGTATTTGGTTATTTCACAAGGAGACAGAAAGTCGGGTCAAGAGCAA
Source organism: Pongo abelii (assembly GCF_028885655.2). Taxonomy (NCBI): domain Eukaryota; kingdom Metazoa; phylum Chordata; class Mammalia; order Primates; family Hominidae; genus Pongo; species Pongo abelii. Next base: position 82,966,458 of record NC_072001.2, on the reverse strand, counting down.
TCTGCTCATCTTGTCTTTTGACAATCCCCGTCTTTAAACATATCTTGCCTGGTTAAGGAAGAGTGAATAAGAGCAGGAGTGGGAAAGGGGTTCTAACAAAAATCTTGCAAAATAAAAGATGGAGAACAGCACCAGACAGACAAAGAGGAAAGAAGACTTCTCTGAAAATTACCTACTGTAGGCTCTAGAGAAGAAATTGCAAGATGGTCTCTGGCAAATTCAACACAAGGTGGAGCTGCAGTGCAGTCAGGGCACTGAGGCAGAAGCCTAGTCCTGCAGCCAGAGCAAATCCCAGCAGGTTAGGGAAGACCAAAACTAAGCATTCTGGCTTCTGGCTTCATGTTTCAGGCAGTACCCACTGCTCTGGCCCTCTCTTGACTCTATTGAACTATTGTAATTTTCCATAAAGGCTTTGCTTCTGTCTCTAGATTATCAACGTGCAGCCCCAACCCCATTTCTGACACTTGCCTGACACAGCTTTTACATTACAGGTAGATATCACCAAGTCTATTTGGGTTACCATGGCTCCCAGAGCTTCTTTCTATTTCTATTCTACCATTTACCATACTGCATGATAATTGCTTTGTTTTTTAATTTTTCTGTCTTCCTATTAGACTCTGTTCTTAATACTAGCAAAGAATGACTTTTTTTGTTGTTGTTGCAACCACCATTTATTGGGCAGTCTCTTTGGGTATGCTAAGCCCTTTATGTGTAGTGTCTCACTTAGGCTCAACCCAATCCCATACCTACTCCTGCCCTACAGATAGAGAAGCTGAGGCATAGAGAGAGTAAGCAGCTTGCTTGAGTGCATAGTGCTGGCAAGGGATGGAGCCAAGTTTCAAATCCATGTTCTTTGGACCGCAAAACCTGTTTTCTTTGCCAAGAAACTATACCCCTTCTAGAGGCCCTCAGAAGCCACAGAGGGAAAATATTTAGGAGCTAATAGGCACACAAGTAATGGTCCAGGACTGGAAACCTTGTGGGGTGATGGTGGGGTGGTATGTACAGAAGAGATGGAGCTATAGAATCTGTGAAGCTGAGATGAAGGAGTCCCTCTCATTCTTCTTGGTTGGGCTAGGGGAGGAAGACCTTCCTTTTACTTCCTAAGCTCCAGCAGTTCTGTGACCAGGAGATTGCTAGTCCGGGGAACACACCTGGATCTCAGTGGCTGGTTCCAGGGCTCGGCGGTCTTGCTAAGGTTGATAACATCACCTCTGATGTTGTTGGGTTCCTGAGGAGACATTTAGAAGCTCCCAGGCTTGGACTCAAATCACAGAAGAGTTCTGGGTCTCAGGAAGCCCCTATAGGACTGTTATTTTGCTTCAAGTAGTCTTTTCTTTATTTCTCCCTCCACACAGAGCCATTGCCCGTCCCACTCATTCAATAAGCAATTACTGAGTGCCTACTTCATCTCAGGGCCTGTATCTATTCCTGGAATACAGAGACAAGCAGGATACAGTGCTTGCCCTACAGGAGCCCACAGCCCAGTGAGAGAAATAGCGAGGAAAGAATAATACAATAGGCAGGATGAGTGAGTTCAGGGTTCTGTGGGATCCTCAAGGAAGGTATGTGTCCCAATTTGGAAGCAGGCAAGAAAGTGGAACATTCCCTGGATAGGTGACTGAACTAAGTCTGGGAAAAATATGAGTATGAGTTGACCCAGAAAAGAAGTCAGAGAAGCAAAGACACAAAAGTGAGAGGGACGTAGTAGTTCATCGCAGCTGAAATTTGGTGTGTGTTCTGGAGACTGATGGAATTGAGCCCAGGTCCTGATCGAAAGGTAATTAGTGAGCCTGATTAAGGTCCTGGATGTTACACTGAAAGGAGTAGGGTCCATTTCTCCCTGCAGAGATCTGGCTGGGCTTGAACAGGTGCCTGCCTCTCTAGCTTGGACCAGATTTCAATCAACACAGCCCCTGTCTCTCCAAAAACTTCCACAGGTTTTTAAATTTTTCTATGCCATGGGCTCCTCTGGGAGTCTCATGAATTTTGTAGACCCCGTCTTGGAAAGGGGTGTGTGTTTTTAAAACTTGTTACTTTGAAATAAGTTTTGATTTACAAGAGTTGCAAAAATAGTTAAAAAGTTCATGTGTACTCTTCACCAGCTTCCCCTACTGTGTTAACACCTTACATAACCGTAGCATATTTATCAAAACTAAGAAATTAACATTGTTACATTACTAAGAACTAGACTCCAGACTCTACCCAGATCTTATCAGTTTTCCACCAATCCTTTTCCATTTCTGAATGTTCCAGTGTGGATCCGATCCAGGATTCCATATTACATTTAGTGGAATAAAGTTTTTAAATGCAGAAAACAAAATACAAGAAACTACAAAGTGAACCAAATTAAAAGATAATTACAGAAATACTAAAAATAATATGAAGAATATGTGATTAGTCATTTATATTAATGACTATTAATCCATTAAAAACAAGAAAATACATGTAAAATAGAGGGGAGTGAAAGTTAAGTTTTATTTTTTAAAGACAATGTAAAATTGGTTGTGGCTTATAACTTGAGCTGAGCCATAAACTTGGAGTGGTTTTTGACTCATTTCTTTTCTATATGAATCAATGAGCGATGGGAGATAGGGAATACTGGAAGGCAACAGAGGTGTCTGGGTCACCCTGTGAGAGTGACCAAGTTACCTGACCTCACAGTTTGGTGGCTGAACTTCTGCCAGGTGTGGAGCTGCTTAATAATTGCTCAGCCATATTGCACAGCCTTCTCTAGGCAGGAAGATTGAGATCCAGTGAGGGATTTAATAACCACCCTAATTTCAGCAAGTGTAAATTGTATTTCTAAATATCTGCAACAACTGAACTGCCTTAAGAAATATCTGTGATTTCTCCTGGGGGACAAAAGTTACAGCTATTGATAATGTGATTTGTAGCCTATATTCATAATGAAATGCAATGCTAAATTTAAGTTGAAGGTTAGTGAAAATAACGATATATTTATTTTCCAACTAAGTTTACAGATCCCTTGAATTCTGTCCACCGAGTTCCAGGTTATAATCATGGAACTCCTGGAAGTTTATAAATTAGGTAGCCCCTATCTTGGAATGAACTCAAAATACGTTTGAAAGCTACAATTAAAAATAGAGTCAACTTTTTTAAAATGTAAGGGTTTCATGTAATTATTCACATTTCAACTTCTTTTGAAAAACTCGAGCTCCTGTGTCACTGGGCTTCCATCACAGCAGGACAACAACAGCTGGAGCTGAGTAAAGGCCAGTCATATATGCAGATCAGGGGTGAGAAGGCCAATGCGCCACAATCCCTGCAACTTCCTTTTGTGTCCGTAGCACTGAACCAAAGATCAGTTGTCATTAACCATCCTTCTTTCACTGTGATTATTTTTTAATACTTGCCTCCATTTACTCATTTATTTTATTTGTCTGGTTCCTATGGGCGTGTTAGTTTGTGATCTCTTACTTCCGAGTTGGGAAGAAGAGAAGGAGCCTCTGTGTCCTGAAATATCTTCCATATCAGGTACAGCATTGGATGCTTTACGTATGGTATCTCTTTGAGTTACAAAACCTGGGTTCAACTCTGGGATACATCACTCATTGTCCTCTTGACCATGGGCCAGTCACTTCTGGGTCTTAGTTTTTTTTCCCATTTGAAAAAGAGAAAGTCTGGCTGGGGGCAGTGGTTCACATCTGTAATCCCAGCACTTTGGGAGGCCAAGGAGGATCACTTGAGGTCAGGAGTTTGAGACCAGCCTGGGCAACATGTTGAAACCCCATCTCTACTAAAAATCCAAAAATTAGTTGCGTGTGGTGGCACATACCTGTAGTCCCAGCTACTTGGGAGGCTGAGGCAGGAGGATCGCTTGAACCTGGGAAGAGGAGGTTGCAGTGAGTCGAGATCATGCCACTGCACTCTGGCCTGGGCAACAGAGCAAGACTCTGTCTCAAAAGAAATAAAATAAAAAAGAAAAAGAGGAAGTCTGATTTGATGGTTTCTGAGGTCTTTTCTACCTCTGACACTCTCCCATTCCAGATTCTCTGCTCCTCAGGGGCAGGGCCATGGCTTACTCAGTGTGCAGCTGGTCGTTGCACTACGCACAACACCTGAAGCTCAGTTGCTCAATGAATAACTGATGAATGAATGAGCACATGATAATATAACCTGAAAATCTGTGGACAGAACTCAAGGGATCTGTACACTTAGTTGGGAAACAATTATATCTCTATTTTCACTAAACTCCAAATTAAATTTAGCATTCCATTTCATTATGAATATAGGTTACAAGTCATTATATTCGAAAAGATGAGAGAAGTTGGGAAGGTATCAGATGAAGAAAGAGGAGAAGAGAACTAAAAATTTTTTGAGTATCTACTATTTTCCAGGACTTGAGCTAAGTTACTTAAGCACATTTTCTTGTCTCAGTGGAAGTATTGAAGCTCCAGCCCTAGCAGCTGTAACTGTTTCCCATGAGGCCTTGGACATTTGTTTATTGTTGCACTCCCATGTCAATTCTGCTTTCTTTGTGAAAATGTTGATTCTGTCCCTTATGATGCCCCATCTCTTTACCCTACGCCCCAACCATCACCAAGAGCTAGTTGTGTGACCCAAGTGATGCCAATTAGACTCTCACCTGGGAACTGAAGATTGATACAGGAAAGTTAGACTGCCAGCAATCCTGTAAAAAATGCCTTCACTCTTTTAAGTTTGAATGTGTTTCTGTTACTTGAAGCTAAAGAACCCTGACAGATAAGTCTGAAGAAGTACACAGGCTGGTGATAGAGGTTTTATCAAGCTCTATTTCCTAAAGGAGCAAATGGATTCTTCTCTGTTCCTTTATCTTAATGCGCTGTGGATAACACAAAAGGAGGCAACTAAAATCTTAGGGCAAAAGTATGTCCCAGAACCAGACGGGGAAGCAGCTGCTGTGTGTGTTTGGACTCTGCTTATACAAGATGTGTAATCGATTTCTGCCCTTGCCAACAGGCCAGGCCATCCATCCACCTCACTGCAGTCTTAAAAGAACAAACAGAAGCATCCCTGAGAGTCCTCATGAATCAACTCCTTCTTGAAACTGACTCTGACATCACTCTCTCTTTCTTCAGGCTATCATTTCCCTCAGGAGTTTGGCCCTAGGAATAAGAGAAGCAGGGGTTTATATATAGGAGGGCTTCTGAGTTTCAGAAAGAAATCGCTCTCCTTGGTTTCTTCTGCTGTCTAAGAATGCAGGCAAGTTTCCTCAGGTCTTTTGGAGCAGGCAGAACAGGTAAGGAGTGCCTTAATGGTTTTGTTCATGAGAACAACTGGCAGTTAACAGGTTCCATCCACATCTGGGTTTAATGTAGCGAGAACAGGAGATCTGAAAGGTCATTTTTGCTTTGGGAAGAAATAACTTGAGTAGTATTTTTCCATTTTAAATGAACTTTCTTTTTCCTTGGCTTGATAAATGCTGTTTCTCTTTATGGTCCTTTCACGTGTAATTCAAATGTTGCTGGGGAAAAATCCAAGGGAAAGGCTGGCTATCTGGATGGGTACTATCCTTCTACAACACACAGACACTGGTTTGATTTATAAGATAACATTTTTCTGAAATACGTAGCCAAACTTTTTTTAAAAAGGACTGAAATCCCTAGGTTTTAGAAATAACACAAAGGTTTTTTTAAACAGATGAAATGGAAGCCCAAAGAGGCATGGAAACAAGATATAGATGCTAGTGGATAGGAGTTCCAATACTTACACTGGGGCAAAACCTGTGGTTTGAACATATGTGAGGCAGTGAATTGTATGACGAATTTGAACATGATATACCCTTTGAAACATACACCTATGAAAAGAGGCTACAGAAGTTCCCCACTAACCCAGATAAGTAGAAGGCAGCTTGCTCCATATCTGAGGCTCTGGGTAGAAACTGAAGCTCCAAGCCTATGCCTTACATGATGTAGGGCATGAGTTTTTACTAGCCACTAAGTGTGTAGATTGCAGACATAAAGGATCAATAGAATTCTTGGGACTTCAGCAAAGTATCTCTGTGAGATACTTTAAAAAACTATGGCATATGGGACTTCTAAGAAAAAAAAAATCTAATTAATATGTATTCACAATAATAAATTACAAACCACACAAGGAATTGAACCACCATGAGGTAAAGCAGATACAATAAATAAGAGAATTTACACATAAACAGTTAGAAATATTAAAACCATTTGGGACCACAAAAAGAATTTGTTTAAAATGGTTAAAGTAATGAAAAAACTGGGCAATACCTAAAAGAACAAGTATATATATATAAAATAGAAATGACTTAGATTTAAAAATACAGTATTTAAAATGAAAAACACAGTGGATGGGTTAAATAGCAGTTTAAACACATTTAAAGAGAATTAGTAAACTGGAAGGTAGAGCTGAGTAACCCACCCAGAGTATAGCACAGGATTTAGAGATGGAATATATGAGATGGGAAAGAAGGAAAAGATTTACGTGTATCTAATAGGAGCTTCAGGAAGGGAGGGCAGAGTAGAAGGCATATTTGAAAAATAGTAGGTGAGAAGTTTCCAATATTGATAAGACCATAATTCTGTTAATTGAGGAAGTACATTAAGTATAGAGCAAGACTAATTTCATAAGTAGACATAGCATAATGAGATGATAGAGTAATAACAAAGACAACATCTTTTTTAAAAATCATAAAATGAAACAAAGCAAAGCAAATTAGAATGTAATTCCAATTACACTGATGTAATTAGAATGACTGTTTTTTTCAGCAATATTAGAGACCAAAAGATTAAAAATTAGCTTCAAAGTACTGAGGAAAAATAACTAACAACTTACAATTTCATACCTAGGTAAATTATTATTTTAGAGAGAGAGGATAAGAAAAAACTTCCAGGCACAGAATAAGAGTTCATTACTTATAGATAATTACTGCAACAACTGATAATAATATAATTCAGTAAGAAACACACTGGATATAAAAGAATGTTTGGAACACAAGAAGTTGTAGCGAGCAAATAAGTAATAGTAAATCTAAACAACCATTTATTGTCAAAACAATCATAACAATAAAGACAAATTTTTGGAAGGCCAAAACCAAGCTGGAACTAAAATAATATAAAATTGCGGTATATAGCGTGGTAGCCATTGGCTACATGTGATTACTGAGCACTTGAAACATAGCTAGTACATCTGATGAGCCAAAATTTTTATTTTATTTAATTTTGATTAATTTAAACTTAGCTTTAAACCAGTATAATTTTTTTTTATTAAACACAATTTTATTGTTTTAATAGGACTACACTTCATATTAATGACTATATTATGTAAGATACTATTTTTTATTACAGTGGGCATGTTGAGTACATGCCTTGTTTCCAATATAAACACAAAACACACAAACTGACCTAGTCAGTATCAATCACTTAAACCCATCATTTATCTAGTCAGTTTCAATGAACTGATTCAGTTTGAATAAGCTGTTTTCTCCGCATGGATACAATCTTGTAACATGCTTGATTGTATTGTGCAAATTACATGAGTTATAGCATTTGAGTTTATAACTTTGGCCACCTATAAAACGTCTTGGATTCTTGCACAAAAACTAAAGCCATTTTTGGATGGAGAGATAGTGAAATAAATTATTGCTTATTGTTATGGTAATATTGGTAGAAAATTATGAAAAAAGACTGAAAATGATTTTTTTACAAAAAGCGAAAGATTTTCAATTAAGCCACCAATTTTCCATACAACACAAGGCTTTTATAATAATAGCAAAAATAAATTGAATCAAAGCTTGAAAATTGCGAGTTTTTTTTTTTTTTAGCTTTAGGTGAATTGTGCAATAGGAGATATTATCCAATTAATACTTTGTGTGAGTTTGATCTCAGAGAACTTCCAAATTTATAAAGAAAGGTCAATACATGGCCTAAAATATCAAATTTGTGGCATAGATATATTTGAGCATTTTAATTTGTCAAATAATTTTACATAGATATAAGTTGCTCTAGCTATGTAAAATAAAATAAAAATGCATTGAAATTTCAAAATCAGACCATGTTTTCTGTACTGCTTCATTATAATGTATGACATATTATTGCAAATATTTGCACTTGGTTTCCTGTTGCAGACTCTATAAAAAGTGTCATGCATATGGTTGCCAAAAGAATTGTGAATGCTATGAATTATCACTATTTTTTAAAACTGCTGTAAGAAATGGAAATGAATTTAATGATAGTTTATTTTTTGCCAATTTTCATTGATTAAAACATGGCAGAATTTACAAATATTTAACTCCAATTCAAGATTTTCTTAAAACAGAAGGAGTGCTTTCTAAATATTTAATAATCAAAGACAAAAATGGCAGTAATTTATACTTTTTCAGTGATATCACACTATATATAAATGAGATAAATTTGAAGTTCCAAAGAAGGGAAAATCTATACAAATTAGAGAGATACGGGGATTCATGTTGAAATAGAAACTTTTTACAATACAAAGCAATAATAATAATTTTACACATTTTTCTAACATGTATCAATATACATGCCAGCATTATATAAATTGGCTGCAAAACTACACAATAAATTGTAAGAATATTTTATTAATATTAATAAATTTATAATTGGCTTTTAATTTATGCAGTACCCTCTTTGAATTACATGCTAATAATAGTGTGTTAAAACAAGAGTTAGTGAGTTTATTTAACCTGAACAGATGTAGTTTGGGAACAGATATGCTTTTACTTCAAATACAAATTATTCTAGAAAACATAGAACAACTTTTGTCAATGTGGATGCAAATGTTACAAAAGTTATCTTTTGAAACAACTGGTGTGTCAAAGAAGAAATTGCAAGGAAAATCTAAAAATATCTTGATACAAATGAAAACAAAAACACAACATACCAAAACTTATAGAATGCAGTAAAAAGTGGCCAAGGGGAAATTCATCAGTGTAAACACTTACATTAAAAAAGAAAAAAAAAATCTCAAATCAACAACCTAATTTTACACCGTAAAAAACTAGGAAAAGGAAAACAAACTAAACCGAAAGCTGGAATAGAGAAGGAAATAATTTAAAATAAAGCAAAGATAAACAAATTAGACACTACACAAACAGTAGAGAAAATCCTCAAAACCAAGCTGATTCTTTAAAAAGATCAACAAAATTGACAAATCATTAGCTAGATTAAGGAAAAAAGATGGAAAATTCTAATAACTAAAATCAGAAATAAAAGAGGGGACATTACAACCAGTTTCACAGAGATAAAAGGAATATAAGAGAATACTATGAACAACTGTTTGCCAAAAAATTGGATAACCTAAATGAAATGAATAAATTTCTAGAAACACACACCTATCAAGACTGAATCATGAAGAGATGGAAAATCTGAACAGAACTATAAGTAGTAAAGAGATTGAGTCAGTAATAAAAAACTTTCCAAAAAAGAATAGCTCAGGACCAGATGGCATCACTGGAGATTTTTACCAAACATGTAAAGAATTAAAATTATCTAATTATCCACAAACTCTTCCAAAAATTGAAAAGAACATTTTCAAGCTCATTCTACAAGGCTAGGATTATTCTGATACCAAAGCCAGACAGAGACTACAAGAAAATAAAACCGCAGACCAATATCCCTGATAAATAGTGGTGTAAAAACCCTTAACAAAATACCAGCAAACAGAATTTGACACATTAAAATGATTACACACCATGACCAAGTGGGATTTGATCATGGAATGAAAGAGTGGTTCAACATAGAAAAATCAATCAAGTAATGCACCTAATTAACAGAATGAAGGGGAAAAAACCACAAGATCATCTCAACTGATGTAGAAAAAAATTTGACAAAACACCCTTTCATCATAAAAACACTCAACAAACCAACAACAAAAGGAAACTAGCTCAGCATGATAAAAGTCATATATGAAAAGCCCACAGTTAACATCATACTCAAGGTGAAGAATTTAAAATGTTTCTTAGAACACCAGGAACAAGGCAAGGATGCCCACTCTCACCATTACTGTTCAATAGAGTACTGGAAATCCTAAGCAGAGTATATAAACAAGAAACAGAGATAAAAGCCATCCGAACTTGAAAAGAAGTAAAATTATCTATGTTTGCAGATGACATAATCAACAAGAAACAGAAATAAAAGCCATCCAAATTTGAAAAGAAGAAAAATTATCTATGTTTGCAGATTACATAGTTGTATATGCAGAAAACTCTATAAAGAATCTACAAAAATTGTTAACAACTAATAAACAATTTTAGCAAAGTTTCAGGATACAATATCAACACACAAAAATTAGTTGCAATTCCATACACTAACAATTATCAACCCAGAAAGGAAAATATGAAAACAATCGTACTCCGTATAGCATCAGGAATAACCTAATCAAGGTAATGAAAGACCTTTATACTGAAAACTACAAAACACTGCTAAGAAACAAATCAAAGAAGATACAAATAAATTAAAAGACATCTCATGCTAATGGACTGGAAGACTCAATGTCGTTAAAATGTCCATATTACCAAAAGCCATCTACAGATTTAATCCAATCTCTATCAAAATCCTAATGGCATATTTTTTTTTCGGAAAGGGAAAAAAATGCTGAAATTCATGCAGAATCTCAAGGGACTTCAAATAGCCAAAACAATTTTGAAAAAGAAGAACAAAGTTGGAGTCCTCACAATTTCTGATTTCAAAACATACCACAAAGCAACAGTAATTGAGACAATGCAGTACTGGCATAAAGACAGATGTATAGACCAATGAAACAGAACAGAGAGCTCAGAAATAAACTCTTGTATATTTGCCAAATTTTTTTTATGTAGTAGAGAAAAAGCAGTCTCTACAGCAAATGGTGCTGGGAAAACTGGGTATCCACATGCAAAAAAAATGAAGTTGGATCCTTACCTTACACTATATATAAAAATTAACTATTAATAAAAATTGAGCAATGGCCTAACTGTAAGAGATAAAACTATATAGTTCTCAGAAGAAAATGCAGAGGAAGAGCTTAATGATATTGGATTTGGCAATGATTTCTTGATACAACACTAGAAGCACAGGCAACAAAAGTAAAAAGATAAATTGTGCTATCAAAATTTAAAAATTCTGTGCATCAAAGGATATAATCAACAGAGTGAAAAGGCAACCTATGGAATGGGAGAAAGTATTTGCAAATCATAAATCTGATTAGGGGCTAACATCCAGTTGATCCACGTAAAGAAGTTTTACAACTCAATGATGGAAAACAACCCAATTTAAAAATGGGTAAAAAACTTGAATGAATATTCCCCCAAAGATGATATACAAATGGCCAAAATGTGAAAAGATGAAATATGAATATGAAAAGATACTCAACATCACTAATAATTAGAGAAATGCAAATCAAAACCACAATAAGATATTACCTCATACCCATTAGGATGATAAAAACCAGAAAATCACGAGTGTTGGTAAGGATGTGGAGAAATTGGAGCCCTTGTACTCTGCTGATGAGAATGTAAAATGATGCAGCGGCTATGAAAAACAGGTCCTCACAAAATTTAAAATAGAACTTCCGTATGATCCAGTAATCCCACTTCTGTGTATGCATCCAAAAGAATTGAAAGCAGGTAAAGAAATATTTGTACATCCATTTTTCATAGCAGCATTATTCACAATAGCCAAAAGGTAGAAGCAACTCAATGATGTCCATCAACAGAAAAATGGACAAATGGTGATATGTATGCAAATTGTGACAATGGAATATTATTTAGCCTTATAAAGGACATTCTGATACATGTTACAACATAGGTGAACCTTGAAGACATTATGCTAAATGAAATAACAGTCACAAAAAGACAAATACTGTATTTTTAACCTATATGAGGTATCTAGAATAGTCAAACTCATAGAAATAGAAAGTAGAATGGTAGTTGCCAAGGGCTGAGGGGAGGGGCCTAGGCAGTTGTTTAATGGGTATAGAGTTTCAGTTTTGCAAGATGAAAAAATTTTTGAGATTGGTTGTACAACAATGTGAATATATTTAGCACTACTGAACTATACACTTAAAAATAGTTAAGATGATGAATTTTGTTTTGTTTCAATTGTAAATTTTATAAAATCTAAATACAGATCAAGTATTTCTGATATATATATATATTTTTTTTGCGACTGGGTCTGACTTCCGCCCAGGTTGGAGTGCAGTGACATGATCTTAGCTCACTGCAACCTCCATCTTTCAGGCTCAAGCCATCCACCCACCTCAGCCAATTGAATAGCTGGGATTACAGGTGCACACCACCATGCTTGCCTAATTTTTTTTTTTATTATTTGTAGAGACAGAGTTTCACCATGTTGCCCAGGCTGGTTTTGAACTTCTGAGCTCAAGCGAGCCTCCTGCATCAGCCTCCCAAAGTACTGGGATTACAGGCATGAGCCACAGCACCTGGCTCTGATAAAATATTTATTGTCTGAAATGAGGTATGCTATAACATCCACATGAGATTTCAAAAAGTATTTAAAAGTATGTATAATATCACATTAATTATTTTTATATTGGTTACATGTTAGAGTAATGATCTTTTGGATATATTAGGTTATTTAAAATACATTATTAAAAATAATTTCAACTGTTTATTTTTATTTTGTATATGTGGCTATCAAAAAATATAAAAGTATATATGTGGCTTACAGTATATTTCTGTCAGACTACTGTTTTTCTTTTTTCTTTCTAAATTTTTGTGGGTACATAGTAGGTGTGTATATTTATGGGGTACATGAGATGTTTTGATACCAGCATGCAGTGTGAAATAAGCACATTAGGGAGAATGCATAAGCACATTATGCATCCCCTAATCTGTCAGATAATTTCAAAGAACAGTTGACTGGAAGATGAGAGAAAAGTGATAGAAATTAAAGTATTGTAAGAGTTTTGCAATGTTTGAGATGGGGGAAGAGATATTAATTAACTTTAAATATCTCTTAGCTTTATATCCATCCTAAAAGTTGAATATATAATTTCAAAATTAAAAGTTGAATATATAATTTCAGAAAGACTACATAATGTCTTTATTCTGCTTCTGTCCCCTCTGTGAGAACACAAGTAGAATAAAGACATTATGTATTCTTTTGTGACATTGTGTCCAGAGAGGACACTGGTAGAATAATGAAAATTCAATAAGCTCAATTTAAGATACAAAAAAGAAAGAAAAATAAAGCTCAAACAGCCCAAATGGAAGAGAGAAAAGGAAAATATAAAAAACTAAGGAAGAGCCTGAGAGAAAATACAAAATAGGAAAGCATAAATAATTCCAAATATATCATTAATTGTAACAAATACAGAACGGTTACATTTATCTGTTAGACGATACAGATTCTCAGACTAGACTAAAAATAAATTTTTAAATGCAGCAATGTGCTGTTTACAAGAGACACACCTATAAAGTGTAAGGACAGAGAGAAGTTCAATATAATTTTCTAGACAAATATTAATCAAACAAAAGCCAGTATAGCAATATCCCTGTATTAGGGTTCTTGGCTGTGAGCAATAGAAGCCTTTCTAGTTATTTAGGCAAAAGCATATTCATTAGAGGATATTAGCAGCTCATGGAATCCACAGGAGGCCAGAGAGTTAAGCTTATACACTAAGCAGTCAGGAACAGCACTCAGTTATATTGGGAAGCCATGACAACCCTGTACAGTTCAAGCCATTGAAATTCTGGACCGGGTAAGAGAAAGTCTTCCACTGTTCTACTGCATAATTTCTAGAAAAATGGATACCTAGCTCCACTATTGTTTTACATCCCTCACTTTCTAAGTGAAGTCTAGTGGGCACATTTGATGATCAGAGCATGGGCCATAAAGGAGGCCGGGCAGGAGTGGAGGGAAGAACCCAGGATGCTACTTAGAAGGTGCTACTTGGGAGAACCCAGGGTGCTACTTGGTTAGAAAGAGCTCAGAAGGTTGATAATTCCTCCAGATAACAGAAGTCTGTTCAGAAGTGTCAGGAGATTCAGAAAACCTGATAATAAATAATCTATTAAAATGTAATCTAAAAACTCATGCTGAATAGCCATAAGACTTATGTATTTATAATTTATTGTAGGAATAAATATAAAATATTTGCAAGACATTAATAAAGGAAATTATAAAGTTTTATTGAAGGATGTCAAGGAAAACTCAAATAGAAAGATAAATGAGAAGATAAATGAGAAGGGTGAATATTTTAAATTGTCCTTCAACTAACTTATATGGAAATTTCAATGAAATTATCATGGGCTTTTTTATTAAACTTAAGTATCTGATTCAAAAAGTAGACTTAGAGGTCAAGAATAGCTAAGAAAATTTTGAAGAGATATAGGAGGAGTATCTTGTCCTACCAGGTATCAAACCTGTTCTACAGATATAACAATTTGGTATTGTTTCCAGGAATGCACAAAATAAAGACCCCACTTGGTATATGATAGAATTGTCATTCAAATCTGAAGGGAAAGGATGGGTTTATTTAATTAATAGTGCTCAAACAATTGGTCATCCCCATAGGGAAAAACAATTCCTAACTCATGCTATAAACTCCAGATGGACTAATGGTACAATATGAAGAGCTAAATTTTAAAAGTTTCACAAGAAAATATAAGAGACATCTTCAATGTGTCAGGATAGGGAAAGATTTCTTAAATAATACACAGAAGCACAAACCATAAAGGAAAAGATTGATGAATTTGAATACATAAAAAATAGAAAGTTTTATATGATAAAAGAAACTATAAACAAGGTGAAAACACGAACCATAGACTGGGAAAATATTCTCCCAAGTAGCATCTTATACCTTTACCTAACAAAAGATCGATATCCAGAATATGTAAGGAATTAACCTATACAAATCAATATATAAAAAGATAAACAAGCCGATATAGAAATGAGCAAAGCAGTAGGGAGGACATTCATAGAAGATACCCAAATGGCCAATACGTAAAAAGATGCACAATCCCACTGGTAATCAGGGAAATGCAAAATTAAACTGTGAGATACTCGTCTGTACCATTTTTAGCTATTAGATTGTTTAAAATTTTAGAAAACTGATAATGGGGAAATTTGTGTAGAATCTAGAACTTTCCCATACCATTGATATGATTGTAAAATGTTTTGATCACCTCAAAGAACAGATTAACAATATCATTCTGGTCTTGATGAAGTCACAGGGACTGGATTTACCTCTGGGCTGAAATGACTGAAAACAAGAAACAAAATATAGGAAACCATAAGGCACACAGACATTAGGCAGCACAAGACCAAGACCAAGACCATGACCTCTGAGAGACAGAAAACAAACAAGGCAAGTCCTACAATCACTCCAGCTTACTACCTTGAGAATTTGCAGATCCCACTCATGCACAGTCTGGGGCACTCCTGAGTTGTGTCAAAGAGATGGAGTTGGGAGTCTACGGAGAGCAAGAGGGCTACAGCTGACAGGAAATAGCATAGGAGGGGAAAGCTACAGACAGCAAGAGAGCTTGAGGGATCTGGAGAGGTTTACCCTTGAGTCTTCAGCTGAAGGTGCTCAGTGCATTTACTTAAGGAAACTACTCAAGTATTTCCATTGGAGAAAACAATGGAAATAATTAGTGGGCGCAATCTCTGGAACTCACATAAGACTGAGAATGGTTTGTGTCACCAGCCAGAGTGGGAAAATCTCGTAATTCACAGAGTATCAGGGAGAGTAATCAGAAGTAATCAATGATGGGAAAAAATTAGCCCCGGACTAAAGACTGCTCTGGTTCCATCTAATAAAGCTTAAAAGTTAATCTCAAAAGGATAAAATGTTTCCAAGTACCTTAATTGCATCCCAGGACAGAGCTCAAGAATATTTATTGGAAGTAAAAATATCTACTGAAGTCGCAGTTGTGAACAGCCAGCAGCTCCACTGGTAGGCATCTAATTCTTGCATGCACACATGGAACTGTGCACTGATTTATTGCAGTAACTGTGAAAAATCAGAAGGAACTCAAGGGTCTATCAATACAGGGATGCATAATTAAATTCAAGTATATTCATACAATGAGATATTATACCTCATTAACAATGAACTGAATCTATGTAAGTCAACATACTCAAATCTCAGAACAGACAGTTGAGTTAAAAAAAAAAGTTAAAAGGATATGTGCAGATGATACTATTTATGTATATTTATAAAATACTTTAAAACAATCACATAAATTGTTTATGGATACACACATATGTTAGAAAATACATAAACATATGCGTTACTAATAATAGCTAAAATGTACAAGTGCCTGTTGAACGTTAATTTGAAACATGGTAGTGTTGAGAGAGGGGCATTTAAGAGGCAACTGGGTCATGAGGGCTCTACCCTAATGAGTGGATTACCATGAATTAATGGGTTAATGTAATAATGGATTATCATGGGAGTGGGACTGGTAGCTTTATAAGAAGGAGGAGAGTAACCCAAGCTAGCACACCCAGCCCCTCACCATGTGATGCACTGCACTGCCTTGGGATTCTGCAAAGAGTCCCCATCAGCAAGAAGGTGCTCACCAGATGCACCTCCTCAATCTTGGATTTTCCAGCCTCCAGACTGTAAGGAATTTTGTTTCTTATAAATTATTTAGTTTCAGGTATTATTTTATAAGCAACAGAAAATGAACTAAGATAGTGTCTCTATGTGCCAAGTGTTATTTAAGGGACTTAAATACATTATCTCATTTAATCCTCCCAACTTTATTTTACAGGTGCTGAAACTGAGGCACAGGGCCAGTAAGTAGAGGAGCTGGGATTCAAACATTTATTTCTGGCCCCAGAGTCCTGCTATCAGACTCTATTAAACTCATATATTAGAATGTTACCTACCCACTTTAGGATTAAATTAGGGGATTACTTCTGGATATAGGGTGAGGGCGGCCTAGGGATAGAGGTAGCTGTAACTTTTATTCCTTTCAGAAACAAAATCAGAGCAAATCTGCCAATGGATTAATATTGGTTAAATCTGGGTGGTGAATTCTTAATTATAACTTGATTTTCTATTCTTTTTATTATGTTTAAATTATTTTACATTGAAATTTCTTAATTTAAAAAATCTTTATAGAGGACGTGTGAAATTGTGTATCTTGGCCACAGAAGCCTCCTGGGGGAAAACAAAGAACAGTAGACCTGACTCCTTTCTCCTTATAAATTAAAGATTTCTCTGGTAGATTGTGGGTGTTTGTATTAAGGGCAACTGAAGGACACTAGTAAGACCCTTCTCTTTATGTCTCCAACCTCATTCCTGGAGAATATGTCAGAAATGCGAGAAGAATGGGGTGGAAGAGTCAGAACCAATGCCCCAAACTCGGTATACATATCAAGAGAGATGCAAGAGGACTATTTTCATGGCCACAGCTGTGGCCATCACACTGGAGAGAGAGGTCCTTTCTTCCTTCTCCCAATACCCCTGGAGGAACTGCTTCCGGACCAGCCATGGTAGTTCCCCACCACCCCTCACACCCGTGGTGTGACACTGCCATTTTCTACAGGGGCACTGTGAGGCCAGGCCAGCAGCTGGGAAGGCTTGCTGGTGACCAGGCTGCATTCTCTGTGTCTCTCTCTGCATGGATAGCCTTTAGGCTAAGTCCATAGGGTTTAAGGCTTATTATAGGAGGAAGGGACCCCAGTGAAGTGAGAAGGACATTTTCACATTAGCTAAGCTGAGCTCTTTAAATCTTTTTTTTTTTTTTAAGTGACCTGATTTTGCAGCTCCAGCTGATGAAGTGGGATGTCTTGCTTCTATGTATGGTCAGCGGAGTCTGTGAGGTAGCGATGCACGCTAAGGGTCAAAGATTGCCCCTGGAAGTTAGACTGAGATCTGAACAGCGTAGTTCTGCCCCAGACAAGGTCTGCAGATGAAGACCTGTCTGAGAGTTCACTTGATAACTATTTATTGAGCCTTTACTATGTGTACTTTTGTATTGATTCTCCAAATTTCTCAGTTCCTAGGGGGCAAGAATGGTTGAGGAAGGGTGAAAGCCTGAAGAAGGAAGGAGGTGATGTCTTACAAACAGCTATGCTTGATATGCTAAGGGGCTTAAGCCTGGTGGTTATGGAGAATTGGCCTCACTATTTTCACCTAATATATGGTGACTGATGCTGGAGAGGTCATAGGTGGAGGCAAACTCTAACAGATGAAGGGGAAGAGAACTGGGAGCAGCAGCCTCTTTGCCAACTTTTAGACCATGCCAGATTGGCGGCCACAGAGTTGGCTGCCGTTTTGTGGCATTTAGTCAGGAAATGTCCATGGAGAAATCTCCCACAGTGGGGAGGCTGTTGGACAGATGACTTTCAAGATGGCAGTCAACATTATACAGCCCCTACCAATTGCAGGCCTCATGCTCATATATGAGCAACACTTGGATCCTTTGAGGCAAAAATCTCACTATCTAGTGGAGCTGCCACAATCTAGCTCGCCAGCTCAGCCCCTTCTAGTTCTAAGATTCTGTGATAGGGTTGGCTCTAGCTGAGTCTCAAGAAATTACAAACTATTACCAGTTGAGAGAGAGAAAGCAGGAAAATAATTCTCTGATTTGTCTATCCTGCAAGAAAGCACTCTTGGATGAGTGTGGAAACCTATGTACAGACCATAAATATTGACTCAAGGTAGGGAAGAGGGTGTTAAAGCAGTCTTGCAGGAGTTTGTTCCTTGGGATTCCTGCCTGTGTCTGCCAAGGTTTGGAGCCTAAAAGTGGTTTACCTATGTGAATTTCTTTATAAGACATTTTTCTTTGGCTGAAGAAGGGCAGCAGGCCATAAATAAAGCCTGGGGTCTCAACAGATGAGGATATGGGAGAAGAAGGATAATGCTTGGCTTCCCATCCGCCCACTTTGAGATGGGGGCTCCTAGTGGTGAGTATGGAAAGCATTCTCCTCAGAATTGTTCTGGAAGTTGAGGCACAGGGTGTGCCACTTTGACATCTTGGAGGTTTTGTGTTCCAGGTGGCACAGCATTTTTCTGAAAGAGTAAAGATGGTAGCTAGGGCAGAAAACTGTTGGGAGAAGGTGGGAGCACTGAGCAGGAAGAGGCTGATCTTGAACAGAAGGAGGCCCCTCCACCCTACCCTGCCAGGGACCCACAAACACACTGTGTGGGGCAGGAGGTCTTCAGAGGGGGCTGCGGTCCTGGGGTTAAGCTGAAGGCTGCCGTGGAGTGTGCATGCTTCTACTATTTCCCCATGTGTCTCCACTGGCTGGATGGCCCAGGTCTGCATGAAGGATAATTCTGTGGCATAAAGAATAACAGGTGTCCAGAGAGAATCTAGGTTTTTCCTCTTTGTCAAACTGGAATAAAGGGCATCTCCAGAATCACCTTCCACTGAAGAGTTTCATTCTATGACAGGGTCTACTCTGAGCTTGAAGAATCTAGAGATCTGAGAGACCTTCTTCTAAGACTGTTTGCCATTCTTTGTCCAAAGTTATCCAGGAGCACAGCGAACAGGCTTTGGAGCCAAAGGAACCTGAATTCAAATCCCAGCAACATCTTTTCCTAGCTGTGTGGTTTTGGGCAAAGCTTTTACCTTCTCTGAGCCTCAGTTTCATCATCTAAAAAGTGGGGATGTCCTGATCACAGTGCTGAGGTAAGGATCAAATGAGATGATGTATGTAGAATATGCAGTCCAGGGGCTGGCACACAGTAAGTGCTTAATAAGTGCTGATTCCCTTTCTGTTCCTTTCACTTAGTTGGAGAAAAACAACCATATCAGCTAAAGGCAGGACTGCAATAGAACTTACACCCTATGTTCTTGGTCAGGCATGGGCCCCAGATTTCAGGCTCCCCTGATGTAGGTCAGCAGCTGGGCCTGACCCCATACCCCTACCCACAGCTGCACAATGCCCAGGCATCTTCTGGAGCCTTGGAGCCCTTTGATTTTCCTTGGATTCCCAAATGGCTGTTTTCAGACAGGCCTCCTTCCAGCCAGCTGCCCTCAGGGCTGGCTGTGGTGAAGCCTGTATTTGTCAAGTGGCAGCTTTAATGAAAAAGGAGATGCAGACTCACACGCATTAGGAAGTAACTGAGCTTTCTCGGCCACATCACACTACAAAAACCAGTTCTGTGCAGCCAAGCTTGCTGAGATTGATTTCCTTGAGCCCTTTATCTCACTCTGATATTTTATCTCAGAAAGTCAATACTGTGGATATTGCCATCTAAACAGGACTCTCTCCTGTCCGCATATTGTTGGATGGGAGTCTGGAAAATTTCTCCCAACCAGTCATTTATTTGTTCATCAGAAGCCAGCTTCTTTGTTGCTTTGATGCAAGAAAGACTAAACTTGGTGAGCCAGCCAGCCTTGCATGCAGCTGGCAACAAGACATATACAAATCCCAGCAGGAGATCAACTTTGGGCCCCAAGAGCTGCCTGTTGATAGAAACAATGGGGAAGTCAAATCGTCGTGCATTACTCTCCCATAGTACTTAAGGTGGCTTGAGAGGCAGAGAAAGTGTTTAGGTGTAGCTTGGGGGATGCCAGAGTGGGGCAAGGTAATTTTACACCTTCCTGGAGGCTGCACAGGTGTGGATCTGAAGCCAGCTTGGATTCTCTTAACTTTGCCTTTGGTCACCCAGAGGAGTCAGATCCTGAGGAAACAAGTCATGTTAACCCATGGGAGGCCAAGTATAGGCCAACTATGCTTTATTAATTTGTTATTGGAGGTCCAGGGCCAGTGATGGGGGTAGGTGTGTTCAGAAGGTAAATTACAAATCAGAAGGATGCTTAGTGAGTGCAAAGTTAGAGCAAAGAGAGCAGGATCTTCTTGTGAAATTGTTTGTCCTTCCTTCTTGCATCCCTCCATCCCTTCTTCCTTCCCTCCTCTCTCCATTCAGAAATTAGTGAGCCTTTTTATCGTGTGCCTGGTCCTTGCCTGGCTCTGGGAATATACAGATAACCATTTCTATCCCTGGAAGCTTGTGTACAGTCTAATAGGGAGCCAGATAAGTCAACAGAGAATACAGAACACAGGTGTTAGCAGTTGTGTCTTCACTTCTAAAGCAGGTGGGCTCAGAGGGCTACAATGAGGGCTCACTGAGACAACATCCATCAGGTTAGTGATAGCATGGTGCATGGCTCATAGCACTCAATAAATATTGGCTACTGTTATGTTTATTCCTCATCTCCTTAGTGCTGGTGAACACACAGCAGAGGAGAGGCAAATGCTCCGGGAATCAGTGAAGGCTTCCCATCCAGGAGCATGGGAGGATGAGTGGGCCTTCTCTGGGTGGAGAAGGGGCACGAGGGTCCCAGCCAGGAGGCCAGATGCTTGATACTGTGTTCAGTGAATGACAAGGGACATTGAGGTAGAGGAGGGAAAGGGGTACAGGACAGGAATAAGATAATACAGGGTCAAATTGTAAAGTGATAGCCTGGATGCTGAAGGGACAACGGAGGTTTTTAAACTGTGAAAGCACGACTGGATTTTTGGAAAGCTAGCAGTGATGATCGCATAGAGCATGGATTAGATAAATTGTAAAAAGTCTCATTTGGGGCCCTTTTGATAGGGCAAGGTGTGAGAAGAGGAGGACCTACTCCAAGGTTGCATTAAGAAGGTGGAAAAGAGAGACTAAATTGGTGAGATACTGAAGAAGTAGAATTGAGGGAAAGTGATTACTGATTGAATTCTGGAGATGAAGGAAAGAGGAATGGTTGAGTATATTCTTAGGGTATTTGGATGCATGATGGTCTCACTAGCCCCAGATAGGCAGTGAGATAGGAGGAAGAAGCATAGGAGGAGAGGATGGTTTCAGTTGGGACAAAGGTGCCGGTGCTTGTGGGACATCCATGTGGAGATGGGGTGAGGATTGGAGACACTGCCTGGGGGCTTGTCAGTAGGGGCTACTGGAAGTCCTGGTCACTTAAGGAAATGTACAGAGAACGTGGATGGCAGACAAACAATAGGGTTGTTCAAAAAGAAGAGAATCCCAGCTAGGAGTCTAAGGAAAGATTGATGCAGAGAGGGAGGGAAGGGGGAAAAGAGGACAGGTGTGATCACCTGTGCCCAGGAGCGCAAAGGGGCAAGTGGAATGAGGACTAAAAAGAGGCGACATTTGGTGTCTGGGGTGCTTTCAGACAAGCCCTCTTGCTGGATAGATACGAACAAGTACTAGTGACTCATCCAGCTTTACTTTTCTAAAATTCCTTATTAGTCAACACAAGTTTTGTTGACTACAGTATAGCTCCTTTGCTTGGTCCAATAGGTGTTTCAACAAAGATTGAACAGTGAGATCTTACCATTTCCAGCCTGACAGCGTATGTTCCTTCAGGCCCGTTATTAAGATTTCAGAAGCTCCTCCATCCATCCAGGAACACTGATATCGCTTTAGGTGGATGGTTTCCATGGAAACTAATCTCTTTGATTTGTTAATCATTTCTCTCCATGCTAATGTCAGCAGTGACCAGTTCTCACCCTGTCTCCTCACTCTGGCCCTGATCCATATGGATTAGGATGTGGGTATTGGGGGACCTGGCCATCCCTGACTGTGAAGTTAGCCATTTCTTCTATACTATGTGTGGTTTTGCAGGGTAGAGAGAAAACAGTCTCTATCTAGACATCATCTAAGAAGGCAGTGCAGTTTGGTTTTAAATTCTTGCCATCCCACCTTTGGCAAATGGTATGTCTGGCAAGTTACATAACTGCTCTAAACCACCATGTCTTCATCTATGAAGCAGAGATAAATCCTAACTCACAGGGCTACTGGGGGGATTAAATGAGGTGAGATATTAAAAGTAGGGCAACAATAGCTTGCAATTGCTGGTATTGTCATTATTACTGTTCTAGGAATGGTTAACTTTTGAAGGAGGCTGTTGATCTCATTCCCAGTATCTTCCTGAGGCACCCTGTTCTGTGACTTAAGGCTTTTACTTTGTAACAGGGAGGAGGGAGGGAAACCCACATACATTTGCATGGGGCTGTGATTATAAATACTATAAGGGATAATAAGCCTTGGACAAGTTTTTAAAGTGAACATGTAGCCTGGGCTCCTGTTTCCTGCTCAGGAAGGAGAAGTGTCACAGTTTCCTGTTGGCTGCACCTTCCCCTCTGCCCCACCCAGGGACCTAGAGATTAGGCATCCTCCCTTCCTCCCCACTTCTCCCTCTCCCTCCTTTCTTCCCTCCTTCCTCTTTTCCCTTTCTCCTACACCCTCTCCCTTTCAGGTGTCTGTTATAGAGAATGTAGGCAAATCACTGACCCATTGTGCGTGTTCAGTTGAGAAACATTGCTTTTTTTTTTTTTTTTTTACTGTTTCTTTTTGAGACTGAACAATTGGTGATTGACTGACCATGCTTCTTTGGTGAATTCTTTGGTCTTATCTTTTGCCCAATTGACTTGCTATTTAGTTAGTTAGTTTTTTCTTGGTAATCATTTTGTAGTTGTTTTAGTAAGAATATTTTCTGGCATGTTTTTCAAAACTTGTCCCTGTTTGCTTTTAAATGGGCAATACAAACATGTACAAAATGCAAAACATTCAAAAGGCTTCATAGTGAAACAAAAGGCTCTCTCCATCCCCTGGCCCCATCACCCATTGTCCCTTTCCAGAGGCTGCTACAGGCACACCCCAGAGATATTACAGATTTGCTTCCCAACACCGCAATAAAGTGAATGTCATAATAAAGCAAGTCACATGAATTTTGTGGTTTTCTATTGCATGTAAAAGTTATGTTTACACTATACTGTAGTCTATCAAGTGTGCAATAACATTATATCTAAAAATGTACATACATTAATTAAGAAATACTTTATTACTAAAATATGCTAATGATCATCTGAGCCTTTGGCAAGTCATAATCTCTTTTGTTGGCAGAAGGTTTTGCCTTGACGTTGATGACTACTGACTGATCAGGTTGGTGGTTGCTGAAGTTTGGGGTGTCTGTGGCAATTTCTTAAAATAAGATAACACTGGCCAGCTGTGGTGGCTCATGCCTGTAATCCGAGCACTCTGGGAGGCCAAGGCGGGTGGATTGCCTGAGGTTGAGAGTTCGAGACCAACCTGGCCAGTATGGTGAAACCCTGTCTCTACTAAAAACACAAAAATTAGCTGGGCACAGTGGCAGGCACCTGTAATCTGAGCTACTTGGGAAGTTTGAACGATGGAGGCAGAGGTTGCAGTGAGCCAAGATTGCGCCATTGCACTCCAGCCTGGGCAACAAGAGTGAAACTCCACCTTGAAAAAAGAAAAAAAAAAAGATAACATGGATGTTTGCTACATCAATTGGCTCTTCTTTTATGAGAGCTCTCTGTAGCATGCAATGCTGTTTGATAGCATTTTACCCAAAGTAGAACTTTCAAAATTAGACTCATTCCTCTCAACCCCTACTGCAGCTTTATCAACTAAATCCTTTGCTGTCATTTCAACAATGTTCACAGCATCTTCACCAGGAATAGGTTCCATCTCAAGAAACCACTTTCTTTGCTGATTCATTCATTCATAAGAAGAAACTCCTCATTCATTTAAGTTGTATCATGAGATTGTAGCAATTCAGTTACATCTTTGGGCTCCACTTTTAATTCTAGTTTTCTTGCTGTTTCTACCACATGTGCAGTTATTACCTCCACTGAAGTCTTGAACCCTTCAAAGTCATTCATGAGGACTGGAATAAACTTTTTCAAAACTCCTGTTAATGTTGATATTTTGGTTTCCTCCCTTGAATTATGAATGTTCTTAATGGCATCTATGGCATTAATTAATCTATGTATGGCAGCTATATAGCCTTACAAAATATGTTTCTTAAATAATAAGACTTGAAAGTAGAAACTTCTTTTTGGCCCATGGATTGTAGAATGGATATCATGTTAGTAGGCATGAAAACAACATTGCTCTCCTTGCACATCTCCATCAGAGCTTTTGGGTGACCAGGTACATTGTCAATGAGCAGTAATATTTTGAAAGAAATCTTTTTTTGTAGGCAGTAGGTATCAACGTGGGCTAAAAATATTCAGTCAACCATGCTGTAAACAGCTGTGCTGTCAGCCAGGCTTTGTTCTTCCATTTGTAGAGCACAGACAGAGCAAGTTTAGCCTGATTCTAAAGGGCCCTGGGATTTTCAGGATGGTAAATGAGCACTGACTTCAACTTACAGTCACCAGCTGCATACCCCTAACAAGAAAGGCAGCCTGTCCTTTGAAGCTTTAAAACTAGGCATTGAGTTCTCCTTCTAGCTATGAATGTCATCCTAGATGGCATCTTCTTCCAATATAAGGCTATTTCATCTACACTGAAAATCTGCTGTTTAGTGTGGCCACCTTCATCAATGATATTGGCTAGATTTTCTGGATAACTTTCTGTAGCTTCTACATCAGCACTTGCTGATTCACCTTGTACTTTTATGAAGACAGCTTCTTTCCTTAAACCTCACGGGCTAACCTCTGGTAGCTTCCAACTTTTCTTCTGCAGCTTCCTTACCTATCTCAACCTCCACAGAATTGAAGAGAGTTAGTGCTTTACTCTGGATTAGGCTTTGACTTGAGGGAATATTGTGGCTAGTTTTATCTATCTAAACTATTAGAAGTTTCTCCATAGCAGCAATAAGGCTGTTTCACTTTCTTATTGTGTAAGTGTTCACTGGAGTAGCACTTTTAATTTCCTTTAAAACCTTTTCCTTTGCATTCACAATTTGATTAACTGTTAGACACAAGAGGTGTAGTTTATGGCCTGTCTTGGCTTTTGACATGCCTTCCTCACTAAGTTTAATCATTTCTAGCTTTTGATTTAGTGTGGGAGATGTGCAACTCTTCCTTTTTACTTGAACACTTAGAGGCCACTGTAGGGCTATTAAGTGGACGAATTTCAATATTGTCATGTCTCAGAGAACGGTGAGGTCCCGGGAAAGGGAAAGAGAGAGAACAAACAGGTTGTTGTTGGAGCTGTCAGAACACACACAACATTTATTGATTAAGTTTGCTCTCTTAGATGGGCATGGCTTGTGGTGTCCCAAAACAATTACAATAGAAACATTTAAAAGATTACAGGTCACCAGTCACCATAACAGATATAATAATAATAAAAAAGTTTGAAATATTATGAGAATTACCAAAATATGACACAGAGACATGCGTGAGCATGTGCTGTAGGAAAAATAACGCTGATAGACTTGCTTGACACAGGGTTGACACAAACCTTCAATTCGTAAAGATGCAGTATTTGAGAAGCACAATAAAATGCGACAAAATGAGGTATGCTTGTACTTAATATCAGAATCTTGTGTATCCTGCCTGAGATATTGCATGCATATACAAATTGTAAGAATACACATATATATGTAAGAGTCTATATATTTATACATATGGTAATTTATATAAATTTGTTTACATCTAGCTTTTTCACTTAATATCTGGCAGATCATTTCATATAAATTTTTATAGAGCTGCTTTATTATTTATAATGACTGTATACTTTTCCATCCTATGTTTGGACTATAATTTAACCATCAAATATTGATGAACATTTAAATTGTTTCTAATATTTTCTATCACAACACTGCTGCAATTAATATATTTATAATACATGGGTTTATCTATAGAATATATAATCTAGAAGTGAAATAATTAAGTTAAAGTTTGATAGATATGATAAGATTACCTTTTATAGAGGTGATATCATACACTCTCTACAGAAGTGTTTAAGAGTATCGCTTCTTGGCCTTTTGGCTAAGATCAAGTGTAGTATCTGTTCTTATCAGAAGTGTTTAAGAGTATCTCTTTCTCTACAGTTTCTCCAAAGTTGAATTTCATCAAACTTTTTGATACTTATCAACCTGATATGTAAATTTTTAAAACTCAGCATATGTTCTAATTACACTGTTCTTGTTATAAAAAAGGTTGACTTTTTTTTTCATATGAAGAAAATCCATTTCTTTTTCTGTTTTGGGGAAATACGTCTTCAAATATTTTGTCCATTTTCCTGTTAAAGCATTCGACTTCTTATTGATTTGTATAGCTCTTTACCTATATTGGTGAATTTACCCAGTTGTGATATAAATTGAAAATATTTCTTCATAGTTTATTGCTTGTCTTTTTTAGTAGTGTTCTCATGCAGAAAACTTTTTATGTCTAAGTTATTGCATTGATCCCATATTTTCCTTTGATAAGTTTTAGGTTTTGTGTTAGTTAGAAAGATATCTGCTTTCTGAAATTATTTTTAAACTCTCATTTTTGTAGTGCTTAATAATCATACAAATATATATATATATTTATATTTGATCTGCTTAGCAAATAATCTGTCTTTTCCCCACTTCTTCTAAACACTGCTTTTATTATATACTAAATTTTTGAATAAATTTGTGTCAGTTTATATACTCTATATTCATTTCCTTTGACCTGTGTGGATTCATGCCTCAGTACCATACATTTTTATTTACTATAGCATGATAATATCTTTTAATATCTGGCAGAGCTTCTCTTTTCTCCTGCAGTAGCAGGAGTTGGGTGTCCATGGCGTACAATCTTAAAGGATTTTTAATACAGATTTTCAAATCTATTAGGATAGAGTTTAAAGTGTTATTCTTTATTTTCTTCTTCATCTATAGCTAGATATCTATTCTTAGTCCTAATTTTGAATAGTCACTTGCTTTTCTTGAAGTTTTGCATAGTTTATGGGTTTAATGAAAAAAGCAGCCTCTGGATGAATTATCAATTTTACATTTTTTTTTTTTACTAATCATTAATTTTTATTTATATCATTATTTTTCCTCCTCTTTTCCTTCATTTTTTCTCTGTAATATATGTAATTTACTTAATTTATATTTATTTTTCCTTATTTGGTAATAAATACACTTAATGCAATAACTCAGTTTTTGATTGCTGCAGAGGTATTGATACGTAGCCTCCTCATTTTCATTTTTGTAACCATTTAATAATTACTCTTTTGATTTTTTTCTTTTACCCTAGAATTATTTGGGATACTGGTTTTTTTTCCATATTTTCAAGTGGTTGGATTTTTAAAATAAAAATTTTATTTGACTTAAAAAATGAGTCAATGTAGTTTCTATTTTGGAGAGATTTTTAACTAAAATTTTCTTTGTCATCCAATATAGGCCATATATTGGTACCAAAACAGAGTGTAAGCTTTATAGGGCCCAGATTATAATGTAAATGTGTTAAGTCTGTCTTAATAACTGTATTATTTCAGCCTTTTATATTCTTATTATATACCTTCCTCATTTTTGAAGCATTAAAGAAGTATTGACCTCTCTCATTGCTATGCCTTTCATTTCTTTCTATTTAAAAATATATTTTGATGCAATCTTATTTGTTAACAATGCAATTTATTAAATATTCATGCCTTTATGAATTAGACTTCACAACAAAAAATTACAATTTCTTCTTCTCTCTGTTTTACCCATGAAGTCTGCTTTTGCTGATATTGATATCGAAACACCTGCTTTTCTTCATGTTTTTCAGATATATCTTTGTACAACCTTAACTTTAGCATCTCAGCATCTCTTTTAAAAATTATCATTATTCCCTAGCTCTTGGAAGTTTATCTTGTTGTTGTTGCTAGTGTAACAAACCCTCAGTCTTCTTATTTTTTAATGGAGATGATAATAGTAGTACCTGTCTCAAAGGGTTGTTGGAAGGACTAAATAAGATCATGCATGGCAAGTGCTGAGCACAGTCTTGTTATTATTATTAACCCCAGAGTGATAAAAATCATGCATTTTCTCTCTCTCTCTCTCTTTCTCTCTCTCTCTCTCTCTCAAGTTTTGCCCTTGTCGCCCAGGCTAGAGGGCAATAGTGCCATCTCAGCTCACTGCAACTTCCACCTCCTGGGTTCAAGCGATTCTCCTGCCTCAGCCTCCCGCGTAGCTGGGCTTACAGGTGGCTGCCACCATGCCCAGCTAATTTTTGTATTTTTAGTAGAGATGGGGGTTTCACCATGTTGGCCAGGCTGGTCTCGAACTCCTGACCTCAGGTGACCCACTTGCCTTGGCCTCTCAAAGTGCTGGGATTAAAGGTGTGAGCCACCGCTCCCAGCCCATTGTTTTTTTGTTTTTTTTGTTTTTTTTTGTAAATTAAGTTTTCTCCTGTTATACTTTAAACCATAGGTTGCCTTGTTAACTAATAAAGCTTGAATTTAAACAAACAGAAAATATGCAAGTATTTGTAAAGTTTATGTGGCCATTCTTGTACTGAACAGGGAATGGGGCAAGATTTCCCTCTCCGACTTTGGGATTCTAAGCCCACAGTGATCTGCAGTGACAAGGGGCGGCCAGGCATCAGGCATCGTGGTTAAAGCGAGCTCCGCAGCCAGCCCACTGCCTCCAGGGCCCAGCTCCACCCCCGCCTGCTCCCTAGCTGGCCAAGAGAGCTCAGATGAGTTCCTTGACCTCCCCACCTCCACACTCTTATCTGTGAAATGGGGATATTAACAGCAACTTTCTCATAGTTGTGTTGTGAAGATGAAATGAATGCACACATGCAAAGCACTTAAATACCTGGCCAGTAGTGAATGCTAGGTAAACAGGTGAGCTGTTAGCAGCTATTACTCATCCCCTTCTCCGTCAGCACTGTCCAAGCTACTCTTCGCTTGTCTACCAATTAGTTTTCATTAATTTGGTTAAGTACAAGAAATATTTTCAGAGTACCTACTGTGTTTCAGACACTGTGCTGCTACTTGTAGGAAGCGCAATATCTATCACAGGAGACAGACGTATAAATATAATAATGATAAGGCAGTGTAAATAGTAATTTAATTAAAACTTCAAACAATAAAATAATAGTAATAAGTCAGTGTAGAGTATAAGTCGGGGACAGAGGAGGGAAGATAAGTCGGGGGCAGAGGAGGCATAGAGAAGGGGCAGTTGCTTCTCTCTGGGGTAGAGGGAGGGAAGGCTCTGAAGAAGAAGGGAGCCCAGGAATGGATCTTGAGCTGGGTCTGAGCTGGAGTCTTAGGTGAGGAAACAGCAGGCAGGAAGGCATGGTGACCTAAAATAACATGGCATTCCCACACCCATCTCTGCATGCGGCCTCTTGTCCTCCACTTGGGAACATCTCCCGATGTTGTTTGCCTCCCTGAAGAAATGTCCCTTCTCCTTCTGAAGTCCTGCTCAAGTCCTACTTTCTCCAAGAGTCCTGTCCCCAGCATCTGACTCACTCTGACTCTCTCTGACTCGCCTGGCTTCCTTCGTGCTGTGACCACGCCTCTGTGTCTCCCCTCTCCCTGCTCCCAGGTGGCTGCACAGTGCTGGGCACATGGTAAGTGCATGTTGATGGATAAAATGATTACCAAAACCATTAAATGACTAATGCTTTATCCCAACACCATGGCTGTGAGAGACCATTTCCCACTGAAATTCCCATTGGTCTTTGAAGAGAGGAGATTAGGGTGATTTGTCTTTTCCTAGCTCACACTACATGTCCCTTTTACATGATTCTCTCAGGAATCCCAGGGAACATAAGGCACCTGGCTTGAGATTACAAAATGGCTGAGAAACAAAGAGGAGAGAGGTATAGAAACCTGGTGAATACAGCCCTTGTCGCTGAAATGTCAGACCCACTGAAGTCGAGCCCATTAATCTTGTTTTATTGCAAGATTCAAAATCGCCATGCTATGGCAGCCACAAAATTGATAGATGAGTTTCCCCGCGTTCACCCAGTACCTTGGCTGCCTGGGAAACTAGACACCAGATGAACAAGGAGAGGAAATTAAAACCGCCATTGGAGGTTTTTCAGTAACTGCTGCTAGAGAAAGACGGGGCATTCACGGTCTCTGGCCACCAAGCTGCTTACGCTTGGGTTTTACTGCGTTTTTTATAAACAAATCAAAGAAATAGCAATGCTGAAACCATCGCGGTAAATCTTAAGCAGCTTCCTGCTCCAGTGAGGGGCAGGAGTGGCCACAACCTGGCTGTCCTTTTGCTTAAGGCCACGGGGCTGTGATCTTGTTTGGCTTTTTGTTAATGACATAGGTGAAAAATAGAAATGCCTGGTTGTTTTAATTTGGGGTTCTTTGATCACTGGGGAGCTGAAACCTTTTTCCATATGTCAGTTTTCTAGTTGGATTCCATCTTTTGTAAATAGCCATTTTCCTTCTGCCACTAATATAATTAATGATTCAGTTCAGCAGTTCCGCATTTATTGTGGGTCTAGCACATTCAGTGATACATGGAGGTGAGTTATGTATGTCCCATTTCCTAACACAGTACAGGGGGAGAGAGAGAGAGTAGGAGGGAGAAAAGGAAACAGAATGTCACTTTGCTGCAATGAGGCTGATAGGGATACTTCCAGAATGTTTTCCCTGGTTTTATTTGCTTTTTTCAAAAAAAATTTTTGGAGAACATAGAGATGTTTCTATTCTTTTAATATTATAAATTACCTGTCTTTTTGTGACTACTTCTATCACTTTTTAAATACTCATTTCTGTTTCATTTTAACTTTCTGTGGTCAATTTTTTTTTAAATCCCAAATCTGGCTGAAATTTATTTCCATGTTAGATTTGTATGAGTTATAGGTGTTCCTTCTTTTTCTGAATTACTTTGATTTTGCAAACTTTATATTGACTAATTCTTCCCTTTTCTGTGTTTTTTTTTGATAGCTCTTTTGTTTGTTATACATAAAATTCCCACACATACACATACAGAGATTATAATATTTGTTTCCTTTGTGCCAATATGCTACTCTTTATTATTGTTGATTTTCAATACATTTCAGTATCTGGCAGAGCTAGCACATCCCAGAATTTTTTTGTAGTCTCTTATTTATTCTTTCTTTTGACTATTAGGGATTTTTTTCCAGTTCCAAGGAAACTTGGAATCCAGAGAAATTATTTTTGACCTTATATTCAATCTATAGATTTATTTAGGTAAACCAATATGTTTATAATATGATGTTAGGAATAACGCTCAAAATCCTAAGGAAATTGAACACTCGAACAAAGGATTCTTAGCAAAGCACTTTTATTTCTGCGCAGAGGGGTGCCTCCTTGGCCAGTCACCATGAAAGCACACCTGAACAAAGGGACACGAGAGCCTTTATTCCTGACACAAGTCCTGCCCCTGTACACTTTCCCCATTGGCCGGGGTCGGGTTGTACAATCTAAACTAATCCTGGTTGGCTAAACATTTGGTATTTTTTAGGTAAGGTGGGCACGTAAAAGAAAGTGGAGAGGAAGGGGAAGAGGTGTCTGTAATGAGCTAGAAAGTTAGTTCTCTTACCAAATAAGGAAAGGGTGTGAGCTGGTACTGATACTGCCTGGTACTGTGGCATGCCTGGGCATCTAACAAAGGCAAAAAGGAAAAAAGGAGAAAACGGAGAAAAAGGGAGGGGGTACTATGAATTAAAGAATAAAAGACTGATCAGATTATTTGAGGAGAAACCTCATCATATCCCACAATAACATGAATAGCACCATCCAGGAATTAATTATATTTTACTGTTATTCAAATTTCTTGTAATTTGTTCCAAAGTTTGATGCTTTTTTTATAAAGCCACTCACATGAAATATATGTTTAGTATAATAACTTGTACATTTTGCTATAATTTAGATGAGATTTCTTTATATTTTAGTAATGTGCAAGAAAATTATTATTTTATTTATATGTATATCTTGTATCTGGTTAATTTACTACAGTTAAAAAATTAATTCCGGAGGTTTTCAGTTGAAACCTGCTTTTGGCGCCGCTCGGCACAGGGCAGGGACCCCGACATGGCCGGGACCACCCGGCCGGGCCCCCGCCCGCGTCTCCCCGCGCCACCCCGCGCTCTATACCGCGCTCTGCACCGCGCCCTCTCCGTGCCCCCGCCCGCGCGGCCGGACGGGGCAGCCAGAAAAATCATTTTTCTTCTCTGGGAAGGTGAACATTTGTAGCATTGATTTCCCAGATCTGGTAACATGGCAAAAGATGCCGGTCTAATTGAAGCCAACGGAGAACTCAAGATCTTCATAGACCAGAATCTTAGTCCCGGAAAAGGCGTGGTGTCCCTCGTGGCCGTTCACTCCTCCACTGTCAACCCGCTCGGGGAGCAGCTCTTGGCAACAACCTTTGAACAGTCCAATGTCAACATTGCCCAGCAAGTGGTAATTGGTGCGCCTCAGAGACGGGCAGCGTCAAACGCCTTGGGGGTAGGAAGCCCACACACCCCCAGCACTCACTTTGCCGCTCAGAACCAGCCTTCCGACTCCTCACCTTGGTCTGCCGGGAAGCGCAACAGAAAAGGAGAGAAGAATGGCAGGGGCCTGCGGCATTTCTCCATGAAGGTCTGCGAGAAGGTGCAGAGGAAAGGGACCGCTTCCTACAACGAAGCGGCAGACGAGCTGGTCGCGGAGTTCAGTGCTGCCGACAACCACATCTTACCAAACGAGTCAGCTTATGACCAGAAGAACATAAGACGGCGCGTCTACGATGCCTTAAACGTGCTGATGGCCGTGAACATCATCTCCAAGGAGAAAAAGGAGGTCAAGTGGATTGGTCTGCCCACCAACTCGGCTTAGGAATGTCAGAACTTAGAGGTGGAAAGACAGAGGAGACTTGAAAGAATAAAACAGAAACAGTCTCAACTTCAAAACTTATTCTACAGCAAATTACCTTCAAGAAACTGGTGCAGAGAAACCGGCACGCGGAGCAGTAGGCCAGCCAGCCGTCGCCAGCCAACTCGGTCATCCACCTGCCCTTCATCATCATCAACACCAGCAAGCAGACGGTCATCGACTGCAGCATCTCCAACGACAAATTCGAGTATCTATTTAATTTTGACAACACATTTGAAATCCACGATGACATAGAAGTGCTGAAGCGGATGGGCATGGCCTACGGGCTGGAGTCCAGGAGCTGCTCTGCTGAAGACCTTAAAATGGCCAGAAGTCTGGTCCCAAAGACTCTGGAGCCGTACGTGACAGAAATGGCTCAGGGAACTGTTGGAGGCGTGTTCATCGCGACGGCAGGTTCCACGTCTAACGGCACAAGGTTCTCTGCCAGTGACCTGACCAATGGTGCAGATGGGATACTGGCCACAAGTTCTAATGGGTCTCAGTACAGCAGCTCCAGGGTGGAGACCCCGGTGTATTACGTCAGGGAGGACGACGAGGAGGATAATGACTTCAACGAGAATGAGGAGGACGACTGACGTCCTCCCCACTTCAAATTCAGCTTCAGGAAAACGTTTAGGGAAAAGATTTTTTTTTTTTTAAATGTGGGTTTTCTGTTTCCTTTTGGCCTACTCCCAAGAAGATACTGGTAAGCTATTGAATTTAGATATGCACCTCTGATAAGCAAGGATTGTTTCCCGTAGGATTAGGATGTGCTGTGGATGTGTGTTTTGATACCAGTGTGCAGATGCAGAGTGTTTATTTACTTTTTAGGATTTTGTGTTTTCATTTTCTATTTTTCTTTAAGTGCAGAGTTCATTTTTGCCCCTAAACAGTTTTTGCTGAGTTTGCCGAAGGAATTGTGTTTCATCCACATCCATGAAAATGAAACGCCCTCCTGTTGTTGATGGTGAGCCCCTGATGCCTTTTATTTGCGGTGAGTTTGGACGGCACCCCCGCTGGCAGATGGCGAGACTCTGCGGAGTTTGTTCAGTGGTATGGTGTCCAAGCAAACAGCAGAATTCAACTTTCTAAACAGCCCCAAGCAAACAGCAGAATTCGACTTTTTTTTTTTTTATTATTAGTATTATACTTTAAGTTCTGGGATACATGTGTACAACGTGCAGGTTTGTTACATATGTTTTACATATGTATACATGTACCATGTTGGTGTGCTGCACCCATTAACTCGTCATTTACATTAGGTATATCTCCTAATGCTATCCCTCCACACTCCCCCCACCCCACGACAGGCCCCGGTGTGTGACGTTCCACTTCTTGGGTCCAAGTGTTCTCATTGTTCAATTCCCACCTATGAGTGAGAACATGTGGTGTTTGGTTTTTTGTCCTTGCAATAGTTTGCTGAGAATGATGGTTTCCAGCTTCATCCATGTCGCTACAAAGGACATGAACTCATCCTTTTTTATGGCTGCATAGTATTCCATGGTATATATGTGCCACATTTTCTTAATCCAGTCTATCATTGATGGACGTTTGGGTTGGTTCCAAGTCTTTGCTATTGTGAGTAGTGCCGCAACAAACATACGCATGCATGTGTCTTTATAGCAGCATGATTTATAATCCTTTGGGTATATACCCAGTAATGGGATGGCTGGGTCAAATGGCATTTCTAGTTCTAGATCCCTGAGGAATCGCCACACTGACTTCCACAAAGGTTGAACTAGTTTACAGTCCCACCAACAGTGTAAAAGTGTTCCTATTTCTCCACATCCTCTCCAGCACCTGTTGTTTCCTGACTTTTTAATGATTGCCATCCTAACTGGTGTGAGATGGTATCTCATTGTGGTTTTGATTTGCATTTCTCTGATGGCCAGTGATGATGAGCATTTTTTCATGTGTCTTTTGGCTGCATAAGTGTCTTCTTTTGAGAAGTGTCTGTTCATATCCTTCACCCTCTTTTTGATGGGGTTGTTTGCTTTTTTCTTGTAAATTTGTTAAAGTTCATATGGAACCAAAAAAGAGCCTGCATTGCCAAGTCAATCCTAAACCAAAAGAACAAAGCTGGAGGCATCATGCTACCTGACTTCAAACTATACTACAAGGCTACAGCAACCAGAAACAGCATGGTACTGGTACCAAAACAAAACAGAGACTGAACAAAACCAATGGAACTGAACAGAGCCCTCAGAAATAATGCCACACATCTACAAACATCTGATCTTTGACAAACGTGACAAAATCAAGCAATGGGGAAAGGATTCCCTATTTAATAAATGGTGCTGGGAAAACTGGCTAGCCATATGTAGAAAGCTGAAACTGGATCCCTTCCTTACATCTTATACAAAAATTAATTCAAGATGGATTAAAGACTTAAATGTTAGACCTAAAACCATAAAAACCCTAGAAGAAAACCTAGGGAATACCATTCAGGACATAGGCACAGGCAAGGACTTCATGTCTAAAACACCAAAAGCAATGACAACAAAAGTCAAAATTGACAAATGGGATCTAATTAAACTAAAGAGCTTCTGCACAGCAAAAGAAACTACCATCAGAGTGAACAGAATTCAACTTTCTAAACAGCCCCAAGCAAACAGCAGAATTCGCCTTTCTAAACAATAAACACCATCAACCTTATTGACTTTATTGTCCCTTAAATTATATTGGCTGTTGTGATTCCATCAAGTTTATACACTCTTTTCTCTCTCTATTTTGCAGCAACAAATTGCAAAGTGTTTTTGTTTGTTTTTGTTTGGTTAAAGCTTATTGCCGTGCTGGTGTGGCTATGGAGACTATCTGGAAGGCTTGGAATGGTTTATTGCTTGTGGTAAAATTTGCCTGATTTCTTACAGGCAGTGTTTGGAAACCTTTTATTATGTAGTTGTTTACGTACTTGTAATTCTATCACTTAAAGACATGTACTGAAACAAATGTATTTGTTTCATAAGCATCTTCCTGTAATCTATTATAAAATTGAAATTAAATATAGAGAATGTTTTAACAATTTTTAACTCAAAATTTGCCAATAATTTTTAATAGTTCTTTTTTTATAAAAAGAAAAAGGAATTTAAGGACAGGCCATAGTCTCTTTTAAAATTTATTCACAAAACCCATTAACTGCACAGTTGCTATTAGCTGCCTCTTCTAAAATGATAGTCTTTTTATTGAATCACAAACTTTTCTGTAATATTTTATGGAATATAAAGAGACTTTAATTGTTTGACTTGTTTAACTTGGCACTGTTAGTTTTTGTTAATAAAACGTGCATGGGCATTTAAAAAACAAAAACAAAAACAAAAACCCTGCTTTTGTAGATATACAGTCACAGCATCAGCATATAATGGCACTTTGTCTCTTTCTAATTAATCTATATCACTGTTAACTGTCTTTTCTTTCTTATGTTGTTTCAAGACTCTGTAATAAAAATGGTGGTAGACAGCAGTCTTTGTTCCTGAAGAAGTGGAAATTTTTTGGTACAGTGTCACCTTTGAGCATAATCCTGAGGATATTGAGCTAAAGATATTATTTTTATTGTAACAATGCCAGCAGCACAAACACTGATATTGGTGTCTACTGTGTGGTATTGTGTGCCAGACACTGTTCTAGGCTCTTTCTACATACGTGACTTCATATAATCCTCACATGAAACCATTATTTCCATGCTACAGAGGGGTCATGGGGCACAAGGAGGTTGGTAACTGCCCAAGTCAATAACAGAAAGAGGACACGAATCCAGGCATCTGGCTCCAAAGACCATGCATTTAGCCGCTTCTAAAGAACATGCATTTATCCATGTTCCAAAGCATATTTTATTAGAATTGATCAAATTAACTGGAGCAAATAAGATTTTCACATCTATTAAAACGACCACAAGACTTTTCTTCCTTGGTCTGATAGTGACTTCTAATAGATTTCTCCCTACTAAGGCTTCATTCTCTCATTCACAGGATAAGCCTCGTTGGGTCTGTAGAACATTCTTTTATTTATTATGGATTTTCTTTAGTTTGTAGTTTAAGATATTTTTTATATAAATAAGAGTGACTGGTTTAGTTTCTAGTCTTTCTGGTTATGTGATTTCTTTTAAAAAAGTTTCTTTTTTATTATAATTTGTTTATTTTGAGAAATCTACAAAGTGAAGAAAACTGCAAAAAAGTAGTACAACGCCTAGAATTGGAAAGTTGTCAACATCTTGGTATATTTCCTTCAAGGCTTGTTTTATTTTTCCTAAAATATATGAAAATTTCAAGATAAAAAATAAGCTCCCCTTAATTCTACTGCTTGATATATACCCAGAAGAACTAAAAGCAGGGGCTCAAAAGATATTTGCACATCATGCTTATGGCAGCATTACTCACAGGAGCCAAAAGGTGGAAGCAACCCCAGGTGTCCACTGACAGATGAATGGATAAATGAAATGTGGCATATCGATGCCATGGAATATTATTTAGCCTTAAAAAGGAAGCAAATTCTGACACATGCTACAACATGGATGAACCTTGAAAACATTATGCTAAGTGAAGTAAGCCAGTCACAAAAAAATAAATATTTATAATTTCACTCATATAAGCTACCCAGACTGGTCAAATTCACAGAGACGGAAAGAATGAAGGTTGCCGGGGAGTGAGGGAGAGTGAAATGGGAAGTTAGCACTTAATATGTTCAGAGTTTCAGTTTTGCCGGATGAAAGCATTCTAGAGATGGATGGTGGTTGCACAACAACGTATAGGTACTAAATGCCACTGAACTGTGCATGTAGAAGTGATTAAGATGGTAACATTTATGTGTATTTCATCACAGTTAAATAAAAAAAAGTCCCCCTTATTTTACATCCCCAGTGTCATTCTTGTCTCAGGTGTCCAGAGGGAATCATTGTCATGAATTGATTATAGTATCTTCCAGTCTATCTTTTATGGTTTTACAAACATACGTACGAATCTATGAAAGGTTTATAACATTCTTTTGTGTTTCCTAACATTTCCATTGAAAGTAATATGCTGCATGGAACATTCAACAATTGGACTTTTATCACTACATTTTATTTATGTATTTCTTTATTGTTATTTAAATGCAGTTCATTCTTTTTGCTGTTTTAAACGATCCCATAGTGAGTGTGTCTTTTTACAGAATATGTGCCCAAGATTATCCAAGGTGTAGACCTGAAACTGAATGGCTGGGTCACAGCATGAATGTTTTCAATGATCCTGGATAATGTCAATTTGCTCTGAAAGTTATTATTCAAATTTAAATACCAGACAGCAGAGGATGAGAGTACCCGTTTCCCCCAGCTTCAGCAAGACCAATATTGACAATTAAAATTTATTTTTTGCCAACCTGCTTGATGTGAAATGTTATCTCCTTGTTTAATTTGCCTTTCCTTGAGTACTGGTGAACTTGAATATCTTTTCACATGTTTATGAACCACCAATTTTCTCATCTCAGAATCACCTGGTCATTGTCTTTGCTTTTTTTTTTTTTTTTTTTTTTTTTGACACGAAGTCTCACTCTGTCGCCCTGGCTGGAGTGCAGTGGCGCGATCTTGGCTCACTGCAACCTCTGCCTGTCTGGTTCAAGAGATTCTCCTGCCTCAGCCTCCCAAGTAGCTGGGATTACAGGCATGCACTACCACACCCAGCTAATTTTTGTATTTTTAGTAGAGAGGGGGTTTTGCCATGTTGGCCTGGCTGGTCTCGAAATCCTGACCTCAGATTATCTGCCGGCCTTGGCCTCCCAAAGTGTTTTTTTCTTTATTGACTTGAAATTTATTAGATATTTTGGAAATTAATTATTTGTCCCTACAGATATCACAAGTATATTTTCTAGTCTTTTCATTTAACTTTGTTTTTTATCATACTAAAGATTTTAATTTTGATGTAGTCAGATTTAAAAATATTTTTCATTATGATCTATGCTTGTTATCTTTAAGAAATTATCCCCTACCCTCAGCCCATAAACATATTATCAGATATATTCTTCTAATTTATTTCAAACTTTTTTTCTAAGGTAGATTTTAATCAATATGAAATTTGTTTGGGGACCTTATGATCTCTTCAGCAAGTGTGGAAATTTGAAATTAATAGGATGCATTAAATTTTTCTTTATTGGTTAAGAATTAGTGGTATTGGATAAAGATTATGAGTATTCTAAATATTTGGATAGG
Source organism: Pongo abelii (assembly GCF_028885655.2). Taxonomy (NCBI): domain Eukaryota; kingdom Metazoa; phylum Chordata; class Mammalia; order Primates; family Hominidae; genus Pongo; species Pongo abelii. Next base: position 82,926,824 of record NC_072001.2, on the reverse strand, counting down.
TTTATCAACAAGTCCATAAGGATCACTGAGAAATTACAATGACATATCCTTGCTTTCTTTTTGCTTTTAGCTCTGCCTGTTTTGGGGGTATATGAATGTGTGCTATGTGATCCTCATGCGTACACCCACACAAACATGTACATGTGCGCACACACACACAGATGTGTAAAGAATATCTATTCTTGAAATTTGTAAATTCTTCATCATATAACTATATGTAATATTGCCACATACCTTACACTTTTCCTTTCCGCTTAGTTGCTAGATTCTCATTCTCCTTTCTAATCGTCTGTTTTGTGATTCAGATATTGTTAAAAGGTTGACCAGGAGCTTGTCTGTTTTATTGTTTTGTTTTCCTCTCAAAGTTCTAGTTTTTAGTAACACTACTATTACCACTACTCTTACAACAACAGCCGTGACCACCTTCTGCCTCTCAAGATTTAGTGAGCCCTTATCCGTTATTCACCAGACACTGTGCTGTGAGCTTTACCAGGCATTCAGTTTCATTTAATTTTTACAACAATCTTATATAAAGTTGTTATATTTTACAGATGGGAAACATAAGAAAGTAGGGCACAGAGAAATGAACTAAATGTTCCAAAGTTGCAGAGCTGTGTGTGTTGAAATGGAGCTGCAAACCCAGGTTCACCTGACCTAAGATATAGGGCTTGTAGTCCCTGCATTCCACTGCCTTCTTCTTTTTTTCCCCTTCTCCTTCCATTATTTCTCTTGTTTCCATTTTTTGCTGGTATTATTTCATTTCTTCTATTTTCTCCTGATGGGATTTGTTTTCAGTTCATTCTCATTTCATACTTTCATTGCCTCACTCTCTTGCTCTTGTGTTTTACACACAGTAGTGTGTAGGATGTTATTTTTAGTTTCTATATATTTGAGTTTTTTTTCTTTTTAACATATATTATGAATGTTTAACTCATTGCATTTTGATCTGAAAATATTAGCTGTAAAAATTCTGCCATAAGGTATTCATCAATGTTTTCTTTATGATTTAGCATATGATCATTTTTTGCTTACAGACTGACTACATATACTTTAAAAGAAAAAGTAATCCACATTTTTGCATTACAAGAGTTGAAATAAGTCTATTAGATATACTGTTTTTATAGCGTCATCCATTTTTTTCTAGGTCCTCATTTAGTTTCTAAATAGTTGGGTCTGTAATAGCCTGATAACGGTAAATTATATTCTTACACCCAAGCATGTTTTTGTTTGATTTCTTATGTATTTTTACAGTTTTTGCTTTATACACTTGCAAATCTTATGTAAAGTTTTTACTTTTAAGCACTGTGCTGTCCAGAATTAATCCTGCTGTTCTTTGATTTGAATTCAGCTGGCATATTTGGGCCCAATAATTCATTTTTAAACTTTTATTACCTTTCTGCCACTGAAGCAGAAGCAGATCTTATGGACAACTAAACACTAACTTTTAAAAATTATAATCTTTACATAGCTTGAGACAGGCCACTTACATCCGTTTTCATAACCACCGTGCTGTCACTTCATTTTATGTCTTGTCCTCTGTCGTCTCTTTTGATTTTTGATGTACAGTTCAATAAATGACTATGTTATACTTTGTTTTCTGTCTAAAGATTTTTTTTTTTTTTTTTTTTTTTGGAGACCGAGTCATGTTCTGTCGCCCAGGCTGGAGTGCAGTGGTGTGATCTTGGCTCACTTCAACCTCCACCTCCCGGGTTCAAGTGATTCTCCTGCCTCAACCTCCTAAGTAGCTGGGACTACAGGCATGCGCCACCACGCCCAGCTAATTTTTGTATTTTTATTAGAGACAGGGTTTCACCATGTTGACCAGGATGGTCTTGATCTCCTGACCTCGTAATCTGCCCTCCTCGGCCTCCCAAAGTGCTGGGATTACAGGTGTGAGCCACCGCACCTGGCCTGAAGACGTATTTTTAAGAGGTTACTCTCTAATTTTAAAATAAAAATATTTATGATCAATTTATGAGACACTCCACTAACATTCTTAAAGCTATAATCCTCATTTTTAAACTTTCCAGACAAAGACAACTTTTAACCCTCCTTCATAACCGCTGAGAGATATTAGAGGTTTTGCTACTTTTCCTTCTTCCTTCTTTCCCCTCCCATTCTTCATTGATACAATTTGAGTTTTGATCCCACTTTATCTTTTCCCATCCTTTTTTAGTTCTGGTTATTTGTAGCTTGTTTTTGAGCCACAGCTTTAGTTAATAAAATCAATTCTCAACAGTTAATTCTATTTTCTCCTGTTCTATTACTACCTTATCCTTGACATTCTTCTTGCCATTGATGACTTTTTAAAGTGAGCAGATGGTCATATAGGCATCCCCAGGTGTTTTTCCATTTCCAGTTTCTCCTTTTCCTCTTTATTTTTGAGAGTGTTCACCACAGAGTGGGTTCCTGTGAGGTTTATCACTTAAGGGTGGATGGTTGTAAAGTGAAATACTGTAGACCTCACTAAGAAGTAACTGCACCCACAGCACTCTCAGAGAACATCCTAATTCGTGAAGTATTGTAAAAGCATCACTCTATTTTCTTCTATCATTGCTTTTACATTTGGTAGAGAAAAAATGAAGAAAGAAATGATGACTTCTATTCAGCACTGTTACCAACTGGATCATGTCGCCTTAAAATTCACAGGCTGAATCCCTAACCCTCAATGTAACTGTATTTGGGGATAGGGCCTTAAAGATGTAATAGAGGTGCAGTGAGGTCCTAAGAGTGGGCCCTAATCCAGCATGACTTCTGTCCATATAAGAAGAGGAAGAGACGCCAGGAGTGCGTGTGGACTGAGAAAGACCCACAGCAAGAAGGGCACTGTCTTTTAAGCCAGGAAGAGAGGCTCACCAGAGACCACCCTGCTGTCACCTTGATCTTGGCCTTCCAACCTCCAGAACCAGGAGAAAATAAATTTCTGTTGCTTAAGCCACCCAGTAAGTGATATTTTGCCATGGCAGCCCTAGAAAATGAATTCAAGCACTTACTCTGTGCCAAGAGCTGTACAAAATGTTTAATCCCTGACAACAACCCTATGTGGTATTTTTACTGTAGTGTCATGAATAAGGAAATTGAACTTTGAAGTGGCTTGCTCAGGTCAACAGCTTGTAATTGATGAAGCTACAAATGAAACCAAAATCTTTCTGATTCCAAATCACATGCTTTTCCTTCTTTGTCACTGCCTCCTAGTAAATTCAGATTCTAATTCCTTTAAGTGGAATCTGGTCTTGCTTCTTTGCAAAGTGTGAAATGTTATTTCAGTTGTTCACACTGTTCCTCACATCAGTTGGCATCAATCCTGGAAATCCACTCACTCTGAGCATCCACGGAGCATGAACCCCACCCCTGTGCCTCTGTGTAGATGTTTTCTTTCCCTCCCTCTAGGTCTAGTTGCTGCTAGCTTTCTTCAGATCACATTTTTTGCTCCATCTGTGCAATGGAGTCATTCCTGATTCCCATTATTCTATATTATACTCATAACATTTTGTGTTCCCTTTCTTCCTTCTCCTTCCTTCCTCCCTTCCTTTCACAAGTGGATAATTGTGTGTTCATTTATGTAACTATTTTAATATTGTCTCTCCCACTGATCTGTAAACTCCATGGGAGTATGGGCTCTGTTTTCCTGACCACTGGGAACACACATCCTGACCTGCAGCAGGCATGCATAGACATCTGTAGAATAGAGGAGCAAAGGAACAAATGACTCTAAGGAGCCTCCTTCTCCCAACCAGCCTTATTTGGAAGATATGCCCCAATCTCACTGCAGGAAGGGCCCTCCTGAATTACCCAGAGACAGATCTCCAAGTGTTGCACCTAGAAGGTGGAGGACAAGTACCAAACCTGGAGTCCTGGGCCTCAACTTGAGACATAGCACTCTCTCTTCCCAGCTGGGTGAGAAACTCAAATTCTCTGGCCCTCAGTCTTTCCATGTAGAAAAGAAATGAGTTGGACCAGGTGTTCCCCATGGTTCTAGAGGTCCACACATTCTGTGATTCTGTGCCCTCATTGGGCACAGCCCCTCCTGTTACAATGGGGGATTAGGAATTCTAAGAGGACTCATCCCATCTTCAGATAGTTACAGAACACAGATGGTAGACTGGGACCTCTGGGTTCCTCAGAGCACATGGGGCCACTGGGGCAGTAGCTGGGCTTCATTGAGTCAGAAGTCCAGGGAAGGAGGAGCCTGAAGCCTGGGTCAAATCTGTAGGCAAGAGCAGGATTGTGCAACCCACCGTTTGATGTTTATTGGGCCACAGGCTTTCTTTTCTTAATCATCACCTCCCCTGTCCAGGCCAAGTGTGTCCCTGGGCTTCAAAGACTATCCTGCTGTGACTCAGCATGCCTGCCACCTTGAAGCATTGGCAAGAGCATGGAGACAGAGGTGTGGCTCCTACAAAATTATGTTGCTCAGGAAGGGAAGCTTCGTAAATTCTGAAATCTCTGCAAACATGGGATAATTAGGTCATACAATGGCTAATGAATTTAATGCAGATAATTGCAATTTAATGCACATTGACAAAACAATTTAAAGTCCTGATACACATCAATGGCTTCTGATTCCTTGGGAATGGTCTCAAGATGAAGAGGTTTGCTCTGTGCTTTAATACAAAAGGTATTTTATGTCTCAGAGCAAGGGAGTGCGGGGTGGGGTCCTTTAAGGCAGCTACTTGCCAAGAGTGAGTCCACATCCTCCTCTTCCCCTTGCTTTTGCCAAATGCACAAACAAGGCTGTTGGTTGATAATGGGCAAGAGATAATTCACTGGAATGAAGGCTCCACAAATCGATAAGACATATGTTCTAATGCAGTATACACTTAACTTCAGGGACCAGCTTTAAAATACAGCTTGCTAGTTTGTAAAGCCAAAGCTAGTCTTAAAGGGAACAGGAGCCCAGGTCTTAGAGCCTGTAGAGCAGTAATTTGAAACCCTTTGTAGACCATGAGACAAAAAGAGGAATGTGAAGCCCCTAGGACCCCTGTTTCTAAAATCAGGGCTAACTCTTTGGAAATGCGACAATGTGTTATGGGGGTCCCAGGGTCAAGTCACACTTTCCCCCAGAATGGAACTTATCTCAGTAGGTCCTGACTTACCTCTTAGCTACTTAACCAGTCACTGAATATCTAGTAGAAGCAATGCACAGAGCAGACCGGTAAGAGGATTTAAGCTACAGGTCTGTGTTGTTTGACCTGTGCAGGGAAACTTCAAGTGAGAATCCCATTTTCTGTCTATCTTTTTTTTTTTTTAGATGGAGTTTCACTCTTGTCACCCAGGCTGGAGTGCAATGGCGTGATTTCAGCTCATTGTAACCTCCGCGTCCCAGGTTCAAATGATTCTCCAGCTTCAGCGTCCTGATTAGCTGGGATTACAGGCGCACGCCACCAGGCCCACCTACTTTTGTATTTTTAGTAGAGACGGGGTTTCACCATGATGGCCAGGCTGGTCTCTGACTCCTGCCTGACCTCAGGTAATCCGCCTGCCTTGGCTTCCCAAAGTGCTGAGATTACAGGCATGAGCCACCACGCCCAGCCGAGAATCACATTTTCTAGATTCTTTTGAACAGTCAGAGGGTCTAACCACAATTGGCCTGTGTTCTTACATGCCAGTAATCAGGAGGCCCTAAGGAGCTGCTCTCTTTAGATGGGCGGGTGATCTCCTGATCTCTGCATCCCACAACTCTAGGTTGTCTTCTTCCATTTAGGCCGCCTTCTTGGTCCCAGCAGGCATTTAGGTTTGAGTTCTCTAGTCTACCTGTGCAGGTACTGAGCTGGAAGTGAGATCTAAAGATGAAATCTGATGAAGTATGTTGGATACAAATAATCTCTTCATTTACACAACAATCGGTAAGCATCTATTCTGTGCCAGGCTGTGTGCTGGTGCTGAGAATATGAAGATGGAAAGTCCTCATTGTGTGTTCTTAAGAGCTTACCATCTCTAGAGGGAGATAGACATGTACACAGATGGACTGAAATACAAAGTGATTGCTATAGTTACCCAGAGAACATGGATATGAAATGGTTAAACCTTAGTGTCCTGACCACTCTAGTCTGAAGAATGGTTAATGGTGTTCTATAGGTAGGCCTTGGGCTGAGCAATTGGGAATCAATGTTAGTGCTGACCGTAAGCAAGAAATGACTTTTCCTACTAAGGGGCTGAAACAGCCTTCTCATTGGTTTAGCAGGCTATTAAAACAGCTGCAAAAGGTTGCCTGGTCACGGAGAATGCGTGCTGCAGCATTATGTAGCTGTTTTAGGACTTTATAAAGAAAGATGTGAGATACTGTTTGCATTTGGAGCAAAGCATGAATACAGACTAAGGCTTAAATATGCTTCTTTATGCTTTTAAAACTCTTTTGAGCTGTTATAAGAGATAGTCCTTTTAATGTTACTATGCTACATGATAGCCAATGGTGAGGGAATGGAAGTCTCTCCAGAAGAGACTGAGGAAAGGCCGGGAACCAGGGTTTTTGAGAAGTCTGCCCCCATTTATTTTTAGTAAGTATCAAGAGGTAGCCTAAGCCTAGTTAGAGTTAAACCTGTCTTTGGATAAAGAAGTCTTACTACTGAAATACTGGATTTTTAATATACTAGTTCATTATTTGGTATTCTGTATACCCCTTCAAGCAGTTGTTTCCCACTCACAACAAACTATATACAATTCTGGATGCTAAAACTTAGGGATTTTCTCTTTGCATAAATTTTGGCTCCATTCTGTCCATAACAATCTAATTGATCAAAACTGGGAGTTCTCAAGGGATTGCAAAAGGAGCGGGCCATAACTTTATATATTAGAGAGACCATCAGAAACTTGAGATCTTTTGGCCTATGATAATACCATTTATTTTTTGCATTGCTTAACAGTTTGCCACGTGTTTTTACATCATCTCATTTGATCTGAAACAGCTTGACAGAGCAACTGCTATTGAAATATTACACATGGGAAGAATGAGCCTCAGGGAAGTTAAATGACTTGACCAAGATCTGCTCATAGTCACGAGTATTTTTTTTTCAGAGGTTGTAATGTCTCATATTTAGTCCTTTGCCATCTATGTTGATTTGCTTTTGTCTGTTTCCTCATTATTGAAGTATATACTTTAAATATATACTTTAAGGTATCAAAATATCATAGAGAAACATTTGAACCATATTCAGGAAATATGTTTAAAGATATTTATATACTGCCATACAAAACTTAACATTTAAAACCAATAATATCTGTAATGACATCAGAATGAAAGAAAAAAAGTTGTACAGTGTATATTCCTTTGTTTTGCATCCAAATCTTTTTCGTAGGTAATGGCAGATGCCTTAATGTGAAGCTTATTTATAATAGTAATAAACCTAACTGGATTTGGGTGAAGAAGTCTTAATACTGGAAAAAAAAATCAGAGTTCTAAGGCAAGAATCAGAAGCATGAGTGCAGGTGAGATCGCATGGGAGCCGAACACTGAGGGGCTCACAAGAGAATCAGACTGGCCTGGTCTAGGGATGTCTCCAGCTAAGCTGACTCTGGGTTCCCACCATAACCAAGTCAGACTGAGCATTTGATCCCTGTTTGTAAACCATGGGAATAGCAGCATAATGCTACAGGTCACACTCTCTAACAGACCATCCTTAGCAGCTTTGTTCCTCTGTTTTAATATCTATGCTATGCCTATTTTTTTGTAGGATGTTCACACATTTTGTTGTCTTTCTCATTAAGTTCTGACTGTAAAACACTACCCAAATGGTGTTGTAAACAGATGGCTTGCCTGAACATACACTTATAATTAAGATTGTGGTACTGGTGGAAAAAGAAAGCAAGAGTTAAGGCTCACCATTGCAAGATACTATCATGTTGCCATTTGCTTCCATTTGTATCTGGGCAGGTTACATGGTGTGCCACAATGGATCTGGGGGTGAAGTGTGTGATAGCCCAGAGGAAGGAATATCTGAATTTTCCTGAGAGAGTCAGGGTGGGGTCTCACCAAGGAAGGAACCCTGGGGCCAACACTTGAAGGAGAAAAAAACCTGTGGGATAGATAAATGCTACTGGGACAGGTAAAGGAGGGGGGTAGTCTTTGAATTTGGCCTTGAAGGGTGTAAACACTTTGACCACGCAAAAATGAGGAGGAAAGGACATCCCAGTGGGGAGGAAAAGCATGCAAAAATTGGAGTAGGCGTGAAATAGTGGAGGTTTACGGGAAATCAGCACTAAGACCCTGAATAGCAGATTAATGCCAGGCCAGTGCCATGGAAAATCGGAAGGTGTTCATTGAGGAGTATGGTGCTATGAAATGAGTGGTTTGATGAACAGAACTCTGTCTTAGAAACATATGCCCATCAGTGGAGTTCAAGGTGAGTTTATGGAGGAGAAACTGGCAACAGTGATCTTTAGCTACCTCCTTCCTCTCTGAGGTTCAGCTCTATAATTTGAGAAACACAGGATTTTGGTGGCAGGGTCATTGTCAAGATTGTCAAAAATGTGTATAATGCACACTGCAAGGTGCCCAGCACCTGGCATATAGTAGCTGCTCAGCAAACAGCCTCTCCCTCTCCTCTCTGTTCCCATGAGCCACGTGTCAAACTGGATCCTGGCTGTCCCAGCTCCCAGGTTATGCAGGGTCACAGGCAAGCTTCATTTTAGCTGCTAAAAGGTAGTGATGGGCTGAGGTGCCAATAATGTTTTTTTTTAATGCTAAAGAGTACACATGTATGAATGATCCTTCTCACATTCTGACACGTTGATGACATCTCATTTATTTATAGCTTTAGCTAATTAACAGTTACCAAATGTCAGCGTGCATACAACTAAAATATTCTATTATTTCGGTGTCTCTTTTCAGATTACTATGCTGTGTGGATAATTTTTCATTTGCGGGCAAGATAAAAATGAAACAAACTTTACAAGAAGATCCTTAGGGAACCTGGCTGGTAGCTGGGATTATGGCATTCTCCATTTCTCATCTCTGGCCACGGTGAAATTAGTTGTGCTCTATTGTTCTTGGCTTCCTGATCTTAAAAGTCACTTAAGCCCTGTGAGCTTCTAGATCTTTAAAGGATAATTTTCTCCCTTTCTGTAAGAGAGTTGTGAAGATAAAGAAAGAATGTTTGTGCAAGTTTGGGAAAATGTAGAATCATAGGAAAGCTTATGCATAGCTGATACAGTCAATTTTTCATAAATTATTTTCAGAAAGTTATGGCAATTTTCGCTAGAGACGCACGAAGCTCTTAGACTGCTTCTCCATCAGAGTCAAGCAATAGCTATTAAGTGGGTTTTAAAAAACTAACAAAAAGAGTGAAATTAGTTGATTTCTTGGTCTGTTGAATTGATTGAGTCACCCTTCAAGGCCAGAATAGACAACATTTTTTTTTCACAAATATTTGCTTCAAAGAGGGGGTGGTGGCCAAAGTGGGCAGAGGTTGGGGCTGCTGTTGCTTTTTCCTGTGGCCTGTGAGGGGCCCACGCAGGGGCAACGGAAGAGCCAGCTCCAGGGTGATGCAGGAGGCAGAGGCAATCTTACGTTTGTGATTGCTTCCTCTGCCCAGTTCCAGAAAGTTCACAGGCATCTCGTCCTTAGCCATTCCCCACTACCACACATTATTTCCAGAACTTTGATGGGAAGCAAAAGAAGTGACATCATGCCCTGCTGAGGGTGTGGTCTCCTGCTTAATACTCCAATGTGAATACCCCCCCAACTCCTAAAATTTAATTTCCTCCTTTGATGTTTCTCGGTCTCAGCATGTATTGGTTTTGGTGAGGGAAGATGGGGGAAAAGTCTCTTATTGGCTTTCCTCAGGCCTGCTCCCCTTATCAGTACAGCCATACAGTGCCTGTTATGGGCTGACTCTAGGTGTCCCCACAAAATTCATTTGTTGAAATCTTAACCTACAAGGTGATGGTATTAGAAGGCGGGGCCTTCTGTAAGTGATTACATCATGAGGGGGAACCCTCATGAGTGGGAGTAGTGCCCCTATAAAAGAGGACCCAGAGAGCTTACCCCTTTCACCGTGTGAGGACATGGCTAGAAGGCACCACCCATGGACCAGGAAGGCACACCCTCATCAGACACCTAATCTGTTGGTGCCTTAGTCTTAGACTTCCTGCCCCACAACTGTGAGAAATCAGCATGTGCTGTTTAAGCCATCCAGTCCATGGTATATTTGTTATAGCAGCCCAAGCAGACTAAGGTAGGGCCCAAGGCTAAACTTCCCCACTCAATTTTCAGTATAAATCTGGTTACAAGTTGGGTACTGTAGAGGCAAACTCTGAAACAAAATTTGAGGTACAAACTCATATTAGGGAGAACACCTATGAAAGGAAGGATATGAAGCCTGGATGGGGAGAGGGAGAAACTGAACCCACTGCAGGCTCAGCAATGCCTGGCCAACCCAGAAGGGAGCTGTGAGTGGAAGGGGGTCCATCAGAGTTGTGCCCTGCTGGGCAGAAATGGCCAGGCCTGTTGACTCTCACCACACCTGGTCCCCAGATGTGGATTGTTTTGGGAAAGACAAGACACGTTCCACAGCTGGGGAAAACCCTGAAGATGCTGGGGGCAGGAGGCTGTCTGCCCACCATTCTCCCTACGATTGGCAGGCAGCCCTTTTTTGAAGGGGGTCTGGGCAGTGCACCCCCATGTCCACCAGCCTACTCCTTGTGCTTCTCAGGACCCCTGCTCCATACTCACTCAGGAAGTGGCTTGTCCAGGATTCTGGTGGCCTCTCTTGCTCAGAAACCTAGAAGAGGCAAGTGAGCAGGATAAGATACAGCCCCAGCCTCTGCAGTTGGGCTCCAGGCCACAAGTGATACGCAGCTTCCCTTCTCCACTGTACAATCTAGAATCCCCTCACCTTCACTTACCCTTGCTACTGGTCTTGGTGGCTTTCCTGGTGGTGGAACTAGACCCTCATCCCCAAAGAGTCTGCGTTCCCTAGTCACATGCTCTCCAGCTGCAGTTGTTGCACTTGTATGTGTACAATCATAATGATGAAGAGGGACCCAGTGGATCACCTGGGTTCCACACTCACTCCTCATGCCCTCATTTTTAATACCAGCCTCATTTTTAATACCTCCTAATGATCAGGGTCATCTAACCCTGCCAACAAGGTGACTGTTCTTCTTGCCTACTGGTTTCTCAACAAAGAAATGAAAGTGCCCAGGTAGCAACCACGTTATATTATTCAATGGGACTTCTACGGTGTCTCCCCGAGAAAGCATGCACCCTCTGGGGACCAGGACCTCTAGCCCTGCAGGGCCCAGAGTTGTAGGGGTGGGACGTACAGAGTCCACTAGTGTGTCATTAGGAGTCAGTGGTAAGTGGGGCCACTCCTGCTTTCACACGTTGGTTCCTGTATTCGTCCTCTTGAGGACACAGCTCCATATAATAACATTTGATTTGTGCATATATTACACTCTGGAGGACAGTACACTATCCTTGCAGAGTATTGCACTCAGCGGGGCTCAGCAGGTCATTCCAGTTCTCTATTAGCTGGCAACTTCATGGTGGCAAGGTACATAGAACTAGGGCGTCTCATGGTCATGGGTCCACTCCCCTGACTTATTTGCAGAATAGAACCTAAAGAAACCTATCAGGTGTCAGGTTTCTGTTTTCACAATGGGAGGTACAAGTTACAATAATCCATTCACTTTGGAGGAAATGTCCCAGCATACCTCTGTCCACTGGGCCCTAAAAATAGTAAGAGCATGGCAGCCCCTGTGTCTTTGTATTGTTCATCTCTAGTCCTCTGGAGTGTATGTGTGGTTGGCCGCCTCTTCCTTATCTGTCCCAATGTAACACCACTGATGTAATGAGAACCAGGGTGATATTATATAGGATGTCCAGATGGTCCAGGTCTCTTCCGATTATGTCATGACAGGTTGGGAGAGTTAACATATCTCTGGGACAAAATTGTAAATGGATATTGTTGTCTATTCCATGTTAATGCAAACTATTTATGATCCTCTTTTCTGAGAGGGATAGAAAGAACACATTTGCCAAATAAATGACCACGTACCATATACATGAAGCTGTCTTCATATGTTCTAACAAAGAAACGACAGCTACAGTCAGGGTTGTAACTGGGCTGAGCCTGCAGTAGTCTCTAGTCTGCTCTAGGAGCCAAGTGCTTTCTGCAGGGGCTATCCCCTTGAGTTACATGGAGACATGAAAGGGACCACCTCTGCCTCCTTCACAACCCTGAGGGCAGCAGTTATCTTTGCTATCTTTCCAGGGATGCATTAGTATTTTCGATTTACTGTCTAAGCTGGAGTGAGGTAATTGCAGAGGATTCCATTTGGCCTTTCCACAAATGGCCTTTCCATTTGGCTGTCACTCCACAAGCCAAGGACCCAATGGGGCTGCTACATGTACTGCCAAGCGTGTCGATCCCAATCATACACTTGGGCACTGGGGAAATGGTCACAGTGTGGGTCCATGGATCCAGTGGACCTGCTGTAAGCTGGACCTGGTTCAGAGAACCTCTTATTTCATAACCCCCTTTCTCCCCATTCTAACAGCAGAGCCTTGATGGTGTTTTGGGTCTCTGGGTATCAATGTCAGCTGTGACTAACAATCCTGGAACTCTCTGGTCCTTCCCCTTCCTTTATACAGCCACCACAGTAAATGTCTATAAATCCTTTTGTGAAAGAACTGGATGATTCTTGGGTGTGTACACTTGCCAGAATGTTGTAAGGTCCTTCCTTTTGGGGACCTAGCCACCTGTTCAGTCAATGAATTTTCAGTCTGAAATTTGACTTGGGTCCAGAAACTAAGCAAAGGGCTATGACATTTTATTGGGGCAACTTCTATCAGCCTACTGGTCACCTAGTCTCAATTTCTGCTGCTGCTATAAGCTGGGCAGTGCCCTTATCGACTGCCCATCTATTAGATCCCTCAGAACTCCACAGTCTGTTATGGGTCATAGTCCCTTAGCTGCCACTCTGTCCCTGCTGGTCATTACAATAATTGCAATTCCTTGGCTTTGGGCAGTCTTGCCCCACTTCCTCTATTGTTTCAGGATCTAATCATCCCCATTGCAGTCAGCAAGCCAAGTTCTGTAGCAGCCTCTTCTGCCATCACCTCCAGCCTGCAGATGGACTTAGTGAAGTGGGGCATAATCCTTATGGATTTGGTAAATGCTGTGTTCACTTGGTCTTCCTATGGAATCTAATCCTCTGCTGGGTGTTCCAGTCAAATGGGGGCAGAAGGAGAGATAAAATTGTAATGCAGCCCCCAAAAAATTTTGCCAATCTTATGGGGTGCTCTGGAGCAAGTAGTGGCTATTAGAGTTGCATCCTTTTGGACCAGAAAGGCCAGGCCTTTGTACCCCCACTCACTTAGTCACCAGGTGAGAGCTTCACAGGAAAGCATGTCTTGGGTCAGGGGGTACTCTGCAGCAGAGGCAGACCCTGAAGGAGCTGATCATGCAGGCTGTGTGCTGACCACTCTCCTTGAAGGTGGGTGGATCCTTCCTGGAATGGGGAGCTGAGCAGTGCATCTCTGTGTCTCCTAGTCTTTGTCCTCGATGATGTTTCGCAAGCCCCCTGGGATATGCTAATAATGCCTATGTTAGCCATTCCCCTAGAATTGTCATTGTGCTAGAAATGTACAGAATGCCCAGGGCCTCAAAGGTTTCAGAGTCATGGTTGGGGAAATTACAGACATTTCAGGACTTTGTGTTCTTGGAGATAAACCTGGAAAACTCTCCCTTTCGCTGGTCTGGCATGAAAACTTGAGCCTTGGGATTGGAGCAGAAACCAAAGAGTAAGGACATAGTAAGGGTCAGGAGTTTGGGCAGTGATCTGTGGGCACGATGGAGCCACTGAAGGGTTTGGAAATCTGGAGTGACATGTCTGGAAGTGTGTTATGAGAAGGGTTTTTCAGCAGCTCGTGTGGAAGATGGAATAGAGGAGGTAGGTATCAGGGGACCAATTAGGACACCATTGCCATGGTTCATGTGAGAGATGAGCACCTGGACTAAGACAGTGATGGGGTGGGTGGAGAAGAGGGAATGATTTGAAAAACATCCAGGTGGTAGAATGCCAGGACATGCCTACATGGAATGTCACATGACAGGGAGGGATGAGTCATGAATTCTCCAGTTTCTGCATCTGGGCACATTATTTTAACAGGCTCATTTCCCAAAGCATAACAGTGCAGTCAAATTAGAGAAAGGATTTGAAATGTTTCTATTTCAAAGTAATAGGAATCAAAGCAAGGAGGATTGGCAAACTGTTGGAATTTTCCTAGGCTGTTTTCATGTTAACTGTGACTAACAATTCTTCATCCCATCTGCTCTTCTCATCCTGGGATTTCCTGTCCACCAGGCCCCTGCTGTCTTATGTGCCCTTTCTCTGAAGCTTGGGTTTCTCCTACATTCTGGGGTCCACACAGCTGACAGAGGGGGCAGGGGTCAAATACACACTCCAGGTCTTCTGATGGTCATGTTCAGTCCTAACTCCAGTTGTCTTATTCTTACCCATCCCACACCACCCTACTCTAGCAATATGACATGACGTAGACTCATGGTTCTTACCTGCTTAGATGTTTCTCCAGGATTTAGGATTCTGACCAAAAGCCCCTTGGTTTGGGCCCCAAGCTTTAGAGGACCCCACTCTGGCTCTCATCTGGCTATACCTCTTTGCAAAGGGCAATGAAACTGAGTCCCCTTCCTAGATCATGGTCTAAATATTCAGGGCCTCGGAGTCTGTATCTAGGGACTGTGCAGTTCTTCCCTGGTTCTGTCCTCCTGATCTGTGCACCCCTAAGTTTTTGGGGGGCATGAACAGGTTACATGTGCAGACAGGGTGTGCACACATGTGTGTGCAAGGCTTATTTCAGTGTGGAAAGAAGCCAAGGGTAGAGGTAGAGGAGGGTGAGCATGAGCCCAGGACCTCCATTAGTGTGCTTGTTCTGGACCTTGCAAATGTTAAGGATAGGCATGCCCTAGAGCAGGGCTTCTCCTCTTTGGCAATATTGACATTTGGGGCTGAATAATCCCTTATTGTAAGAGGCTCTCCTGTGCATTGTAGAATGATTAGCATCATCCCTGGCGTCTACCCACCAGATGCCAGTAACGCTGCCCACCCCAATCACAACAATTTAAAATGTTTCCAGACATTTTCAAATGTCCTCTGGACTGGGGAGTCAGAGGAGGCAAAATAACTACCAGTTGAGAACCACTGCCCTAGAGTGATTAGTTGGGTATAGCTGGTTCGACCTAAAATTTCTAATTCAAAAGACCTTTAGGACTTGAAAAAAAAAGTGGATTACAAAAAAAAAAAAAATTTAAATGTGTACACAACTTATTAATTTCCTTTGGAATATGTAAGCAAGATATAGTAGTGGCAATCATGTGCATTGGTTAGGAATTGCTGTCAGTGCTGTGGGTACCAGGAGAGGTGGCCAATTATTCCGTCCTGGCCTTGGTTCAGGACATCGTCTGTCTGATTGAACTCCTGTGAACCACTGTGTTGCGTTGTCCCTGGTTGCACCTTCTCAGGTTCCACTCTCATCCTGTTGTACCCGCCACAACATATGGGACCCTTTAGTCTCCTGCTGCATTTCTATCCTAACTTGACTTGGACCCCAATGATTTTTCTCTTCTCAATCATAGACCAGAGTGACTTTGCTTCTCTTTCTCTAAGAATTGCACAAAACCATGGGGTGCCAAAGCCCCTCCCAGATCAGATTGCTGAGCCAAGGATTGCCTGAACTGAGCTATTTACCAGACTTTTTTTTTTTTTATCTTAGGAGCTTTTGGGCTCCTGGTGAAAGGCCTAACAGAAAAGCTCTTTCCCTGCACCACAAACCTTTTTATTTAAGATGTTTTATGGTCTTTCCTGTGAGCATTCTTATAGCAATGATGGAGCTGGATCAAAGGGTTTATACTTCCCCAGACGGGGACTGCCCCTTTATTGCTTTTTTATCCTTAGGAAATACTTGTAAGTGGTGCTTTTCTGGGAGGACCAGAAAGTGGTCCTTCTTCCTTCTGGTCCTCCCAGAAATAAGCCACTTACAAGAATCTCCTCGTCATGGCTTGTTGCCCCCACCCTGGGATTACTATTGTCCTGACTGGAATCATGAACATCTCCCTGGTGGAGCTTCCTCTTGCTAATGACCCCTTGGGCCTGCTCTTCTGAGCTTTGGGTGGCATCACCTCAGGGAGACAATGTCTGTCTTCCTCAGTGGTAACAGTCTCTGCCCCCACCCGCCCCCAGCCACCCAGGACCTATCTATGCTACTTGAAAAGTGGACACCTACTCATTCTTTATAAGCTCCAGGAAAGCAGAGACTGTGTATGTCCTGCTGTAGACACGACTTTGGTGCCTGGCACACAGCAGGCTCATGGTAGACTCTGATGAGTAAATTTACTAATATGGTGAATCCTTGGAAGTCTTATCTAGAATAATGCCTTAACAAATAATACTGGATAGAATCACTTTGGGTTTTAGGCCCTGCTTCTAGGCTCTTATAATAGACTCTGCAAGATTCAAACCAATTTGGCTGAATTTTAAGACAGTAATGATGTAGTAGGGAAAATATCATTTATTGAACACTTAACTGTATATAGGCTGTATTCTAGGTGCTTTACATACTCTGCTGGGTTCAATCCTCATAGCAATCCTACAAGCAAGTATTCTCATCTGCATCTTAGAGATGAGACAAAGAAGACTCAACAAAAGTTAGAAACACAGTCATTGTCACAGTATAAGAGGAAGAGTTGAGATTTGAACCCAGGACCATCTGAGCAGCCTGTGTGCTTTTCCATCTATACTGCTGTTTCCATGACTAAGCAGAGGGAGCCACTGGGGGCAGACATGGGGCCCATGATCGGAATGTTCCCCTGTCATATTCAGTGAGGAAGAGGTGTCTGCTGCCTATGGTCCACCGTATCCAAGTAAACTGTAGCTGTTCCCTCTATGTAGATAATGAAGAAAAAGAGAATGCTATAAAATAAACAAAACTGAAATTGAAGCCACACTGGTGGGCAAGGCCTACGCCAGGAAGATGCGGAGGAAGGTGAACCCTATGAGTGAGTTGGAGGAAAGCAGGTACAACCAAGCTGCATAGATCCACTCTCCTCGGCTACTTGTAATAAAAGATAGAAAGCTGGAATTCGTCGTCATTTAAAGTGGCTTAGATGGTCCTTGGTTTAAATATACATAAAAACAATGCCAGGAAAAGAATGCAAGTAAACAAGTGTACGGCTCCAACCTAGATCAGCTTGTCATCCCGTGATCATCTTGTGCATTTAAAAACCTTACTTCCAGCCAGATGCGGTGGCTCACACCTGTAATGACAGCACTTTGGGAGGCCGAGGCAGGTGGATCATGAGGTCAGGAGTTCAAGACCAGCCTGGCCAAGACGGTGAAACCCTGTCTCTACTAAAAGTACAAAAATTACAGCGTGCCTGTAATCCCAGCTACTTGGGAGGCTGAGGCAGGAGAATCGCTTGAACCTGGGGGGCGGAGGTTGCAGTGAGCCGAGATCGTGCCACTGCACTCCAGCCTGGGTGACAGAGTGAGACTCCATCTCAAAAAAAAAAAAAAAAAAAAAAAAAAAAAAAAAAAAATTCTTACTTCCAAGTCTTTTTAATCTCATGTTATTAAAGGAGATATCTTGTAATTAGCAGCCCCTCAAAAGCACATCAGCTTTCTCATCCTTGAAGAAAGGTTATTTAATTAATTTGAACATACTGAGAATCAAGTTGTTAGAAGTACAAGAAAGCAATGCCACAAATGGGAGATCTACATGGTAGGAACTCCTTCAGTGTAACAGCAAACTTACTCTTTGATAAAACTTACTCTTTGATATTCTAAATGAGGAGCCCCAATTTGTGAAGACCGTTTCTGGATGGCCCACTGAGTGCTAGCTCTTTCCACATCCTTTAAATTAGCTGTCTCATTTCATCCTCACGACAGCCCTTGCGTGGAGGCATTATTTTCCCCATTTCACACAAGAGAAAACTGTGACTCAGGAATTTGCTTAAAGCTGTGGAATTGGTATATAAAGAAAAAATCTAGGATACTACTACAGTCTATCTAGTTCCAAAGCCTAGATGATCCCAATCCTTGCTGTATTCAACAGCTTGCCTCAAATTCGAAGTCTAGAGACCTTAAGTGGATATGTGATTTGCATAAATTGCTTAACTCCTTGGGGCCAGCTTCCCCAAAATGTAAATTGGAATCCTGGTCTCTCCCTTCCATGGAAGTTCTGAAAATTAAAAAGTGGGAGATAGATATAGATGCATTTTGAAAAATTATAAGCCTACATTATAAGCATAAAGAGGTACTTTCATTTAACAATCGAAGGGAATTACATTTCTCTCCATTCCATCTAAATTTTTAAGTATTACCAAGGCTTTTCAATGTATCTATATTCTTCCTATTTCATTGACCTGGAAAAATTTCCCCCAAATCTACCTTTCTATCTGGCAAATCTCAGTTTTTAAAGTCTCCATTCTCAGGCACTGCCTCCTTCAGGAAGCCTTCTCTGACTTCCCCACCCCTGGCCACAGTCATAGCGCTTGCTACACTGTTGTGTCTGCCTTTTCACACATTAACTAGACCTAGAGATCTCCCAGGGCAGGGTGCATGGCCTAGTCTCTTCTGTCCTGACAAAGAATAAGACATATATTGCAATGCTTCAAGGACATCTATGGAACTGAACTACATTGTATGAAACCTTCAAGTCTGAGTTCCTGAGGCAAACTTTAAACCTAAACCCAAGAAACAATTATGCTGCATCAGGGAAAACCACGTTGAACTGAAATAAGGCCAGTGAAAGCAGCAGCTCAGCTCTGCTCCATTCAGCGAGGTGCTCCCACTTAGATCACTTCAGGTGGGGTGGTCCCCCATCCCGGGGGCATTCCTGTGAAGCAGGACTTTCCATTTAAAAACTTGTCCGTTTCAAGCTTACCATCCCTGAACATTCAGTACCAAAACTTTCAGTGTCACCTGGGACAAGTTGTGCACCCAAACCCCGGGTCCAAAGACAACTCGGCTGGGAGTCCAACTGCTCTGGCAGTCAGTTTGTCTGTCTGCCAAACCAGGACACAGGAAGCCTCAGTCTCACTACTACAGGATGACATGGGTATCAGAAACAGGGGCTGCAGCTGTCAGAGCTGGGGACAGAGAGCCTGCAGCCTGGAATTCCATTGCTCATACTTGGAGTGCAGCTCAAGGCAGCTCTCTGGAACATCAGCTTTATGGGGACGATCAGCTCCAGAGCTGTTGGTTCAAGGCTGGGAAGGTTTCTGAGATGCCACTTTGCTCTGGGATTTGGCAACAAGGAAAGACCTGTTCTGGGGTTGATGAGCTCACAGCAGAGGCTTGGAAAGCTCAAAGAGTGGGGAAATTCTGGGTGCAAAAGGAAGAAAGGTGGGCAGAAGTTGGAAAAAGAATTTTGAAATTTAACTTGGATTTGGGGAAGGGATGTTGAGAGGTAAATTCTGAGAACAGAGCAATCAAAGGAACTGGGGAGTGGAGAAGAGAATTCTGACAGTAACAGGGTTGAAGAGTGGAAAGAGGTATTGTCTAGAGCTTAATTAGCAAGACTGGTAGTCTGCGAAGAGCAGAGTCAGGGTTGAAAAAGCGAAGTCAGAATTCCAGGGGAGGCTGTCTGAGGGTCTAGCTCATTCTATTGCCAGCAGAAATGTCTCTTTAGACCAGGATCGCTCAACCTCAGCACTATTGGCATTCGGGGTCAGATAATTCTCTGTTTGGGGGAGCTGTCCTGTGCATTAGCAGCGTCCATGGCCTCTACCCACTAGATGCCAGTGGAACACCCTCATACCAGTTGTGATGATCGAAAACTTCTCCAGACATGGCAACTATCTCCCTGGGAGCAAAATCACCCCCAGCTGAGGATCAGTCTTAGATTGATCGTAGCCACCTTTACCTTCTCAAACTCTGTGTGAGCTTTGAGTATATCACTTTCCAGCTCTGAGGAGTAGGGCAGGACATGGGCAGCCTCTTGGAAAATGTCTTTAATAAAAGCTAATCATTGGGGCTTTCTGGCTCCTGTGCTGCACTGAGGTAATTAGGGAATGGCCTGGTGAGCAAAGCTGCAGCGTTTCCCTGTTGGGAAGATGGTGCCATGCAGATCTGCTTAGATGCTTGCTATTCTGAGAAGGGCTTGGTTCAGCCAAGGCTCTATTTACATCTTCAGGTCCCTGGTGAGGCTTTGCTAGAGAGCAGATGGGGGCTGTTCTCCTGGAGGTAGCGAGTGTCTCAGAATAAGAGTGGAGACCACATGGGTGGAATAGAGCAGCTGGCTGGCTCGCAGTTGCATTCTACCACAGGGCTAATGAATGCAAGCCTCTTATTCCTTATGGCTCAGGATGGAGAACACTTTGACCATTGTGGGCCTTTGTCCTGATTGTTTTGTCGCATCTTCTTCAGACCATCTTGGTGGGCAAATGCTAGATAATGCAGAACAGAGGACAGGAGGCAGAAACAAGGGGAGCAAAAGACCCCCGTAGTGAGGATTTCTTACCCCGCATCAAAATCTGTGCTAAAGTCAGCAAGATACACTAGAGCATAAAGGATCAAGCATGTGCCCTGTTGGGAAGATAGGGAATGAGATGGGAACAGCGGCTGTCAGAGCCCCACCCGTGTCTCCTCAGCTTTTGCCACTGTGGTTCACTGCAGCTGGCTTCCCACTGGCAACATCTGCATTGCTCTGCCTGAGGGTGGCAGGGCCCATGGCAAGGCACAAGTCCTGGGGAATTAGCATCTGCCTCCAGGAGCCCTTACCTACTGACTCAAGTCAGTTGGGGTATAAATACCTCAGCTCTCTTGCCCCTTTGGTGGCATAACTCTAACAGTAGTCTATACTGGCTTCTGTGGTTCTTCATTAGCATTATGCTCCAATTATCCACAGTAGTGTTTTGCTTGAGAACACACTCTTTATTGGCTGCCTTTTCTTCCCCTTGTTTCAGTTCCCACTCTCTTAGTGGCATTTCCTGGAATCACTTCTTAAATTAACTGTCTGTAGTCAAACCCTCAATTTAAGGTCTGATTTTGAGGAAACCCAAACAAACACATGGAGAGAATGCTAGCTATTACATGACACCCTGGTGCTTACTTGTTCCGTGGATGTGTCATGCACATAGACGGGTGCACAATACAATGTCAAGTACATCACTGGCACACAACACATGTTGAACTATCACAGTCATTGCATGGCCATCTTACCAGTCTCATGGAAAATTTAATTTCCTTGAGTTTGATTTTGAGATTGGTTGGCCTGATTTCTCATAGCTAATGTAAATATAGGCTCTAGATTATAAGGAATTTCTGTAGATCTGTGCATCCTCATTTGGATTGGCCTTATATTTTAAAACAAATTTTAAATGTGTTCATTTCAATTTATACTGGCATAAAATTCTTGCTGCTGCAGTGAAGATTGACATAATGGAGCTAATACAATCTCTTGTTTTAGGGTTGACACAAACAGAAGGGCTGACTTTGGGCTAAATCTTTATCTAGATCCCTGCTTTTTTGAGAAGTGCTTGGATTTATCAGCAGCAGAACCCTAATATTTGTATCTTAGAAAATTGAGATTATTAAAGCTTTGAGTAACATTTATTAACTCTATTTCTCTTTATTAGCCAAAAAACCCGTATAATGCCTCCTCTGCAATACACAAGGGTTAAGGTTTTTTAATGATTCAACTTTTTAAAAAAATTTTATTTTATTTGTTATATATATTTAAGCTGTATAACATGTTTTAATATACATAATGAAATAATTACTGTAGTCAATAAAATTAACATATTCATGCCTTTACCTAGTTACTTTGTGTATGTGTGTGGTTAAAAACACCTGAAATCTACTCTTTTGGCAATTTTCCAGTACACAGTACCATGTTATTAGCTCTAGTCACCACACTGTACACTAGTACTCTAGTTATTCATAGTACATAACTGTAGCTTTGTACCTTTTGACCAACATCTCCCCAATTCCTTACTTCTCCTCACCCCTGGTAACCACCTTTCTGTTCTTTGTTTCCATGTATTTGACTTTTTTAGATTCCACATATAAGTGAGATATGATATACAGTATTTTTCTTTCTGTATCTGGCTTATTTCACTTAGCATAACATCCTTCACCTTCATCCATGTTGTCATAAATGGCAGAATCACCTTTTTTAAGGCTCTACAATATTCCATTATGTATTCCACAATTCCTTTATTCATTTAACCCTCGATGGACACAGATTATTTGCTTTTCTTGGCTATTGTGAATAATCCTGCAATGGATATAGAAGTGCAGAGATCTCCATGTGGTATTTCTAATTTCCTTTCCTTTGGGTATATACCAAGATAGAGAGATTGCTGAATCATATGATTGTTCTATTTTTAATTTTTTGAGGAACCTCCATACTGCTTTCCATAATGGCTGTACCAATTTACATTGGCACCAGCAGTGTACAATGGTTTTTCTCCACACCTTTCCCAACACGTTATCTCTTGTCTCTGATAATAGTCATCCTAACAAGTGTGAGATGATAATATCTCATTTGATTTTTTTTTTTTTTTTGAGATGGAGTCTCACTCTGTCACCCAGGCTGGAGTGCAATGGCATGATCTTGGCTCACTGTGACCTCCGACTCCAGGGTTCAAGCGATTCTCCTCCCTCAGCCTCCTGAGTAGCTGGGGTTACAGGCACGTGCCACTACACCTGGCTAATTTTTGTATTTTTAGTAGAGACGGGGTTTCACCATGTTGATAAGGCCGGTCTCAGACTCGTGACCTTGTGATCCATCCACCTTGGCCTCCCAAAGTGCTGGGATTACAGGCATGAGCCACCGTGCCTGGCCGATAGATATCTCATTTGATTTTAATTTGCATTTCCCTGACATTTAATGATGTTGACCACCTTTTCATATACCTATTATCCATTTTCATGTCTCCTTTGGAGAAATATTTTCAGTTCCTTTGCCCATTTTTAATCGGGTTATTTGTTTTCTCATTATTGAATTGTGTGCATTCCTTATATAATATATTTAAATATTAATCCCTATCAGGTATATGATCCACAAATATTTTCTCCCAATCTATTGGTTGCCTTTTCATTTTGTTGCCTGTTTCTTTTGTTGTGCAGAAGCTTTTTAGTTTGATACAGTCCCACTTGTTTATTTTTGCTTTTGTTACCTGATTTTGGTGTGATATCCAAAAAATCTTTAATGATTCCCTTGCGTAACTTCAGGCCAAACCCAAGAAGAAATCATCAGAATACTCTACCTCTACTTATCGACCTTACTTCAGCTACCTCATTATTGGCAGATATGGCTGGAATTTTTTAAGCAACCATAATATTTGCTAATTAGTTTCCAATTTTAAAAAATGCATGCTTGTTGTAGATGTAACCTAGATCTTAGTTGAGAATGCTGAGATTTAGGGAAAATTAGCTCAACCCTCTTATCCTGTATTTGTGGGAATTCCAATGAGCTTCTTCAGATTTCTGAACATTCCCAGGGACATAAATTCTCATCACTTCTGGCTGTATATTAGTAATGTACTTTAGCTGAACTTTTGTTCTCATGAGCTTCTTAACCTCCCATGGCTGGCATCTTCCCTGCTCTGCATAGATCCGGATAGGAAATCTATCTCCTGTCCCTTATTTCCAACAAAAACTCACACAAGGCCATTTTTGTGTGTGGTGGACTTTATCAGATGTTTGGGAAACAGAAGGGGTTCATGTTACAGCAAAGTAAACAAGTTTAAAATGAGGATAAGTCACTAGAGTGTTTGCAGGAGAAAAAAAAAATGAGGATGCCTTTTCTTCTGGTGACTCCACACTGGGGAGTTTTCATTGGCCGCTTTTCTCCCACAATCCTAGTTTCCCATCTCCTGCCATGATGCTCTGCTCCTTCTTAGTTCACTAGATGTTTGTCTCCTTACTCTTGGAATAGGTTAGATTATTGTTTGTCAAATAATCTGTTTCCCTTTCTGTAGGGAGGTGCCTCTTCCTACAGGAGGTTGGAATATCCCCATTCTGATGAACTCAGGAGTAGCTATGTGACATGTTTTGGCCCATGACACATGGCTGCAGGTGATGTGGGTAACATCTGGGCAAAAGCTTGCAGAGCCAGGGCACGGGTCATCGGCTCTTCCTCCTCACCCTGGTGACTGTCAGGGTTCCAGAGAGAAGCAGCTCTGGGAATCTAGGTCCGGAGTGTAGATAGCGGGGAGCTTATGTGCTACGTTCACTGATTAATTCTAGTAAGATATCTGGTGTTCTTTTGGATTTTCTTATGTGATCATGTCATCTGTGACTAAAGACAAGTTTTTTCATTCCATTCTAATTCCTTTATCTTCTTGCTTTAGTGACTATTTAGAAGTGATTTAGAAGCTCCAGGGCAGTGTCGAATAACAATACTGGTAGCAGGCAACTCTAATGCATTCCCAATCTCAGGGGAGAGAACCATTAAGCCTTCTGTAAGCTTTTTGTAGATTCCTTTTATCAGATTAAGAAAGTTCTCTTCTATTCTTAGTTTTCTAAATACTTTTAAACATAAATATAATAAATTTCATCAAATGGCTTTTCTGCATATATTGAAATATTATCTTTATTCTTTATTAAATTGGTAAATTATAATAATTGATTTTTGAATGTAAAATTAACCATGCATTGCTGAAAAAAAGTATTATTCTTATACATCACTGGATTCTTATACATCCACTGGATTTGGACTACCATATTTTACTAAGATTTTTGCATTTATATTCATAAAGATATTGGCTGATATTTGGTCTATCTTGCAATGCCCTTCTTGGTTTCTTATCACATTTTTCTTGGCCTTATAAAAGAAGTTGGAATTCTTTACACCTGGTCTTGGAATTTTCTTTCTGCAAGTCTTTTATTTTCTTTGGGTCAGGTTTAGTCAATTGTGTTTTTCTAGAAATTTGTCCATTCCTAATTTTTAAATCTATTGCCATAAATTCTTCAACTAACTTTTATAATTTTGTTAACGTTTGTGGGATCTTCCGTGATGGCTCCCTTTTAATTCCTGATTCTGGTCTTGTGCCTTCTCTCTTTTTTCCTTAATCAGCTTTTCTTTGGGGGTGGAGAGTATATTAGTAATCTCTTGCAGCATAAAAATTACCCTAAAACTCAGTGGCTTAAAACAATAATCTTGCAAAGCTTCCATGTGAGGGAATAGATTCTAGAAATGGATTAGCTAGGTGGTTCTGGCTCAAGGTCTCTCATGAGGTTGCAGTCAAGATGTCATCTGAGGCTACGTTCAAGTGAAGTCTTAACTCAGGCTGAAGGATCTACTTCCAAAGTAGCTCACTCACATACCTGGCAAGTTACTGAAATTTGCTGGCATATTGCTAGAGGCCTCTTTACCGTGTGAAACTCTCTATAGGATTGCTTGAGTATCTTCACAACAGGGCAGCTGGCTTCCCCCTACAAGGGATACTGGGAGGTTGGGCAAATAGCCGTTTGTTTTTCTGGTAGATTCTTACGAACTGGGTTCTTTATGAGGGTTCAAATCTCTGCATTAATACGCATTTCCTCTCCCTCTGCTTATCTGGTCCCAATTCTAGGGCTGCCACATCCACAGTTGCCTCTGAAAGGCAAATGCCCACAGGGATGTGCAAGGACAGCCCCTCCAGAGGGTTTGAAGCCAGATGTGAATGTCATTGGCCAGAAGAAGTGGTCCCTGGCAATGCTGGTCTCAGAATACCACCTGCTGTGTGGCTTCTCAGAGAGGGAGAACTGGTTTTTCCAAGTCAGGCTCTGACTAAGAGAGGCCTCAGTGACAAAGGCCACCACTTATTATGTACCAACACTGTACCAGACACAGGCTCACCTCCTGCATTCTCACCACAACATGTGAAAAGAAGTGAGCATCCTAGCCCCCATTTATAGATGAGAAAAGTAAGGCTGGAAGAGGTCAAGGAGCATGTCTAAAGTCGCATGGCTGGTAAATGACAAAGTCTAGACTTCAATGCAGGTCTGGGTGAGGCACCACCTGTTACAGGTACAGATGAAGAAGATGGACAGAGATCAGCACATGCTCTGCCTCACCCTGGTGCCTGAGCCCTAGCAGAGCAAGACAGCATCCATGGCCTTAAACTTCCCCCATATGATCCAGGGCGAGGGTCTTAGGAGAGAAAAGGGCACTGCCTTCCCAAGCCCACTGTCTACTACCCCACAGCAGGTCCCTGGGGGCCTAGGAGAAAGCCAGGTCTATGGCAGGGAACCATTAGGCCAATGAATGACTCTTGCCCATTGGCAGACCCTTGTTTAGGGACATAATTGTTCTTCGAGGGAACACCAGTCATCCCAGGTGTTACAGACTGAATTGTGTCCCTCTCGCAAAAGATATTGAGACCCTAAACTCCACTACCTGTGAAGGTCACCTTATTTGGAAGTAGTGTCTTTGCAAATGATCAAGTTAAGATGAGGTCATTAGAGTGGGCCCTAATCCAATATGGCTGTGTCCTTTTATAAAAAGGAGAAATTTAGACACAGGGGTAGATACAAATAGGGAGACACCCACACACAGGGAGAGCGCCACGGGAAGATGGAGGCTGAGATCATGCTGATGCAGCCATAAGCCAAGGAACGCTGAAGATTGCCGGCAAGCTACTAGAAGTTAGGAGCAAGGGCTGGAACAGAGCCTTGCTCTCAGTCTCAGAAGGAACTAACCTGTCAACAACTTGGTTTCAGATTTCCAGCTTCTCGAATGGTAAGGCAATAAATATCTGTGGTTTAGACCACCCAGATTGGGGCACTTTGTTATGGTAGCCCCAGGAAACTAACAGAGTCCTGGGATGTGTGTCTTCCTCTCAGCCCTTCAGCTGGATCTGACTGAGAGACCCCAGTAGCCCTGGTGCCACTGCCTGACTTGAAGGGACCCAGCATTGCTGTGTGGTGCCAAGGGAGGCCAGAAAGACATGACCCTGCCCCAGGACAGGGTCCTTGCTGTGTTAAGAAGGCATAGTGACTCATCTTCCAAACAGAGGGGTCCTGTCCTGAAGTGCCCCCACTGGTGACAAAGAGCCAGATGAAAATCCAATTGCGTTCTCAAGTCTGCTGCAGGAGAGAATGGTGTTTGTGTCCTGTGCTGCTCCAGTGGCAATTAGCATCAGAAGATTAGGTTTATAATGGCCCATTCATTTTCTCCACTCATCACTGGTATCTGGTGGAGAATTGGAATTTTTAATCCCCCATGCTCTAAGTGAATGCATATTGAACTGTTTTGACAGCTTGGAAATTTTGTTGCAGATTCTTGATGACTTCCCATGTCAGGATCAATTTGCAGCCTTGTTTGTTCAGTTGATTAGGTCCCATCCAATTTTCTTGAGCTAAAATTTCAAAGGATCTGACATCATACATCTGTACCATGGAGGAGTGGAAGATAGGAATGGTCCCTGAAGACTAGGGTTGAGGTCTGACATCCAGAACCACTGAACCTACTGTGAGTCCTCTTATTTTTGCTCAAGGAACAAACAATAAGCTCTCTACTAAAAAAAAAAAAAAAAAAAAAATGCCAATATTAACCATAATAAGAAATCTCTAAAAATGCAGCCTTTGCCCAGAGATTGCTTGAAAAGTCAGTGAGAACATATATAGAGCTTCTAGCTTGGGCTGCATGTAGGTAAAGGATAAAGGATAAAGGAACTTAGGATGGTCTCACTGGTTCCATATAGTTCCCAGCCCTACAGTTCCCTATCTATAAGATCTTGGGCCAGTTACTTATACTTCCTAAGTTTCCACATCACTAACATGGAAATAATAGTAATAGAAACCTGATAGAGCTGCTGTGAAGATGAAATAAAATATTACATAGAAAAGTTATTTGATCGGCTGGGTGCGGTGGCTTACGCCTGTAATCCCAGCACTTTGGGAGGCCAAGGCAGACAGATCACGAGGTCAGGAGTTTGAGGCCAGCCTGACCAACATGGCAAAACCCCATCTCTACTAAAAATACAAAAATTACCTGGGTGTGGTGGTGGGCACCTGCAATCCCAGCTACTCAGGAGGCTGAGGCAGGAGAATCGCTTAAACCCAGGAGGCAGAGGTTGCAGTGAGCCAAGATCATGCCATTGTACTCCAGCCTGGGTGACAGAGTGAGACTCCATCTCAAAAAAAAAAAAAAAAAAAAAAAAAAAGGAAAGTTATTTGATCAGCGTCTGGAGCATAGTAAGCATGAAATGAATGTGAGCTTCGTGGCAAAGTTCCTCATGCAAAAAAAAAAAAATCCTTTTCCTCTTTCACCTTCTTTCTTCATCTCCTTCCTTCATCTTCTATGTTCTCTGTCCTCTGTCAGAGAAAGTCTATGGTTACTGTCTAATATAAATATAATATGAGTCACATATGGAATTTTAATTTTGTACCAGCTATATTTTAAAAAGTGAAAAGAAGCAGGTAAAGTTAATTTTGGTAATGTGCTTTATGTAAAGCAATATATAGAACCATATGATTGTTTCAACATGTCACTGACATAAACGTTAATGGAATAGTTACCTTCTATTTTTCCTACTCACTCTTCCAACTCTGGTGTGTATGTTACACTTACAGCACATCTCATTTCAGCCTGGCCACATCTCAAGTGCCCAATTAGCCACATGAGGCCGGTGGCTAGGATGCTGGTTAGCATCACTCTAGATCTCCTGGAGCTTGTAATTTCCCTAGAAATTTCCTACTTGCCGCACCTTGTTCCCTAGCCTCCTACCCAGTCCCTCATATCTGTAGCCCAGGAGGTCCCCACCTGCAGGCTCAGGAACATCCAAGCTGGCCTGAGGTCAGAAGGACATTAGCAATCTCACTAGGGGAAGGGAGGAGAGAGTGGGCACTTGGAATGAAGCCAAACTCTCTAGATCCAGAATCGACTGACAAGGCAGGCTGTGACCACTGGGCTCCGGCAATGCCTGCCACCTTCCCCACTGCACCATCTTCCAAATTCCTAAGTGGCTAACCAAGCCCAGGCCTGGTGGCCTCCCTGTGAGTACAGTTCTCAGATGGCCCCTGAGTCTATGATTCACCTTTCGCCCCACAGACAGACTTGATCAGAGCACCTATGTGCCCCAGAAATCTTGCTCAGAGGCCCCTCCACCATCCCTCTGGGGAGAAACTTGCCTTGCCTTCCTGCCTTGACCCAGACCCAGAAGGAGATATCTGGGGGAACGCAAGGTCAAAGGCCCCTGAAGTTATTTTGCATAGCTTTGAAGGTTGCTCACAGACAGACTGTGTTGACTTCCATGGATTATGCTCTGTGTCCCACAGAGGCTCTTGGCCTTTCCGCGTGCGCATTGGAGATTATGCTGGCCTGCCCATGCCACGGCCCGGCTTCTGCTCAGGTTCCAAACTTAGTTAGGGCTTCTAGAAGGCAGGCCATTTGCATCTCTCTTTGAGATGATCAGGCAGGTCAGTAGGTTAATTCATGGCTACCATTTAGTGGCTATCATCAGTGGCTGGCCTTCTGCCCCACAGGAGAACCCCTTCAAGTGCCAGCCACTTTTCTTCTTGACCAGGACCACCCTCGGATCTGAGAGCCAGGAGTGGGAAGGGAGGAGTGATGGGTGGGCCCACTCTCCTTGTCATATCCATGTTTCTGGGCAGAACTCCGAGAAATCCAGCAACTCCAAATCTGAGCCTGGCTTCCAGGTATATTGGAAGGTGTACTTGTCAAGGTGGAGGCTAAAACATGCTCTGCTTAGCACTTTGTCATCTGAGTTTATAACTTTTAAACATTTAGGCATACAGAGTATGGCCTCCATTTGTGTTCTTGCTCTGGGATTCATCCAAGTTAGGGGGCTGGGCTGCTCCTGGCTCTTGAGGACAAACTGCCTCGTGTCATGACCCCTGCTCCTCATACACCCACATCCATATGATGGGAACCCGCTGTCGTCTGCCATGATCGGGCAGAGCCACGGTGCTCCATGACAGTGCTTGGCCTGGCCAAGTGGACACTGGAGTTTGTGCCGGCCTGCCCACTCCATGGCCCAGCTTCTGCTCAGGTTCCAAACTTAGTTAGGGCTCCTAGAAGGCAGGGCATTTGTATCCCTCTTTGAGATGATCGGGCAGGTCAGTAGGTTAATTCGTGGCTATCACTTAGCTAAACAGCACCAACATGCTCCCTCTCACCACATCTCAATCTCCTGGACTTCTTGTGCAGAGGTGACAAGGAAACATCATGACTCCCTGGTGTGAATAGAGCAGGGGAATCAGGATCTTCACTATGAAGCAGTTGCCAAGGCAGGAAGTGTCGTTGCTGCAGCAGGCTCTGCCTCCCACATCTGCTTTTATGTGCTTGGTTAGGCAGCTCACTCTGCAATCAGATATGGGGATCGAGATGAGTAAGACACCATCCTGGCTCTTAATGAATTCATAGTCTAGTGGGTGGCATATATGTAAAATAATTACCGTCCACTGTAATAAGTGCTGTGATAAAGGTTTGTTCAAAATGCAGAGAAAACTTGGGGAAGGGGTGACATACTCAGGATAAAGTTTAAAAATGTAAGTTTTACATGTAATAATAAATATTATTTACTAATCTCTTGGTTGCTAGAAATAGAAACCTTGAGCCAGCTTAAGGCAAAGGGTGACCTTATTACACTAAGAATTGAGTGGAATCATGCAAATTGAGGGAATCATACATCTCAGGCGAGGATGCAGTCAGCCTTAATGGGCAGACCGGAGTGGCAGGAAGATCCTGGCTGCTCTTTCTTACGCCTCCTTCTCAGCAGAGCTGCTTCATGCTTTTCTCTTGCTGTAATCCAGCTTTCTTTGTCTTCCAATTCACATGAAGGGAACTGACCACTGGTGATAGTTCCAGAAAGCATCACCTAGACACAGAGAGCAGCCAAGCTAATATTTAAATGTCTTAATTCAAACTTGAAATTCATTAGAAAGGACTTTGACTCAGTGTGAATCAGATACAGCCTGAGATATGTAGCCGTATTGCATAATCATGGGTCCTATTGTATACACATGACTCCTCTTTTGGAAACATTAAAGATGGAGGGCTAGGTGCAGTGGCTCACTCCTGTAGAACCAGTGCTTTGGGAAGCTGAGGCAGGAGGATGGCTTGAAATCAGGAATTTGAGACTAGCCTGGGCAACAAAGTGAGAGCTGTCTCTCCAAAACATTTTTTTTTTAACTAGCTGGGTGTGGTGATATGAACCTGTAGTCCTAGCTGCTCTGGAGGCTAAGTCAGGAGGATCGCTTGAGCCCAGGAGTTCAAGGTTGCAGTGAGCTGTGATCATGCCCCTGTACTCTAGCCCTCTAGCCTGGGTGACAGCGAGACCCTGTCTCTAAAAACAACTAAAAAGTTAAAAAATTAAAAGATGGAGGAGAATAAAATCATGCCATCCTCAATTGGAGGCCTGCTTCTGGAAAAACAATAGAAGGTGGGTGAATCAAGTAATAGATGTTCACTACCTTCCACCCCTTGACCGACCAATGCATATGCATACACATGCATGTTCACATGTGTGCAAATACACACAGATCCTTTCCTCCCACACACCCAAAGAGGCCTCTGCTCAATTCTATTCACCAAGATCCTTTTCCCCAGTGGGAGAAAACCTAAGGTCACATCTGGCAATGAATTCCAATGTGACATAAAGGAGTCTCTCTTTTCTAAGTTCACAGTCTTTGGAGATTACCCATTCCTCCACTCTCTTCCTTTTAAAGGTGCTTTGGAAGAATAAAGAGATCAGGGGGAGATCCCCAGAGTTCTCAGACTTCTTTGACTTGTGATCACCAGAAACTTCCAGTTTTCTGATCAGGACATGACATTTAGCTTTAACTTTCACTTCAGCTTTATAAAGAGGATTCAGTGGCAAATTTGACTCTTGCAGCTTGGCAAGGAATACAATTATTTAAGCCTCAGCTGACTCAGATTTCTGTTGACATCCATAAAAGGCCTTGTTCAACATAACTACATGCATCCTAGGCCTTGCTCAACACAACTACATGCACGCTATGCTATTCTCTCTCAATTTTTATGATAGCTGTCTTGGACTGGAGCTTCTCTCTCTCATCATGTACCATAAGGGCTGTAAGAAGTAACTGAAACATGCTGAAATCATGGATTATTACTAGTGAGTCAAATCCCAAGAGAAGATAAGCAACAGTTTTACTAATTATGTCACTGTGGCATGGCAAGGATTGCCAACTCTTTAGACAAGGACGGAAAGATGAGCAAATCCTTAGTTCTCTCCTCTCCTCATCACAACTCATTTTCTCTGACATTCTTGAAATTGAAAATCTCCACTCCTAGCAGCAACTTCTTTATTTGGTAAGTTTCATTTGGTCAGCAATAACAGAAATGGGCCATGGATAACTTAAAAATGACATTTACTAATATAAGCAATTGGATAATGACAGGGAGTCCAAGGAAGAACTCAGCAGCCATGCCCTGAGAAAGGCAGGGACCTGGAAGACCCAGGGCTCTTGGCTGAAGGCATTCATGAGTTTTCACCCTGATGGGCTCTAATATGGCTCAGGCAATGGCATTCTGGTATCGTGTCTATCAATTCAGGATTCAAATGCTTGGCAGAGATGATCCAGTGAAACAAGCATTAGGCTTCCCTTCCGGAAACTTACATAAGTACCAAAAAGACACTATCAAAAACTAAAACTCCAAAAATAAAACAGCTTTCCAAAATACTGCATGCCAAGGAGTCTAGTCTGAAGACTTCGCCTTTCCCAGTGGCCGTGTGTATAAATGTATGCATGCATGTCAGAAGAAAGAGAATGGGTGGAAAATTAGCATGGAGGGGTAGCTAGGAGGTGTCAGGAGGGTTTATTGAGGAAAAATGGAAATGAAAGCTGACTTTGGAAATTAGAAAGTATCTCTTGGCAATGCTGAAAGGCTTTGTTGAGTTTGGAGGCCACACATCTGTAATGGTACTAATCTGCATGGTTATGCAATTTTCTCTAGCATTGCTCAGAAGCCAAGGTATTGGATTGGAGGAGGCAGGAAGTTGGGTGGATACAAGTTTGTGTTTTTCTCAGCAGGTATGACAGGGAGGAAAGAGGATGAAAATTGAATGCATTGTCAGGGAAACAGATCTCATGGCACACCATAGTGTCTAGAAGTCAGGGTGGGAAATGGGAAGAGGAGGCTGAAAGTTGAGACAGTCAAGGGTCAAATGCCAGAGGTCCTGGTTAGACTAAAGGTGAGGTTTAGTGGGAGTAAGGGAATCTTGCGTAAGGGGTAAAATATTTCAATAGCCCTAGACATGGACAAAAATAAGTAGACTTGTATTTATTTCTAAAACAGCCCTGATTTCTGTCTCTAACCCTCTAGCCACCCTCTGGCAGACATCTTCAGGCAGACATTCTCAGAATATTCAGCCCACTCTTGAGATTGATCAGTGGGTTCAGGATAATTAACTCACTGGAGTCCAGTTCAAAATTCCATCTCAGGCTCTCCTCTCCTTTCCTCTGGTAGATCCCAGCACCTGGGAGGCTTGTTTGGTCAGAGCTGGTTGCGGTGGTGGAAGCTGTGATGACTGCCTTCTGTATCAGTTTGGGCTGACATCTGTGACCTTCGCAGCTATGGTGACCTCGCCCTTTGTGGTTTTCAGCTCCAGCCCAGCTCCTGGTTGGAGTGGACTGGTAGGAGATAGCACAGCATCTTCCCTTGGCCTTGCCAGCTGTATGCATCTCCTTCAACACCTCCCAAATAGTGAGACTGTATCCTGATTCTTTTATTCTAAAGGTGGGGGGGACAATTTTAAGACACCAAAGACAGAGTTTTCAAGTGCCGTTTCTATCCCTTTACGCCCCACTCAAGGCAATGGCAAAGCAGCATTCAGCAGCCACTGGCTCCATTTTCAGCCCTCTATTAAAGGTGGGATCTTTCCATGCATCTGAGCAGTCCTGGACCCCAGGACTTAGCATCAGTCTCATGTACAGAGGGATAGAAACAATTGTGTAGATCCCCAGTTTGCAGCCCGATACTGCATTGTGACACAGCTGAAGGACTGCTTAAAGCTGCAGCACAGGGCTGTGTTCTGGCCTCTTGTACTGTTCCCCTGGGGCAGAAACAGTAGATCTTGCTGGTATTCAATCTCAATTTATTTATGTCACTAGAGGCAGGTTTAAGGATTAGGTACAATCCCAACTTTATTATGTCACTCAAAACATGAAGGATAGATTAATCTCCATCATTAACAAAAACATTAACAGCAAGAAAGCATAATGTGAAGACAAAGAGAGACTTCTCATATTATTTTGACAAACATTTTATATACTCATCTCTTCTTGCAATATCTATAATTTACCTTTTGAGAAGGCACATGGAGCCCTTGGTGTAGCTCATACCGTAGTCTCAGCTCATTTATTCCATCCATTTCCCCTGGAGAGAAAATAAATGCATGCAAAAGACTTAAGTTATCTTCATTTTCAGCAAGTTCCAAAGCAAGCAAGCATGTACTGTCAGGGTGATGAGGTACAGTTGTCTTTATGAACATCAGTGAGAATTTAGCCCACAAAGGAGATCACGACCTCTCAAAGTAGCACTGCAGCCCTTTCCTGGGGAGCTCCGGTTACTTAGCCAAGAGGCTCCAGGGCAGCACATGCATTCTTTTTCATTTTCTACCTCCATGGCTCTTCACTCAGGACCCTGGGAACTTTGGCATCATTTTGCAATGTCTTCAACATCATGGGGAAATGAGAGGGGGTGATGCTGGGTCACCCTTTCTACTTAGGCACACTGTACTCTTGTTTCTTAATGCCCTAACCATGTGGGACACTCCTGCAATCTTCTGTCTTCAGAAGAAATGAGAGAAGGGATACAAGTATGCTGTCTTCCTAAAGACCCACAGACTTTGAAGGAAATTCTCTCGGGTGCCCCCCACCCTTCCTCTAGGAAACACCTGGAAAAGTAGCATGTTTCCCCTGGCGCTCCCTATGCCAATCTTCAACCTTCCTTTCTCCCACCCCAACTTGATTGGGTGGGGAGTGAGAAAGGGAGGAAAAAAGTTCTGTCCTCTCATTTGTGTGTGTGAATCTTTCAATTCCATACCCTTTAAAGTTAGTATTCCAGTGGACAACCTCAGTGCACAATCTACCCCTTTGCAAATACCCTGCAACAATTGTTCAGGGGATTGTTCTCAGGCTGTGGAACTGCTCCCTGCTTCTGAGCATCCTCAACCCTAAGACTCTAGCTGATGTGTAATGGGTATGGGAGTTTGGAAGCTCAGCTCTCTTACTTTAGTTAGGAACAAACTCTGAGCCACAATTTACTCTCCAGAATTTACCTTTGGGATCAGGTTGAGGCTACCCTTCTGATACATGCAATTGCGATTCTGCTTGGCTAGGAAGCACATTCCCTGTTCTGCTTTCTCTATCCCCTTATCAGTTTCTTCTGGGAGTAGGGCAACCAACTCATCCCAGTTTGAGTATGATGGTCCCAGTTTCAAAACTGAAAGTTCTAAATCACTGTAACTACTTTCCTCTATCCTCTGTCCCAGGTATACTGGAATTGTTAGTTAACCTGCCTGGGAGCACGTTCTTAATAAACTACTTGTGCACAAATCTTTGTCTCAGTGTATGCTTCTAAAGGAGCCAACCTATGGTAGTAATGTAGAGTCGGAGTCTTTGCTCCCAATGGCAAGTGTGTTCTCAGCAATCAAAGTACTTTCAGTCCAGCTCTCAGATAGGAGAAGGGCCACCATGAGGCCTGAAGAGAGAGAGAGAAACAACCCACTCAGTGCTTTCTCTGAAGAAACTCATACATGAAAATACCTCGACACATGAATACTCAGAGATCGAGTGCCCCCAGGGATGGCAGAATCAAGGGCATTTCCATTGGAGTGGGTAGGTAAAGTGAAGGTGAAAGTCACTGGAGTTGAAGACAGTAAGGATGATAAGAACTGAGACCCCCCCCCAAAAAAAAAATTCCCATCAGGATGCCAAATTTTGCCACTTTTTTCAATAAAGGTGGACATTTCAATAGAAGACTGGTAGTTGACAAGAAGAGGGTCTAAGGTAACATCCAACCCAGAGAAAGCATTCAATCAATATTCGTTGAATGAATGAATGGCATTGTAAAGGGAGATTGTGAGGTCAAGAAAGTCCTAATGAATAAAAAGCTGCATGGAAAGATAGCAGATTTGTCCATTACTTGAATCTACATATTGTCGTGACATATTGCCTTATTTACCTGTCATCCTGAGAATAGGTGTAGTTGAGGAGTGATCTATTGTTTAAATAAATAAATTTGTTAGCAATTTCTTAGATACAATAAAAGTGTTTGCAACTTTATCTTCTTGGATAAGAAATTTCTGAAATGATAAAGTCATGTTAATGTAAATAATGTCAGTTCTGGGTCCTATTAATTTTGTGGTTGCAGTCAGGTTGTTCTCAAACTTTGCTCCCACTCCCATTCAATATACGGGCACTTGTAAGACCAGATGCTTTGGCTAGCCATGCAGCCTCACTGCATTGATGGCCTTGAAACATTCTACCTGAGTTAGATAGTTCTGTCAAATGAACTTGTCCCCAAGAGAACAACAGGTGGAGGGAATAAGCAAGAACTGTATTTACTTATCTAAATAGAAATTTTGGAATTTGAAGGCTTGACCTGGGCAACCAGACCATTAGAAATAGGCCAGATTCTTCAGTGAACTGATGAGTGAATCTTGATCATAAAGAGCTCACTAAGGGAATATGAAGACCTCAGGGGACTAGAAACAGAGATTACAAACTCTCATAATAAAGATTTTCTATCTCTCCAATCTGGATGTGGATGGTCATTGCATTACATGGGCAAGAAATAGGATAGATTTGAGGGAACCAGAAGGTGAGGTCTGGCGTGGGATGTCACCTGCTCCAATGGCTTGAAGGATTCTGTGTGGCAATAAAATGTCTGAAGATTTTGCTGGATGGTGGGCTCTCTCTTAAGTTACCTCACTCCAGGACCTTATTACAGGGAGGAGTGGATTCTGATTAGTACAGCCTAACCTTCCCTTTCTGCCCTGTAGGGTGGGGAACAAGGAAGTGGGGGAGGTACCATGTACTTGAGAAGATTCCCCTTGGAAAGAGTCAGGTTTCTCAGATAGGAGAAGGGGGCTCACCCTGGAATCATTTAAAAAGGGCATAGAATTCTAAAGGGCACAAGGAAAGCAGTGGGAAACCAGATGAGGGAGAGGCAGCCCAGAGCAGTAAGAGGATGGATGAGACTATGGGGGGACAGACCAGTGGGGAAAATACATTAAGGAAGTGATTAAAGATGAGAGACATAGTGAGGAGGCTGGAAAGATAAACTGGGCTACAGAATTTCCAAAGAGTCAGTCTCAGTAATTCCCTGGTGTGTGGGATGGAGGAGGAGTGGCCACAAACGTGGTAGAAGGTGGGGCACTCACAGCTCTTCAGGAGATGGAAACCATGGCTGAAATTAAGCCTGTTTCTAGAGAAATCAAATGCCTAAAATAGCTGCAGCTCCAGGTGGGCATGGCCCCAGGCCTCGCTGGAAGGAGTCAGCTGCAGCCACGACTGCCTTGCTTACTACAGCCCTGTTGATGGTGCAGCCATGATCACTCCCCTGGATTCTGGCATATGGTTGGTTATTATCCATAATGTCCCTGCTGTTGTGAATTTTCTCTTTTTCATCTTTTTTTATGAGTATTTTAATGGGAAGTTGTTGGGGGGTACATCAGGCTGAATTTGAATATGTGTAATTTTAAGGAATATTCCCTTGAGGTGGGAGTTGTGTTGGAAAAAGCAAGAGCTTTCAATATCTCACAGCAGCCCAGTGAATCAGGAGGCATTGCTCCTGGTTTATAGAATTGGAAACTGAGTCGGAGGGAGGAAAACACTGACAGTGGGAATCAAAAGTCTGACCAGATGGTGGCACAGAAAGGGCAAATGATTTATTTTTTCAAGGTTGCACCACTAGCAAGAGAGAGAATTGATACTAGAACTGAAGTTTACTATTAATAATTTACTCACATCCTGTGTCTATATAACCAGGCCAGCTTCACGGGCATTGACCTGTGCAGCAACACAGTTTCCTGTGCCCAAAAGGGCCCCACATTTGGTTTAATGATCATCTGCTGCCGTCTTGAAATTCATAATAACTTTTTGGCCAGGGGTCCCAAATTTTCATTTTGCCTGAGGCCCTGCAAATTACATAGCCAGTCCTATATATACTAGCTGTGTACAAGAAAATGTTTAACTTTAATATTTTATTGATCACTTCTACATGTCTGTATGTACACTCTTATGTAGACACATTCACAATAGTGTAGATGTGATTACTTTGGGAGATTTTGTTTCTAAGGTCTCCCAAGACCCAGAATGAGCAGAGAAATTCCTTCTGGCAGCTCACAAAGGCTCTGTTGCCATCCAGATGAGTCCTATGGGTTAGTCCAACAAAATATTTATATTGAACAAGCAAATAGACTAATTTAAAACGTGTTTTTGCATAAATATTGAGGAACTGTACAATAAAGAATTCACCTCAATTAATCATTGCTTGCTTTCTTCTGTTTGCTTTCCACTCCATGTCCAGATACATAAGCAAATTTTTCATACTTTTAATCAGAACATAGGAACAATGTTATATACTCTTCTAGATTTATTTAGTTTTTTCTTCCCCTGGATCCCTCAGACAGGCCTTCTCCCACACTGCAATATTGCTTTCTTAGTTTTTAATTTTAATAACACCATCGTCTCCCACTGAGATGATCTTACATAATTAA
This sequence comes from Pongo abelii, assembly GCF_028885655.2. Classification (NCBI taxonomy): domain Eukaryota; kingdom Metazoa; phylum Chordata; class Mammalia; order Primates; family Hominidae; genus Pongo; species Pongo abelii. The sequence continues at coordinate 82,888,161 of NC_072001.2, read as the reverse complement.
TTTTAAAATTATCCTCCTGTGAACATATATTTTCATTTATTACTTTCACAAACTGTAGAGCACTGACTCTATGCCATGCCTTATGGAGACTGTGTTAGGGACACAAAGATAAAATGTGACCCTGACTCTCACAATTCTTTAGGAGAAATTAGAGCTCAGTGAGCATCTTGATTTCTATGTTCAGTTTAACTCCTAAGGAGAAATTCCTTGAAGAGAGATTGCTGGATAAAGAAAAAAAAAAAAAAAAAAGAAGAAGAAGGAGAAGAAAAAAGAAAAGAAAAGAAAAAAGCCAAGCACTTTTAAGGCATACTGTCAAATTGCTTTCCAATTCATAGTCCCTCTAGCAATGCACAAATGTACCTGCTTCACTGAAACCTTGCCAACATTTATCATTTTAAAACCTCCCACTAATTTAATAGGCATAAAATGATACAGAATTGTTTTAATTAGCATGCAGTTCTTTTGAAGCCTCACCCCCAAATCTCAATAATTGCTTATTTTACCCCGGACACTTCACTTTATCTACATAGAGCTCTGACAACCCCAACCCCCTTTTTTTTCTTCCCATAATGGAATCAGGAGACATATATTTGTTTTATTTCACAGAAAATATAGTGTGGCCTAGTAAACTTCTTACAACACGTAAAACTATTATCTTAAAGGGGAATTCTTTTGCTTCCCTAAAAATTCTATCTGTCTAAGGCATTAGTTTCTTCTTATCCTATCCTGAAGTAAGCAGGATCATTTTGAACAGAATCTGCTTTAACAAGCATCTTCAAACATTTAAGTTACTGCAATGCGCACTTTGTGACAGGTCCCCACTGCATATTTATAATTGAAGTCAAATGCAAGCAACACTCTGTTCAATTTCTTTCTGTTGAATCACAAATTCCCCCAACGGACACACGGTGCTACTCCACTTTCCGTAGAACGGAGCCCCGCCCACTACTCAGGCACGTGACACAGCTGAACTAATCATATCCTCACTCCTTGAACAGATGGGCCAATGGGTGGCATGGGGTTCAAGGTGGACCAACTGCAGTCTTTCCCTGAGATTGTTCACACTTTACCCGGCAGAATAGAAGCTGCTTTTCTTCTATAGCCCGTTAAGATGTGAATATGGAACTTCCAGCTGGCAGGCTCTTGCCCCTTTCCCTGCTCCCCAGCCCACCAGTGGGCAGGAGAGAACGCCAGGCTTGGAGTGGTGCACAAAGGGTGGGGCGAATGGGTCCCAGCAGCGCTCCACTGCCAGGTGCAGTGATTTCCATGGGCGGCTCCCACACACCCTTCCCACACCCTTCCTACATTACAACCACATGAATTTTTTTAAAAATAAAAGAATTCTGTGTTTGTTTCCTTTGCTTATTCTAGTTAGTTTTCTTCACCTGCAAGTAAGAGTTGATATTTATTCCGAGTCGCGCAGACTTCCCCTACATCGTGTGGTGTTAGTTGCTCTCAGACAGTGTGAATAAATTTCCATAATTATAAAAATTCAAATTGAACGGTTTGGTATGTAAAGTTATTCATTCAACACATATTATGTGCCTGCTATAAACAATTCTAAGCACAAGTGCTGGAGATGGAAACCCCCATCCAGGCCATCGACCAGCCAAATGATTTTTTAGATTCATAAAATGTCGAAGTGGACGTGAATAATTTCATTTCATCCCCTTAGCCTTTCATTTTACCAATAAAGTGAATCAAGCATAATCAGTTAGCGAGGATCTGGGACTAGAATAGCGAGCCCCTTCTCTAGCATTACGCTGAAATCAGGCCCTGGAAAATGGAGATGCTGTTAGATGTAAACACCTGGGCCAGCAGCCTGGGAGAAAGATAGACGGGAAATAACTTTATTATCTGTGTAGTTCTTGTATCAGGAACAAGCATTTGGTGCTGGGGATATATTTTTAGCAGAGGCATTGGGTTTCACATAAATAGTACATGTCTTTGTCAAAGGCCTCGTTTTCCTATTCTCTGGAGTCATCTGCTACTGTTTCTACACTCCCGCCTTCACACATTATTCAGAAGTGTAAATAACAGCTGCCAGGTTGGAATAGCTTCTTTCTTCCTCCAAGGCAGTGTGAGGTGGGGGCTTTGCCCACTCACTCTCCAGCCCCCCTTCAGAGTTACAGCCAGAGCATGGGGCTGCATCCCCCTGGACAAGCTGGTCCTTTTTATGCTGGAGAGGCAGCATGTATGAGGTGTATGAGCCACCGCACCAGGGCTAAGGTTTGCATATAGCAAAGGAGGAAGGCAGGAAAAGTATTCTTGGAAAGCAAAGCCCCTTAAACCCAGTAATCATTCCCTTCTCTAGGACTGGGCTCTTTCTCTGTTTTGTGAGAAGTCAGGCTCTTCCAGAAGGGCCTTGGGACACTGGGGCAGAGGGTGGCTGACAAGGGGATGCTCAGACATTATGCCAATTGGATCATTTGTCTCAGTCCTGATTTATTTCCAGGCCTATTCACTGGAGGAAGGTGTTGGCATCAGAATAAAAGAGAGAGTGTGTGGGCTTCAGGCTCAGGAACCCAGATAATTCAGGCCAACTGAGAGGACTTTGTGAAAATGCTAGGACCTTTGTTTTTCTCCACAAGGTGCTCTTTGACTGTGCCTTGTTGTTCCTCAATGAAATGTTTGAAATGAGCGGGGCCTAGGGACTGTTTTGGAGGATGGCGGAGAAGAAAGTTTCAGGGAGACCACAACCAACCCAAGGGAGGATCCAACAATAGGGGAATGGTTAAGTAACCAACACCTTATCAACCTATAGCAATAAGGAAAATGCTGGACAGTGCTAAGAAGAAAGGCATGCTGTAATTTGATTGGGATATTATAGAAAGGAATGATAATAAATGGTTAACTTTGAGTAAGGAGATTCTGGTTTATTCATTTCTGTTTGTTTTGTTCTATTTTCCGAACCATCCCTCTTTCTGTTTGCCAGCCTCGACGAGGGGCTTTGCGCTAGTTCTTGCTTTCCCAAATGTTCTGTCCCCAGTGGTGGCTGGCTTCTCTCATCGTCAAAAGATACCTTCTCAGAGAGCCTTCCGTGAGCACCAATTGACAATATGTCCCCTGCAGTAACTACAGACACTTCCAGTTTAAAACCAAACAAATAAAAAACAAAAAAAGTCAAAAAAATTGGACTAAAATTAATTTTAAAATAGATGTTTAGGAGGAGATATCCTCACTTTCAGCTGGGATAGCCAGCATATACAAGCATACATCAGCATAAGAATGCAGCTTAAGTAGCAGCATGTCTACTCTTGTTTTTTTTTTTTTACAAGCAGTGGTAATTGTTAGACCAGGGTGATACAGAGAGAGTGGATGTTATTCTTAGGGATGATTGAAATAAAGTATTGTGATTCTATAACTTAATGTGATGTATTGTTACCCAGATGATTTATTTGTTCTCATAATTTCACAACCTGCCACTGGTCTGGACTAATTTATTTACCTATACAGTAATGTGAAATAGGAAACGGATCTTGCCTTCCAGATGGATAAAGCCAAGGTGGTTAGAAATGATGAGTTGTTAATGGTCTGAGGTCCATTCACTCAGTAAATAATTATTGAATGTTTATTCTTGAGTAAACACTATTGACCAGAATGAGAAAATGTTGTACTGGAGAAAAGGAAAGAATCAAGGTTAGTCAATAGAACTGACATTGGTTAAGGTATTAGCGTAACGAAATAATGTAGAAATGTATGGGATCCTGGAGAGGACACCAACAGAACTGAAGGAAGGTTTCACTCTCTGGACAATAAAAGTAGGAGTCAACACTGGATGTTTGATCAAGTCAAGTTTAGACTTTGGTAAAGGCTGAAATAGGCATATGTTACTCCTAGTAATTACCTGGCAATGGCGTTCTCTCCTCATGCTTATAGGAAGAACACATGGAAATTAAGTAAAGTGTAATAAATGGTGAGATAGTAGGTGGCCTATTTAATTTCACCTCAGGGGGGATATACAGATCGGGAATTTAGGTTACCTGAATAAATCAAGAGCTTCACCTCCACATTGCCTTTCCTGTTCTAGTTGTTGCCATCACTGTGTGGAGAGAAAGTTGAATGGAGGGACGGTGGAGTCATTCTAGTGGATAAACATAGTAACCTGCTGTTTGGATTGCTTTCTCCTTCACTTGCCATTCCCCAGAAGGTTTGATTCTTCCCAGAGAACGAGAAAGGGAGTTCAACAGGAAGTAAACAATTACCATAGTTCCTAGGGACAGCGATGGGTGCTGGGGAGTTGTTGGTGAATGCAGTCCCTACCTCCAGGGAGCTTACGGTCAAGCAGGAGAGACAGATGAGAAAACAGTCCATTTCAGCAGTGTGAGAAGTGGTTCACGAGAGTGGAAGGGGGGTAATGAGGGATCTCACATGAGTGGCCCATATTGAGCTTTCAGGTGGTGAGGAGAGCTTCTTAATTTTAGCTAGGGGTCATTTTAGCTAGGTCCGGAAGGACAGGTGTGATCTGGTGGGTAGAGGAAAAGAGGATAGTCCAGGGAAAATGATCCACATATGCCAAGGTCCCAAGTGAAGAGAAGAGATGTGTGTTTAGGGAACTGGATAGGGGTCAAGTGGTTGGAGCATGATGGGCAAGGAGAGGGGTGAGATGACCCAGGATAAGTAGGCAAGGGCCAGACATTGAAGGGATCCCAACTACATAATTGATGGCAAGGAGTCCGTAGAGAGGGAGAGGCTAGGGTTATGAAAGACAGTGGTATTCAGGAGGGACAGATCCAGAGGATAGGACCTGGAGCAGATGTGCAGGGTTGGACCCACTCAGGGGAGAGAAAGTTCTTCATTGTGACAAGGATGGGCATGGAGGCAGTTAACCTGGAAAGTGGTAGTGCCACGAAGGCTGATGGCACACCTGGCTAATGACTCCTTCCTCTCTGAAGTCGGGGGTGATGCGTCCTGCTGAAAGTGAAGTTGGAGGAAGACAGGAGGGTCTGAGAGAAACTCAGCGGTGGGTATGGAATTGGAATCAGAGCTCTTAAGGGAGATAAATGAGGATTCCTGGGCAATTTTGAGTCTCAGTTGTGGCTTATGACTACATACTTGCAGGGGCACAAGTCCATGTGATTATGCAATGTTCTCAAGGAGTAAAGGACAGCAGGGATCCGGGGAACAGATTCAGGGTTGGTGTTTTGATGGGCACACGTGACAGAAAGCCAGGGAACGAAGACATCTTAAACACACACATTTACTGTTGCTCATTTGTGTGTGTGTGTCAGGGTGGGGGGAGTTTAAAAGGACTTTTTAAAAAGCCCAAACCCACAAGCACAAAAGTCATCAGTGACAAAATCCTAAGAGCTGAAAAGCCAATGTAAAGGGGCTAACTGACTTAGCCTTTGATTGCTCCAGCAGAAGACTGGAGGTTCATTTTTTGAAGAGAGTAAAAGGAAGACATTTGGACTGTGGTGAGACTAGCAGAGCTGAGAGTGAGAGGACCAGACTGGAAGTAGCAAGATCAAGTAAGGCAGAAACTCTCAGACTTCAATTCCTGGGCTCACAAATGCTAGCAGCCTGGCCTTTAGCCTCTAGCCGGGAGTTAGAAGATCAGCTAGGAGGAATGGCATAAAGGTGCTGGCAATGAGGCTGTCCAGTGGAGTAAACCAGCTGGACTGTTATAAGGTGAAACTCATCCCAGCAAAGTGCTTAGAGAGTCGGTCAGCTTATTGCCCCCACTTTTAAATATGAACAGGCAACCATGAGATACCAGATATCCGAGGAAACATGCCAGCATAAAATATAGGGACTAAAAGAAACACAGCAGAGGAAGAATGCAAGGAAACTGAAGGAGACAAGATCTGCAAGAGAAAAAAAAATCTAACATTATCTAGCATTAAGATCTTCAGAGAAGAAGGGAAGATATTGCAGCCGTGAAGTGAGAATAGGAAAGAGGAGAATGCCAAGAGGTAGGAAGGCCTGGTATTCAGGGGCTTGTACTATGGGAGAGAAATGAAGGGATTCCTAGGATGCTGGTGAGGTGTGATCCCAGGGCAATAGCTATGCCCCAGGTGAGGAGGACAATCAGCCCAGAGTCCAGATTATCACAGAGATTTTTTTTTTTTCCAACGAGTTTCAATGGATAGACCTGAAGTACCTAAATGTATTGAAATTTTGAAACATTTAGAATTACTTTAGTGAGGAATACAGAAAAACAAAGTTAGGGAGAAAAGTTAAGGATGAATTTCAAGCATATTTTGCAGGAAAGACTCAGTCTGAATAGCACTTACATTCTCATAATTATGTAAACACTAAATGTTGAACTAAGCTAAATTACCATAAAACTAAATTAGAGAGTGGAGAGCCAGAAGGAACACTTGCATGGGGCGGGAGATTAGGAGAGAGAATGAAAATGAAAGAGAGTTAAATTCTCATTTTCCATAGTGGGATGTCCATAGACAAGCCTAAGATGAAAAAATTGAGAGCAAATAAGTGTATTCTATAAAGACACAGGGATAAGTACCAAAAGAATGAGCTAACAGAATTAAAACTGGTTTCTTATCTAAGGAGTGGGGGATTTTGTGGTAAGTGGACAGAAGACTGCTATTTTCATTACTAGTCAAATAACAATCTCGTTCTTTCAATCTATGTGCATCTTACTAAAGGGAAAAACACAAAAAGACAAGGAAGTGTGGGTATCGGGAAGAGGGATGTCAGAGTGACAGATCATGGAGCCTAGGCAGAATAAGAAAATGAAGAAAGAAGACTGAGGGTAAGGAGAAGGGAAGTAGTTCAGAATGAAGAAAAACGGGATTAGGAGGGAGGGCTTGTGAGTGGTTGTCAGACGCAGCTTGGAGAAAAGTCTCAAAGACTTCCTATTTTGCCTAAGTCTATGTTCTTTTTATATTACCATTCTAGATGATTCCATTACTTTAGGAAGTTTTCCAAACAGTGAAATTTAGGGTTACGATGTTAGTAACCAACCTTAGTAGACCAATCACATGAAGGCTGTCAGAGAGTTGGTCTTCTTGATGGGAAAGTCCAAAAAGACCTCTTCTGATGATGTAAAGACTCTTGGAAGTTTGGTCCTCTATGGTGACTTTGTAAGCTATCAACTTGGCGAGGCTATACTACATTTCCTAGAATTGGCTTTCTTACATATTACTAGCTATGGCGGTCACAAGGGAGATTCTTGAGAGACTTGGGCACAAAAGAAGCAGCAAGCACTTTGTCGTCTGCACTCTTGTTGATGAGCTGCAGATTCATGCACAGGTGTGATACGGCAGCTAGGTGTGCAATTGCTCTGCCTTCCCTTGGACCCTTTTTCAGCTTCTCCAGCTCCTGGGCCAGGTGTGGGCCCCAGCTTCTGCAGGAACCCATACCCTCAAGGTAAGAGACCATTCTGGTTTGTCCTGGTGGGTTCCAGCTAATGTTCGTGGACTCCGGCCTCCTCATACCTTCCCTTTCTGACTACTTACCCTGTGAGCTTCTCACTTGGGCATCAGATGTGGAAAAAACAACCTTAGAGACACTACTTAACTAGCTCCCTGTTATGGACTTCACATATTGAAGCCCTAACCCCCAATGTGGCTATATTTGGAGAAAAGGCCTTTAAGAAAGTAAGTAAGGTTAAAAAAAGTTGTAAGTGTGGAGCCCTAGTCTGATAGATTTCCAGTACTTATAAGAAGAGACACCAGAGATTGATTTTCTCTCTCTCTGTCTTTCTCTCTCTCTCTCTCCCTTTCTCTCTCTCTCTCTCCATACACACACACAGGAAAGGCCATGTGAGGACACAGCAATAAGGCAGCCATTTACAAGCCACACGAAGGCCCTCACCAAAACCCAAATTTGCCAGCACCTTGATCGAGGATTTCCAGCCTCCAGAACTGTGAGAAATAAATGTCTGTTATTTAAGCCATTCAGTCTGTGGTATTTTGTGATGGCAGCCCAAGCTAATTAATACACTCCCCAATCATGTAAGTCAATACCCTTTAGCAAATCTATCTATCTATCTATCTATCTATTTATCTATCTATCTATCTATCCTATCTATCTATTATATACTTTTTTTTTTTTTTTTTGAGATGGAGTCTCACTCAGTTGCCAGGCTGGAATGCAGTGGTGTGATCTCCATTCACTGCAATCTCTGCCTCCCTAATTCAAGTGATTCTCCTGCCTCAGCCTTCAGAGTAGCTGGGACTACAGGTGTGCGCCACCATGCCCAGCTAATTTTTGTATTTTTAGTAGAGATGGGGTTTCACCATGTTGGCCAGGATGGTCTCAGTCTCTTGACTTCGTGATCCACCCACCTTAGCCTCCCAATGTGCTGGGATTACAGGCTTGAGCCACTGTGCCAGGCCTGAATGATATACTTATATCCTAGTGATTCTGTTACTCTGGTGGAACTCTTACTGATACCACCTTCCTGGTGGAAGAATGTCCTCCAGAGATATCCAGTTCCTAATCTCTGAGCCTGTGAATGTTAAGGGATTCATAAGATGTGATTAAATTAAGGATTGTGAGCTGTGGAGATTATCCTGGATTAGCTGGTGGGCCCTAAATGTAATCACAGGTGTTCTTACAAGAATGAGGCCGAGGGAGATTTGGTGACCTAGAAGAAGGTGATGTGACCGCTGAAGCCAGAGCCTGTGCTGCTGGCTTTGCAGATGCAGGAAGTGGACAGTAGCGAAGGCATACAAGGAATGCGGCCCTAGAACCTGGAAGAGAGAAGGGAGCTGGTTCTCCCCTAGAGCCTCCAGAAGGAGGGCATCTTGATTTCAGCTTAGTGTAACTGGTTTTGGACTTCTAATCTCCAGAACTGTAAGAGAATAAATGTGTTTTGTTTTAAGCCATCAAATTTGTGATAATTTGTTACAGCAAACTAATAGACAGTAATATATTACAACTCATAATAAGTTATAAAAAAATCAGAAATCCATGAGTTCATTCCAATAGTAGATAAGTAGATAGACAGATGATAGATGCATAATAACGGAATGAAAGAATACATGAATGTCAGGTAGGGGAGAGGGAGGGCTCTTCCTTACAGTAAAAGTTGACTAATTAATGTGGAAGGAATGGTGGAAAATCACCATTTTGTAACCAATCCTTAGGCAAGAATCATCAATGAATGCTAAATTTAGGGGGAAATTGTGAGGATCAAGAGAAATCGTAACTGTGCTGTTCAGTTACATCTTTATCAAGTGGTCAAAATTAGTATCACCAACAAGAGCAGATGGACACTGTGGACCTCCAGATGTGATATCCTGAGTAAAACAAATGGTCACTTTTGTAGTCCCATCTGGGGGTACAAGACCTGTATGTAATTATGAGAAAACATCAGACAAAACCAGCTAAAGGAATATATTACAAAATAACTGACTTCAGCTTTTCAAAAATGTCAATGGCATGGAAGACAACAGAAGGTTATGGAACTGAGATTACAGGAGACTAAAGATAAATGATAAGTAAATGCAATATATAATTCTGTCCTGGATCCTGCACTGGAGAAGAAGAGTGCTATTATTAGGGATATAAAATATTAAGAATATTATTGGGACAAAGAAATAATTGGAATATGGATGATAGATTAGGTGAAATTATAACATCAATGTTAAATATCCTGAATTGAATATCAGTGTTGTGGTTACATAAAAGAATAACCTTATTCTTAGGAAATTCTAAAATTGTAAGGGGAAAGGAGGTATGCCTTCAACCTGTGAGAAAACATTTTCAACAAATACTGGGGGAAAGGTTACTATTCTCAAAAATCAATTAAAAAAAACAACCTTATAGAAAAATGATTATGTAATATGTATGACAAATAACAGAAAAATATACGTGATATATACTCAACTCTCTTGTAAGTAAAGAAATACAAATAGAAACAATGAGATGCCATCTGTTACCCAGAGGGTGGCAAAACTGAAAGAGCTTGGAAATATAAAGTGTTAGCACTGAAATGGAAAATGGTGGGACTGCAAGATCATGTAGCTACTTTTAGAGAACAACTCACTGTGGCCCACATGCACAAAGAGGCAAGTACAGAAATGTTCATTGCAGTCATGTTTACAGTTAGAAACTAGAAGCAACATGAACATATGTAGGAATATGGCTAGAAACTCAAGTCTTTCCATTCATTTAAAAAAAAAACTTGTAAAATGATATTACATATGCAATTAAAAAGCTAATAACAGGCCAGGTGCAGTGGCTCATGCCTGTAATCCCAGCACTTTGGGAGGCCAAGGCAGGTGGATCAGGAGGTCAGGAGTTCAAGACCAGCCTGGCCAACATAGTGAAACCCCGCCTCTACTAAAAATACAAAAATTAGCCAAGCGTGGTGGTGGGCACCTGTAGTCCCAGCTACTTGAGAGGCTGAGGGAGGAGAATCGCTTGAACCTGGGAGGTGGAGGTTGCAGTGAGCCGAGATCGTGCCACTGCACTCCAGCTTGGGCAACAAAGTGAGACTTAGTCTCAAAAAAAAAAAAAAAACAGTCAATAACAATAAATATACTACCAAACAACACAGTATGATTTTATGGCTCTATATATCTATATCTAATATTATACAAGAGCAAGGAAGATGATCTTAAACGATATGCATCAAATAAGAACTCAGGGTGGGGATTGCTCAGAGGTGACTTCAGCTTTATCTCTAGTGTTTTTTTTTTTTTTTTGGTAAAGGGAAATTTATTCGTATATTGCTTGTATAATTAAGGATTACATGTGTAATTAAGGATTTCATATATAATTAAACATTAATTTAAAAATGTGGGCAGGGGTCTTTACCTTCCCAAGACCATTTATAAATCAATTTTCTTTTCTGTCTTCTAATAAATCAGCTACTGTAAGCATCGTGAATGAGGGCCACACACTGCATAATGGTTCCCTCTGCCACTCTGGCTTCTATTTTTACTCTTCCTTGGAACTTCTGGGCATTTGATTTCAATCTGTAATGTCAAGATTTGGAAATTAAATTTAGGTGAGTTCAAAAGAAGAGTGTCCCTAAATGTAAGCAGCTTGGGTATTTACCTTTTCCCTGTTCAAACGCGTGCACAAGAACCTCTCTTCTGTCTTCAGGTCTGTGAGAAAATTAGTGAGAAACAACATCAGGGAATCACTGGTGGAGTATGCATAATTATATATGTTGGCAGCTCTGTTCTTGGGGGATATTGTGAAATTAGGATATTTCTCTTCCCAAGCCTGATGACTGGAAAATTTGAATCTCACATACAACTACCAAGTCTCCTTAAGAATGTATGTGATGCCCTGTATAATTCTTAATGGACTTAGAATATCCCTAAAAATTCTATTATAGCACTATGGAGTATGAAAATTTAAAGAGAACATACTCATTCTCAAGTTCAGTCATTTTGAAGAGTTTGTTGTTGATGTTGTTTTTAATGGAGAAACTGAGGCCCAGAGAATGGAAGTGAATTCTCAACATCACAGAACCACTGGGCATGGTTGTGGGCAGATTCCAAGCCTTGATCACCCCCAACAACACAAGCATTGTATTCATGTGATATTACATTTGTGCAAATGTAAATTAGATGCTGGAGTGAATGGAGAAAAGGAAACTTCCCATCTTCTGTTACAACTGCCTGCACAAGTCCTAACACAATGATACAGCCCAGTACAATGTGCATTTCTCCCATGGATATTGCCTGCTTAGGAGCATATGGTCTAGGAGAGAGTTGAGGTAACCAATATTGGTGATCTGTATGAGGATGAAGTGATGGTGAGAGACCCTAAAGAGAATGGGCCACATAAGGCATTACCTTCATTGTCAAGAATAAAAATAAAAGTGTTTTTCTGGTCCTCAATGATAGATACAATTTTGCTCAGTCATCAAGAAATTTGTTCCTTCCCCTCACCAAGGGGCAGAGGAAACACAGAGGGATGGAACTAACACTTCTCGGCTCTCACATGCTAGTGTTTTGCTGCTGTCCTCCTAATTCTGAATGGCAAGTGTGTTAATGCCAAAATTGTAGAAGCTGGTCCAGGTCTGATGTGTTCAATCTCATGATTAAAAAAAAAACAAAACTGAAGTCCTACTGCCAGATTTGAAAACATTGCTGAACAGGTGTAGGTGAGGAGAATGCAGCTGAGAGGTAGTGCTGTTCACACATTTAACGAGTGGACATTGTGACTGGGCTTCTGAAGACATTCATGTGGTGGAACATGCAGTGTAGTGTGTGTGTGGTTTACGAACAGATAGCCCAGTGTTCTGATATTTACTGATGCAGTCTGACATTTACCCACTGTTCACCCTTGATTCTGTGTTCTATAGGATGGTGATAATATAAGGGTCATTGCCAATCCTTGATGGGTTGAAGGAATGTGACTGGAATAGGAACAGAACCAAAACCTATCTTGCAAGATTCCTTTAGGAATCAAGTAGGATGACTTATTTAAAGTACCTAGTATTTTAAAGTGCTCATTATGCAGTTAGCACAAATTACAGTATAAAACCCAGTAGAAGAGCACAGCCTTAAAATCATGACAATTAGATTTCCACTTATGTCATTTCCTAGTTGTGTCACCTGGAGCAAATTCCTGCCCCTCTCTGAGTTTCCACATTGGAAAATGAGGATTAAAGACAAATCCTGAAGTGTTGTTTGAGGTCTTACTGTGGCTGCATTTAATAAGACATAGTTCAAAACAAGAAAGGAGGTCATCTACCATCCCTGAAAGGATCAGAGAACTTGGAGAAACATCTTCCATTTTTGATACCACACTCTACAAGGGTCACTGCCAAATCTGGGAGGGTTGAAGGAAAATGGCCAGGAGGGAAGGAAAAGAACTGTATTGGCCAGGGTTCTCCAGAGAAACAGAATGAATAGGAGAGCTATATATATATTATAAAGAATTCATTGATGTAGTTATGGAGGCTGAGAAGTCCCAAGATCTGTAGTGTAGTAAGTAAGATGGCGACTCAAGAGCTTCGATGGTGCAGTTCCAGTCTGAGTCCAAGGCCTGAGAACCAGGACATCTGGTGGTGCAAGTTCTGGTTCAAAAGGTGACAGGCGGCCGGGTGTGGTGGTTCATGCCTGTAATCCCAGCACTTTGGGAGGCTGAGGCAGGAGGATCATTTGACCCTGGGAATTTGAGACCAGCTGGGACAACATGGCAAAACCCCATCTCTACAAAAATACAAAAAAATTAGCTGAGTGTGGTCTCAGCTACTCAGGATGCTAAGATGGGAGGATCACTCAAGCCCAGGGGGTCAAGGTTGCAGTGAGCTGCGATTATGCCACTGCACTTCAGCTTGGAAGACCGAGGGAGACCCTGTCTCAAAAAAAAAAAAAAAAAAAAAAAAAAAAAAAAAAAAGTGGCAGACTCCAAACCCGAGATGAGAATGTGTTTCAGTCTGAGTCTGAAGGCAGGAGAAGGCCAATGTCTCAGTTCGAGGCAGCTGGGCAGGAGGATTCCCTCCTCCTCATGGGAGGATCAGCCTTTTTGTTCCATTCAGGCCCTCAACTGATTGGATGAGGGCCACCCACATTAGAGGGAGGCATCTGCTTTGCTCAGTCTGCAGATTCCAATGTTAATCTCATCCAGAAACACCCTCACAGACACACCCAGAATAATGTGTGACCAAATGTCAGGGCACCCCATGATCCTGTCAAGCTGACACATAAAATTAACCATCGCAAGACTCCACATCCATTTCCCTGAGGGATAGCTATCTGTCTCATTTGTCAGCTAGGGGACTTGTTCTGGAGAAAATTATGTCCATATTATGGAACACAGATTCTGATTCAATATAAGAAAGAACTTTCTAGCATTCAGGGTGGTTGAGAATGAAATGAGCTTCTTGGGGAATGCATTCTCTCTTATTGGTAATGCACAAACAGAAGCTAAACAAACCCTTGCATAGGAGTCTGTCAAGGAGAATAAAGCATCAGCTGCAGGCCTTAAACAGCATACTGGACCAGAGGTTTCTTCCAAGCACATGAGTCTATGGTTCTGTGATTTTGTGGAAGTGCTCCATAAATGTAGGTGGTGTTATAATTTGACATCACACAGGACCAGGCACTTAATATATTTTCTCCAGGCAATAGCATCCTAGTCATTCTCTCCCACTACAGTGCTCATGCGATGACACTCTCACTCAACAATCTTCAAGTGCTCCCCATCACCTAGTGCTGACACTCCAACTCATTGGCCTGACATACAAGCCCTTCTTCTAATAACCCCAAACCTGTCTTCACAGCCTGATTCTCTACTACTTTCCCATACAGACACCATGCTGCCACCAAGCACATGCCTTGGATTTTCAAGGCCCCTATGTTCTGTCCCTCAGGAAAGGACATCACTCTGAATCCCTCAATACTGGGTGTATTATTCCATTCTCACCCTGCTATAAAGAAATACCTGAAACTGGATAATTTATAAAGAAAAGAGGTTTAATCAGCTCATGGTCCTGCAGGCTGTACAGGCATCTGTTTCTGGGGAGGCCTCAGGAAACTTACAGTCATGATGGAAAGGGAAGCAGGCACATATATTCACATGGCCAGAGAAGGAGAGAGAGAGAAAGGGCAGGTGCTACACACTTTTGAACAACCGGATCTCATGAAAACTCTATCATAAGAACAAGGGTTAAGTCCGTCCCCATGATTCAATCACCTCCCACCAGTCCCCTCCTCCAACACTGGGAATTATAATTCGACATGAGATTTGGGTGGGAACACAGAGCCAAACCATTATCACTGGGCTAAGTAACCCTCCTGTGAGTTTCCTAGGCGTAATGCTCTGACTCACATGCCAGCATATGCTATGCTGCTTTGCAATTGTCTGGTCACTTGTGTCTATCACTCAAGTGAACCAAAAGCCCCTCAAGAGGAGAAGCTATGGCACGCTTGCTGTTGTGTCTAAATACCTCAGTGCCTGGCATGTAGTAACTGTCTCACATAACACTTACTGACTTGAAGTGTGTCTTCCATGAACTCCTTTCCATTTGTAATCTTTTCCTCTAAATTCCTGCAGTATTCTAATCATATCTCCACAATGTCATTTGTCCAATAATGTATTCATCCAATTGACATTGTTTAAATGTATTTTAGGTGCCAAGCTCTATGTTGAGTTTTGGGGATATACTGGGGACTAAAATATAATCTTTTCTTTCAGGAGGCTTATATTCTAGCAGGCAATACAGAGAGGAAAATAGGCAATAATAAGACATTCTTCTGCAGGTATCACAATAATCTCTTAAACTGGATAGAGAGCTCCAGGAGGCATGGATCAGCCAAGTTATTTCATCTCTGTTTCTTCAGTGCCTAACCCAGTAAATAGTATGTAATTGCTGAACGGATAAATCATTATAGGTAATCCTGTACTTATGTCAGTAACTTGGTCATGTCTTCCTATCCAGGCAAACCATTGAGATCTTAGGCCATTCCAGAATTTTAGAGCTGCAAGGAATCTCAAAGATTGAGGAGTCCAGTTCTTTCTCTATGATTTTAATTTCTTCTACAATATGCTGACAATCAATTTTATGGAAACAAGCATGAGCTCCTAGGCATGGATGTGTCATACAAAAATAAGATGATGTTGTTTTTGCTGATTTTTAGACGTAGTAGAGATGGAAATTTTAAAAACACAGGTTCCAAGTTAGCCCATGTTCTGTCTATAGCTGGCACCTAATGGTGTTGCTCTGGTTCTTCATAAGTACAGATAATGTGACACCCAGGTCCCATCCTGTAACAGCAAGCACTGTGATAACCAGAACTTTTGCCTGATAAACAATTGCTAAGCTCCAGCCCACATCCAACTAATTCCACACACCAGTCATCCTAGCACAATCAAATAAAAGAATTTGGACAGTTTGTTGAAATTCACTGTGATCCTATTTGTCTTGGAATTAAAACAACATTAATTGGGTATGTGCAACAATTCATTTTGGTTCCTTTGGATTGGATTGCTGTGCAAATGAGTAGTGAATACAAGGGAAATATTTAACCTAATTGAACATGAATATGCTCAATTCCTGAGTCCTCTTCAAATCACTTTGGCAACTGTGTTATTGAGGATGAGTAATGAAAGTGCTGAACATAAATTTTCATCAATTTTTTTAAAGCACTTGCTAGTTTCTGTAGCACTGATCAATATCATAAGCCAATAGCAGCAGCATCTTGATAAATTAATTTATGTGATATGGTTGAATTTTTTAAAGTATTTAACATTTTCTTGCCACCTCCTGTTCAGGAGAATGTGTGAGGCTTTGCAGCATGAGGACTCAGGTGAGCTTGAGGACCTCTGTGAGCTTATGAAGTCTGTGTTTTAAATGACTTGCAAGATAAGATGAGTTGTTATGCTCCCATCCTAAGGACAAAGCCAAATGATAGGAATTAATGTTAGGGGATTTAGAGAACATCAAAGCATTTTTATGCCCTTGAGAACGAGCTTGTAAACATCTGGTAAGGACATGAATTGAATTGATAGGAACCAGGTTTATCATATTAACTAAGATGCAGATGATTCATGTTGAAGCTTTGGAAATATAAACTTAGGTTCACATTGCAGCTCTGCTTCTGACAAGCTGTGTCACCTCAGCCTACAAACCTCACTTTCTGCAGCCCTGTAAGATCACCCATGAAGGATGATTGGGAGAAGATGAGATAATGCATCAAAAGGAATCAGCATAGTGCCCAAAACATACACTTAGAAATATAATTTCTCTTCCCCTTATGGAGCACTTGAGTCCACATATATGCGTGTGCACAGTCTGTGGAAACAGCAAATTCAAGGATCCAGTTTGGGGGCCCATTAAAAAGGAAGCCTCCACAGAAAAGTTAAGGGAGTGATTGATTAACCACTGCAATTCATTATGAAGGCCAGGAGGGAAGATATTACTGTGACAAATTGCTTGGTTTTCTTTTCTGTTTTCACATTAATGCATTTGTCAGCACAAGAGGAGGGGAGAAAAATTAAACAAAAGAAGTTCTAGTGTCAGAGAACCTCTTATTGATTGGGTTCTGCATGACATTCTCATTAAGAATGAGAAGAGATGGTTTCTGTCTAAGCGTGAGGGCAGCCCCACCCCGGGACAGGAGAATGGCCAGGGTGGCCTCAGGTCATTGCCCCTCCAGCCCTCAGATTCTGTACTCTTAGTATTCCCCTCCCACCTTTTCTAAAGCAGGGATGGTAGGAAGAAAAAAGAGAGGAGAGAAGGGTAAATGAAAGCAACATTTTATTATTTGACAATGGCTTGACTATGTGATAGTGAAGAGCCTCAAGTCTCAGTTTCTATTTCTATAAAATGGGTATAAAACCACCTACTTTTTAAAGACAGAGTATGTATTAAATGAGACAAATGTCACTTATCACTATCTGATACTATGTTATATATTCATTGTCTCCTTTTTGTATCATGGGCCTCCCCACTAAATTAGGGTAAAAATGTTGTGTGCTTTGTTCACTACCGTATTCTCAGCATCTAGAACCCTGCCTAGCACATAGTCGGTGCTTTATAAAAATCAGTTGAATTAATGAATGAATAATGTATATAAGAGGTTTAACACAGTGTCATTACATACTAAGATCTCAAGATTTGTGGCTTTTGGATGAGATTGGGTGTGTTCAGGGTGGTGTGGCCGTAGACTCAATATTGGTGGCTTTCAAAACCTTAGTGAATAGGTGATGAAAAGCGCATCTTGGGATCTGTGAAAGCAAGTTGGACTTAGCTTTGAATCCAGCCACAGAGTGGGTGGATCAGTGCAAGGGGGTGGCATAACACAATTGGAATCCTCAAATCCCAGGGGCATGAATGAGTCAAAGGTCACTGCCTGTGGGCTGGAGTTACAAGAGGTGAGACTGGGGTCCTGGGTTGGTGTTGGTCTGTTGCCTCCTCCTGAGATGGAGGCTCATTGCAGCTCTGCTCCTGGGAGGTAAGGGGGCAGGGGCATCAGGGCTTTTTCCCTGTGGGCATGGCCTCCCAAAAGCAGGGTGTCTTACACGGGCAGGGTCACCTTGAAGAGCACAAAGGTGGTTCTCACTTCCCAAAAGTGCTTCTTCTTTGAAAGCCCTTGTCACCTACATCACTGCTCCCCCACCAAACCCCAGGGCTAAGTTAGAGCCTTTTGTTATGAGGTCCAAGCGCACCTCTCCTCTCCTACACACGAATGTGGGTAATAACCTGCTCAGTGTGTGCCTTTCCTGAGCCTCATATCATGAAGCAGGGATGGCTTCTGAATGTTCCCTGCTTTATTCCCAGCATCTAGCATAGTCCCTGGCCCATTATATGGGTTCGATAAAGTCTGTAGAGTGAATGAATGAATAGATGGATGAGTAAAGTACATCCATTATATAGGTAAACAAGAAAACTCTTGTTTACACCCCCTGCCTCTCTCTCTCTCTAATTCAACCCCTGTCAGTTGTACTTCATTAACCAAAAAAAAAAAAAAAAAAAAAAATGAGGTTATAACTCTTTGAGCATCAGGATTTCCTACGCAGACTCAAACATGCAGAAAACAGGCACACTTTGGGCCAGGAGACCCCACTGAAGAGTCCCAACTGTGATTGGCAGGCATCTATGTATTCTATGAGAGTTAGCTCCCGCCTAAAGGCGCCCCTTCAGTCCTGCACAGGGATGTCTTTGTGCCCAGTAGGCTGGGGCCATGCTAAGGGGTGACCCTGAGCACCAGGCCATGGGGAGCAGAGCCTGAGAGCCTCTGGAAGCCTGTCAAATAGCTCAAGGCCAGCCTGACACTGCGGCCCATGGTGCAAACCATTGATTTATTTCAGAGGGATGCATTTGCATTCCATCTGCTGGCCCAGGGAAGCTTCTCTTTTCCCATTTGCCAAGTGCATGCACTCACACACCCCCTTACATATACTCACACTGTCACACCCACACACACACAACCACCCAGGCACACTCACAGACACATCACATGTACACTCTCACACATATTCACACACATCTTACTTGTGGAAGTAAAAGCCTATTTCCCCAGAGAAAGCCAAGTAATATCTGATTCATAAGCAAAGAACAATTTCCTAGAACTTACCTTTTGTTATCTGTGGAAAATTGCACTAAACCTTGAAATCTTACTAGAGTATGAAATACGGAGCTGCCTTTTGGTTTGAAGAGTTCTTGTAACAGGCCTAAAAGTAATGCAGTCAAAAAGTCGACTTTTCGCCTCAAGTTTTGGTGTTAAAAGGCAACTCTACATAGACTTGCACTCTGAGATTGGACTCCATCAGCCCTTCTAGCAAGGGCACCTTCTAGCAAGTGTAAGTCACACATACACTCACACAGATACACACAAAATCACACACACTTACATGTACTCCCAATCACACACACATACACACCAATTACATATACTCACACACAACACATAATACATACTTTCTCTCTCACACATAAAGTAACGCACACTCATATATACACTCACACATATTCACACTTTACATATACTCACACAGTCACACACTTAAACTCACAAACACACACACAAACACCCTGGCCAAAATAGGAGAAGGGACAAGCGAGACTCTGTAATTCCTAATGGAGGCAATGTCCCGGCTCCTCCCCTGTACCTCTGAGTCTGAGTCCCCCAGTTCCTGGCTGGGGCTCTGAGCCGTTTTGTTAGGCAGAAACTGGGCGCCACAAGCCCCCTGGTCAGCTGTGCCTTGGGCACCCCTCTCCAGGCCTGCCCCACCCTGCTCCCTGCTGAGTTCCCCACCCCAGCTATTGAGGACCCTCTCTTCCCACCTTCCCTGCCTCTCTCAGCAAATGATAAAATTCCTAGCTTCCCTGTCCCTTCCACCTCCCACATCCTTGGGTCATTCCCCCTCCCTCTGCTTCCCACTTCCCCAGCAGTAAATGGCAGCACGTCATGGAAGAAATCACACAGGCTTTGGAGTCAACAGGCATGGGTCTGCCTCCTGCCTGGTCACTTTCTGGCTGTGTGGATTTGGGAGGCCAGGCACCTTTTCTGGTTCCAAATTTCCTTATCTGTCAAATGAGATCATTCATATTTCAGATAAATAAATGAGATAAGGAATGGAGGAGTGCCAAGACTGGTACTGGGGGCACCAGTCTGCACTCAGTATGCGTTCACTTCTCTCTCTTTCTCCTGCCAAGGTTAATTCCTCCATCTGGGCAGCCCCTCATCCGGGCTGAAGTCCCTCGCCCTTTACCGTATCAGTCAACTTCTCCTTCAAACACTGACCTTCTCTCCATGTGGCTTTGCCCCTTGACCTGCACCCTGACACAATCTTCACTTCCTAAAGAAAGCCTTGCTTGACAACGCAGTAAATTATTGCAGAATTTACCATATCGATTTTCATTTCCTTCTCCTACTTCCTCCACCCCTGCCTACTGCAATCAGGCTTCTATTCACCCCACCCCCGGTCCCTTTAAATTATACTCCTTGCCTCCTTGCTTCCTTGTGTTCCTCAGCGCCCAATTCAGTCACATCCCCTCAACACCTCCACAGTGCAGATGACATCACTCAATCCCTTCAGCAAGCGGTAGGAGGGTGAGTTGGCCAGAAGCACACAGCCTTACTTCAAATCCTGGCTCAGCCACTCCCCAGCTGTGCAAACTCAGGCCAGCCACATGCTCTCTGTAAGCCTCAGTTTCATCACCTATAAAATGGGACTACAAGAAGCACCAGCCTTATTGGTTGTTGTGAGGACTACATGAGATAATGCATGTTGTTGAGTGTTGCCCATGTGACAAGTGCTCAATATCATTATTGCTGATTATAACCCTTAGAATCTTCTCCTCAGAAACCTGAGCCTCCAACATCCTCTTGACATCCTTCCCAGCCTTCACACATGGGAGCTCTCCAGGGCTCTGTCTTCAGGCTTCAGGGTCTATCCTATAAAATATTATGCTCTTCCACCACTGCCCCTGTCTTCTTCCATGGCTCTACCTCCATGCCTCTGGTCTCAATGTCTCTCCTGTGTCCCACATCTGGACTGTCATGGGACTTTTGCACATCTCTTTCTGGAAGAGACTCTCTCTGCCTGGGTTTAGACTGCCATCCTTGGTCTCACAGCAGGGGAGCAGAATGATCAGGTTATTCTTTAGTGAGAGTACTCCAGCAGAAGAAATAGGGCCTGAAAATAGCAACCCTGATGAGGAGGTAGCTGCCAGCAGGGCAAAGGAAAAGGACACTAACTTTGAGCGCTTGTCTCATTAGATCTCATGTCAGTCCTGCAAGGTAAGCATCAATGATCCCATTTCAAAGATGAAGGGATGGAAGTGAATCTAATTCCAAACGCCATGCTCCACTCACTCTGTCACACTATATCTGAAACAGTATCTATTTTAAACACACTCTTCCCTAGACACTGTGCCAGTTACTATACCATTTTAATGCTTCCAGTGACCCTAGAAAGGAGTTATTCCCATTTTACAAATGAGTAAACTGAAGTTCAGTGGCTTTCTCAAGCTGAGGCCAATTTTGAGGTTAGTTCAACTAGTGATAAAACTTACTCTATTTGATACCTAATCTCTGTCCTTGACTCTCTACCTGCCACATTTAATATGTATGCACATACATAACTAAGTTCTGAAGAGAGAATCTTCCAGAGGTGCGTGCCCTTGCTAGAAAGGCTGATGGAGTCCAATCTCAGAGTGTAAGTCTATGTAGAGTTGCCTTTTAACACCAAAACTTGAGGCGAAAAGTCGACTTTTTGACTGCATTACTTTTAGGCCTGTTACAAGAACTCTTCAAACCAAAAGGCAGCTCCGTATTTCATACTCTAGTAAGATTTCAAGGTTTAGTGCAATTTTCCACAGATAACAAAAGGTAAGTTCTAGGAAATTGTTCTTTGCTTATGAATCAGATATTACTTGGCTTTCTCTGGGGAAATAGGCTTTTACTTCCATAAAAACAAGTATAAAGAATGCAATAGCTGATTGAATGAGCCTAAGTTTAGTTATGAGACATGTGAGTGGCTTTCACTATATGATGCTACACTCAGAAATTTCAGATTTGGGTAAATTCGAAGGAAATGTCTGGGTTTTTTTTAAACAACAACAACAACAACAACAACAAAACACTGTCCCAGAATTGAGAAGCCCAAGGTTAAAGTCTCATCTCTTGAATAGTTAATATATTCACATAGCACAAACATCAAAAAGTGTAAAAAGATATATACTGAGAACTTTGCTACCCACTCTATTTCCCATCCTCCAATTTCTGTCCCTCTGCAAAAGTAATCACTGTTATAATTAGGCTGGTGCAAAAGTAATTGCTCTCCACACACAGCTGTGTGGAGTCTCAACAGAGCAGCTGCTCAGGCACACACAGAGACCCAGGAGCTTTACAAAATCTTTGGATTGATTATTTAATTGCTTCAAAACAATAGTTTAAAGTCACAAAGATATTATCTCTCACTGTTTCTGAGGAAAGGAAACTTAAGAGTATCTTTGCTGGAAGATTCTGGCTTAGGGTCTGTGATGATGTTGAATTCAACTTGTTGGCCATGGCTGCAGTTATCTGAAGAACTGATAGATGCTAGAGGATCTGCATCAAAACTCTCATATGGCTATTCACAGGAGGCCTCAGTTCCTCTGAAGATGCTCACAACATGGCAACCAGCTTTACCCAGATCAAGGGATCCAAGAGAGAAAGAAAGGAACCAAGATGGATGCTACTATGTTTTTCATAACCTAATCATAGAAGTGACATACCACGACTTATGCCAAATTGTAGTAGTCATCCATACCAAAACTGGTACAGTGTAGAGGGAACTACACAAAGCATGAACATCAAAAGGTGGGGATCACTGGGGATCATCTTAGGTGTTCGTTACCACAACATTGTTAAGGGTCATCATAGGAAAACTGCTGAAACCCAAAGACAAATAGACTATCTCAAAAGCAGCCAGAGAAGAAGGAATAATACATTTGAAAGTGCAACAATAGGACAGAATCAATGGAAGCCAGAAGGCAATGGAATGATATCAAAATGCTTACAAATTAAAAATGATTAAATTAAAATGATGACAACCTAGAATTCTTAACCTGATAAAAATGTCTTTCATAATGAAATTGAAACAAAGAAATTTTAGACAGGCAAAATTTAAGAGAATTCATTAGCAACAGATTTATCTTAAAATAAATACTAAAAGGCATTCTTGAGGCAGAAGGAAATTAATCCCAAATGGAAGTCTGGAGGTACAAGAAAGAATGAAGAGCTATGAGAATGATAAATCTGTAGGCAAACTAAATTACTTACTCTATAAAACAATAATATAATATTTTTCAGTTAAAAATATAAAACAACAATAGTGTAAAAAGGTAGATTAATGGAGTTCAAGCGTTTTAAGATCTTTGCATTGTCAGAGAAGTGGTAAATGTGATAATCTATGTTAGACAGTAAGAAAATAGTGCATGTTTCAGGCCAATTACACATAAATGTTATCACTAAAATAATTTTTTTTTTAAAGAGATAACTATCAACCTAACTGGGATGTTCACATAGCACAATAAAAAAAAAAACTTATTCCAAAAAAAGAAAAGAATAGAAAAAGGATAGCATTTAAGTAGAAAAAAATAGATAGCAATGATAGATATAAACCAAAATCTATAAGTAATCATATTAAAAGTAAATAGAATATACCAAATAAAATAGAATTTCATACTGGATTAAAAATAGTCCTTTGGGAGGCCAAGGTGGGCGGATCACTTGAGGTCAGGAGTTAGAGACCAGCCTGGCCAACATAGTGAAACCCCATCTCTACTTAAAATACAAAAATTAGCCGGGCATGGTGGTGTGCTCCTGTAATCCTAGCTACTCGGGAGGCTGAGGCAGCAGAAACCCTTGAACCCAGGAGGCGGAGGTTGCAGTGAGCCGAGATGGTGCCACTGCACCCTGGGCGACAGAACGAGATTCCATCTCAAAACAAAAGAAAAAAAAAAGAAAAGGTGAAAAGGGTGGGAAAAAATATATATTATGCAAACATTAAATAAAAGAAAACGGATGTAAGTAGACCAAAATTAGATCAAGTGGATTTTAAGGAAAGAAGAATGAGTAGAAATTAAGGCAAATATTTCTTAATGAAAAAGGGTCAAACCACCAAAAAGTTATAACAAATATAAATGTTTATGCACTTAATGACATAGGTGCAGAGAATATTAAAAAAATGGACAGAAATAAAATTTTAGAAAAGAAATGAAAAAACACAAACACATAATCATAGTAGATTTTAGCATATCTTTTTTTATTAATTATTAAAATAAACATACAAGGACAAAATTCAGTAAGGAAGCAAAAGATTTGAATAGCCTAATTGTTTTAGTTCTGTCAGTTTTTGCTCCAAGAGTTTTCAAGATCTATAGTTAGATGGACACACATTTAGGATTCCTATGAATTTTTGAAGCATTTACTCTTTTATTATTATGAACTACCCTTTGTATTTCTAGTAATATTCTTTGCTCAGAAGTCTTTGATATTAACATAGACATTTCAGCTCCCTTATGACTAGCATTTACAGGGATATCTTTTTCATCTTTTTGCTTGTTATTAACCTGTATCTTTAGATTTAAAATGTGTTTCTTGTAGACATGACAGAGATGAGTCTTACTCTTAGTCTTACTTTTTCATTCATTAGACAATCTCTACCTTTTTTTTTCTCTCTTTTTTTCTGAAATGGAGTTTCACTCTTGTTGCCCAGGCTGGAGTGCGATGGTGCAATCTCAGCTCACTGCAACCTCCGCCTTCCGGGTTCAAGTGATTCTCCTGCCTCAGCCTCCTGAGTAGCTGGGACTATAGGCATGCGCCACCATGCCCGGCTAATTTTGTATTTTTAGTAGAGACGGGGTTTCTCGGTATTGGTCAGGCTGGTCTCGAACTCCCGACCTCAGGTGATCCACCTGCCTCGACCTCCCAAAGTGCTGGGATTACAGGCATCAGCCACTGCGCCCTGCCATCTCTATCTTTTAATTGGAGTGTTTACACTATTTACTATGTCATTATTAATATGTTGGGCTTAAGTCTATCCTTTTTGTTATTTTTTCTTTGTTCCATCTTTTTTGTGTTTTTTCCCCACTTTTCTTACCTTCTTTGGATTAATTGAGCATTTTCATATTCCATATTATCTCCTTTACTAGATTATTAGCTATACTTCTTTGTTTTACTTTATATTGATTTTTCTATTACAGTAAACACATTATCATACATATTCCAATAGTCTAATCCCACTTCATATATAATGTAAAAACTTTGCAGATATATACTTATATTTCTCTCCACCAGAACTTTGTGCTACTTTTGTCAAACAATTTACTTGTACATTTTATAAATCCCAAATATATTGTTGTTAATTTTTTGCTTAAAAAGTGAATAGTATAAGGACTCCTGCTTCTGACCAAAATGGAGTAATAACAAACAGATTGTCCTCCCACATGAAACAACTCAAAAACAAGCAGACAGAATAGATAAAACTGTAGTTTTCAACACACAGGAATCAGGCAAAAAAGGACAGTAATCCTTGAGAGACAGGAAACAAACAAGGAGAGTCATGTGATTGCACCAGTGGAGTAATGAAGAGAAGAGAGTTGCACAGAGAAAGAACTCAGATGTATTCAGAATCTCCCTTGAGCAGCAACACTAGGAAAGAACCATCCAAAATAATTAGAGGGAGCAGTAGTCAGTTCTCAACAGGGCCGGGAATAGTGCTAGTTCCCTAAAAGAATGTTGGAATTTATTTGGAAACAAAAGCCTCTTCTAAATAACTTGTGGGTCAAAAAAAAAAAAAAAATCAAAAGGTAAATTTAAAAGTACTAGGAACTGAACAAAAGTGAAAACAGTGTATCAAAATTTGCAGGGTGCTACGAAAGCAGTACCTAGAGGGAAATTCATAGCACTAAACACCTATATTAGAAAAAAAGAAGACAAATCTCAAATAAATGACCTTAGCTTCCACCTTAAGAAGCAAGAAAAATGAAGAGTAAATAAACTTAAAGTAAGTAGAAGAAAGAAAACAATGAAAATCAGAATGGAAAAAAAATAAAAAGCTGAAAAACAATAGAGAAAATTTTTTTAAAAAACACAAAAACAAAAAGCCAGTTTGTTAAAGAAGATAAATAAAATAGGAAAATCTCTAGCCAGACTGATCAGGAAAAAGAGAGAACACATTACTAATATTAGCAATGAGAGTGGCAATGTCACTACAGAATACAGATATTAAAAGCATAATGAAAAAATATTATGAACAACTTTAAATCCTCTTTAAATCATTGAGCATATTTATAATACCTGATTAAAAGTATTTGCACCTGCTGTTTCCATAATCTCAGTCATTTCAGGTTTATATATATTGGATTTTTAAAATTACGGGTTCAATTTTCTTGCTCACATTTTCCTGCTTCTTTACACATCTATCAAGTTTTTATATATGTTTGACATTGTAAATGTTATATTATTCAGTATCTAGACTGTGTTGATGTACTTTAAAGAGTGCTGGCTGGGCGTCCTGGTGGCTCATGACTGTAATCCCAGCATGTTGGGAGGCTGAGGCAGGTGAGTCACCTGAGGTCAGGAGTTTGAGGTCAACCTGGCAAAAGTGGTGAAACCTCATCTTTACTAATACTACAGAAAATTAGCTGGGCATGATGGCAGGCACCTGTAATCCCAGGTACTCGGGAGGCTGAGAGAGAAGAATCACTTGAACCCGGTTGGAGGTTGCAGTGAGCTGAGATTATGCCACTGCACTCCAGCCTGGGCAACAGAGCAAGACTCCATCTCAAAAAAAAAAAAAAAAAAAAATGTGCTGAAGTCTGCCTTGTCAGGGTAGCTAAGGTACTGTGGAGCAGCTTGGCTTTCTGGAGACTTGTTTAGGACAATTCTAGAGCAGTTTCTCTCTAGGTTTACCTTAGCCCTGTTGCTAAAGCATGACCTTTACGTTGTATCTTCTGAATGTACTGGGAGTTCAGTTATTTCATCCAGTTATGGCTGCTCAGAATTCAAATGTCTCCCATGTCACTGTGAGCTCTGAGAATTGTTCAGTTTACAGTTACCCAGTAGTAGTTCTCTGTCCAGCCTCGTAGAGTATCACTGAAGCATGAGCTATTTAGTATTCGACTGAAGACTCAAGAGGGTGCATATGTAGATTTATGGAGCTTCTTTTATTGAATAGCTCCCTCCCCTCCAGTACCTGGGTCTGATGTCCAGCTGTATAGGTCTCCACAAACTACGATCTCTGTTTCTCAACTCGGCAAGATCACTGTGCTCTGCTGGTCCCCTCCCTGCATCATGGTCCAGAAAGTGCCCTAAACAGATAGCCAGGGGACCTGAGTGATGGCCTTGTTTGTTATTCAGATATCACAGTCCTGTGCTGCCTATTGTATAATGCCTGAAAACAATTATTTCATTTATTTTATATATTTTGTTCAGTTTTCTAAATTTTTACTGTGGGAGAACAAGTCCAGTCATGGCCAGAAGCAGAAGTTGACTCATTTATGTATGCAGGTGTATTTGTCAAAGCTTTCTGTACAATTTCCTTGGTGTCATGCATAGAAAAAGCCTTTATATTCACTTATATTTTCTGCCAGTACCTTAATGGCTTTATATTTATTAATATTAAATTCTTTAGGCCATGTAGAATTTATTTTGGTAAGAGATGTAAGGCATTAGTCTAGCTTTTCACATATGGTTAGCCAATTGTGCTAACCCAATTTTCTAAATAATCTATCCTTTCCTTAGAGGTATAAAATGCCTCCTTTATATACTAAATTTACCTGTAATTGCATCTATAGCTTGACTCTTTATTTTTTTTTTCAGATAAATTTTCCATTGCTGAAGCAGTATAGGAAAATTACTCTGAGCTCCGAAATACTGACTTACAGACTAATTGTTAAAGCACACTCCACAGAAAGAAAATGTGCTGAAATGGAAATAATATGGGATGTAGAGGCAAAGAATATTGACTCAACTCTCTGTTCTACTACATATTCTCTGTGTAACGTTGGTCAAGTCACTCAACCCATGAGCATCAGTTTCTTCAGTAGTAAGATGGGAACAATGACATTCCATTATTTCCACTTCACTTTCAAAGCTCTGTATTCCAGCAGGACAGAACTTCTCTGTATTCCTAAGATACCTTCCTTTTATACTTCTCCATGTCCTGGCCCATATTGTTATCTCTATTTGAAATAGCTTTCTTATTTTCTTTTCTTGGTGGTGAACTCTTATTCACCTTGCAATAAATAGATATGCCATCTCTTCTCTGGTGCTAGATTCTCCAGCTACTTAACCCTCTTACTCCCAACAGCCTGCACCCACATCTCATTGTGCTATAATTATTTATTTACACATCTGTCTCTTGTGGCTGACTTCAAACTCCCTGGCAATAGAAGCTGTGTTTTTCTTAACATTCTCTGATCATCAGAATTAACAAGAGGTGCTCAGTGGGCAATGGTTGAATGAACTGGTGAATGAATGGATACACAGCTGCAGGGCCGAGTGAGTGGTTCAGCAGATTGGCTGTTCCATTCTGCCCTTGGTAAGCACACTCCGGACAAAGTGTTTGCCTTTGTGGCTCAGTTCTCTACAGTCTTTTCTGCTTCCAGATGACAGAACCTGATGTCAGAGCCCTTCTCCCTCTTGTGGGACTCCTGAACCCTTGTGCCAAATCCCTGGAAGCCTGTTTAGAGTTCCTCCAGCCAATGTTCACCTCTTTCCCAGCAGTCCCTTTGCTCCCTGCTTTCTCTGGGGGCTCTGGGCTCCTAATTCAGGGTTTTTGTAACCTCAGGACATTCACATTAAACCCTCAGGTGAGCCACTGAGCAGTCCCAACTGGCCTGCCAGCCTTTGGAACTGCGGCTACCTGGTGGTTCTGACCACTGGCTTCCAACCTGGCCCTTACTTCCTCTCTGTCCTCCTGGGCTGACCAACTGCCTGTCACAGCCCCTTGAATTAGAGGAAGGCAACTAACATTTGCTGAGTGATTATTAAGAGCTGGGTGCTTTGTATATGGATTTACATTTAATCCTCTCAAAAACGTGTGAGTTTAAGGTTATTGTTTCCATTTACAGAAACCCAGAGAGGCTGAAGCTTGCTCAAGCTTAGAAAGTGGCTGATTCAGTAATGAAGCCCGTGTCTGTCTGATTCTAAAGAAAGCGTCCCTTCCACATCTTCCTGTGAACTGTCTGATTTCAGTTTCCTGGGTATTCGTTGTCACATGGCCATCTCTGAGCTGGGATGTGCTGGATTGGGCCAATTTATTTAGACTTCTGGTGTAAACCCATGGGAGTGGTTCTGTCTAGGCTCATGGTGCAGTAGGTCCTCCTCCAGTGCAAACTCCAAGCCAAACACCACTTGGGATTTTGAGGTATAGCACCTGGCCTCACTCAAATCTGAGTCCAAGTCCCAGCTGTGTTGCTTACAGGTTAGAAGATCTGGTGCAAGACTCATGTCTTTGGTTTCTTTGGCCTGAAATAATAATCCCCACTTACTAGGCTAAAGTGGGGAGCTAATGAATAACCCACAGGGAAATGTCTAACAGAAACAAGCACAGATGAATGTGGTCCACGCATCGCACCCCCTCCCAGACACCCGCATACCCACCCCCAGGGCAAAAATGGTTGCAAAGGGCAGATCAACTCTGGAATCGATTGCCTGGCTTTGTATTAACCATGTCTTTTATTTTCTGTATTCTGATGCTTTGATATCTGGGGCCTTCTGACCCTGGATGGACTGCCTCTTCCAGAGTTAGCTAGTTCCTAGTGATAGTGAACAACTCACCTGTGAGTGCACTTTTTAAATGCAAACCAACCAATCCAGAGGCCACACTCCAATCACCCTTTGTATCAGGCTCTTACACTCTAGGCCACTGTTGGCCTGGCCACAACTAGTGACAGCCCATATGAAATTGTTTGAACTGGTCAGTCTTAAGTCTGCTTACCCTACCTTGCCCCTTTCACCCTCAAAAACCACAACAACGGCTCCTGCCACAACTCCCTGTCTCTCTCTGCCTCCTGATCCACTCCAGTACTTCCTATGTGGCCCCCGTGGCATGGTCTGCCCCCTTCTCTTGGAAACTGTATTTTTAATGGCAATCACCTTCCTAGCTATTGGCCTTATATCTTACATTTTCTATTAATATACTATACTTTAAAACAGGCTTTGAATCCAAGATTCAAGACACCAGCTGTGTAATCTCAGGAATACCTCTCTGAGCCTCCATTTTCTCAACTCTAAAATAGGGACAGTCACTGTTTCTCCTCCTCCTCCTTTTTTTTTTTTCTTTTTCTTTTTTTTTTTTTTTTTTTTTGAGACAGAGTCTCACTCCATCGCCCATGCTGGAGTGCAGTGGCACGATCTCAGCTCACTGCAGCCTCCGCCTCCCGGGTTCAAGTGATTCTCCTGCCTCAGCCTCCCAAGTAGCTGGGATACAGGCATGCACCACCAGGCCCGGCCAATTTTGGTAATTTTTTTTTCAGTAGAGATAGGGTTTCACCATGTTGGCCAAGCTGGTCTCAAACTCCTGACCTCAGGTGACCTGCCCACCTTGGCCTTCCAAAGTGCTGGGATTACAGGAGTGAGGCACCGCACCTGGCCCACCATTTCTATTTCTTAAGATGGTTGTGAGGATTAACTAATGGATCACCTGACACACGCTAAGTGCTCAACCAGGGTTAATGACATTAGTGTGATGATCACTGTTGTGCATTCTGTACTCACCAAGCACCCACCATGGTGCAATGCACAGTCTGGGGTGGACACAGTGCAGCCCTGATTTGGATGAGGACAAGCAGTTAAGACCCCTTCTCTGTGTATTTCCTGACCATCCAAATACAGATTGGGGCCCCTAGTATTCTGAAGAATTATACATCTGTTCAGGAGAGGCTGGGAGTGGGACCTGGCCAGTCTTAGGACCTGAAGGAACAGTTATTCTGACTGGTGAGCAGCAGACCTGCATTGGCCACAGAGTGTTGCTTGCCACGTGGATGGCAGGAGGCTGGATGGACAAGCAGATGGCACTGCTAACTTGGTGTCAGAGCAGAGGTCAAGTGAGAACACGGTGAGCCAGGTTGATGGCTAGGAGTCAGGAGAAGGTGATTGGTCAAAGCTAAATTATAGGAGCATCAACCTGTATGCAGAGACCATGTTACCAGGACCATTCTTTTTTTTATTTTTTTATTTTTTTTGAGATGGAGTCTCGCTCTCTTGCCCAGGCTGGAGTGCAGTGGCATGATCTCAGCTCACTGCAAGCTCTGCCTCCCAGGTTCATGCCATTCTCCCGCCTCAGCCTCCCGAGTAGCTGGGACTACAGGCGCCCGCCACCAAGCCTGGCTAAATTTTTTTGTTTGTTTCTGTATTTTTAGTAGAGATGGGGTTTCACAAGACCATTCTTTACCTGGGTGTGCTGCAGCAACTGGACCAGTCTAGCAGGTGGAGCAATGGCTGGGGCGAGGATATATAGACAGAATGATGACTTCTAGGAACCCAGATACCACTTGATCCTCCCCAAAAGAGAGGTCCCAAGCACATATGGACTGCACCCCTAGAGCTGAGCTAGGTTGGCAAATGTAACCTGCAAGGCTCTACATAATTGTTCCTGTGCGTCAAACTATAGCATAATGTGGTAACAACAGTGATAGGATGTGAATGTGTTAGGGAAATGCTGTTGACCTAGTTGGTGGAGGAAGAGGGTCACAGCCGGTATGTGAGATCAGTGATTCTCAAATTTGAGAATGCCTTAGAATCACCTACAGGGCTGTATAAATCACAAATTACTGGGCCTCCAGCCCCAATCTCCTGCAAGTTTCTGATTCAGGTCTAGGGTGGGGCCTGAGAATTTGCATGCCTAACATGCTCCTACACTAGCCAGCACTATGCTAGTTAATATTTTTCAAAAATAACTGCTTCCCTTCCATACCAGGCACCACGTTCTTAGGACCTTCCTTGAGCAAGGAGTCTATTTCCGTATCTGAAGACATCAGGCTTGGTTTTATGACATGGCTTGGCAATGAAATGCGAACGTAGGGATTGTGTGCCAAGAACTATTGTGGACTTCTGCCATGTCTATTTTCAGCTCTGTCAGGATACCCGCATGTCCCAGATGTAGGGCTGCTCATTCAGCCTGGGTCTTGTAATGAAGAAGACATGAAATCCAGCTGTACCTGACCCATGATGAACATGTGACATGGGAAATAAACCATTTGTCATAAGTAACTGAGATTTGGGGAACTGCTTGTTAGGGAAGCATACCATGGCTTAAAGTGACTGATATAGAAGACTTCCTAGAGAAAATGATGCCAAACAGAGTCTTAAAGGTGAATTATCTAGACAGAGAAGAGGCAAGGCTATGTCAAACTTCATCCTGTAGGGACCTGATAAAAGAAACCTCAAATGTGACATGTCTAAAACAAAGCCTTAGATGCCATTTCCCATCCCCAAATTGTTCCTTCCAAAGTCTTCTCCAAGACATTAAATAGCGCCATCACCTACCCTGTTTCTAAAGGCAAAAAATCAGGAAGCCCTCCTTAATCAACTTGTCTAATTCCCCCACTGCCCTCATCAGCAAGTCCAGCTGGCTGCACCTACAAATACAAGGGCAACTCCAGGGTCTCATCCTAGTTTAAGCCGCCACCATCTCTCCCCTGTGTTATTTGCAACTACCCGCTTACTGGTCTCCCTGTTTCAACCCTTGCTTCTTTACTCCATTCTCCACACTGCAGCCAGAGCAATATGAATAACATATAAATCAGATTATGGATTAGGTAATTTCACTGCTTGCACTCTCCAAAGGCTTCCAATTATATTTAAAATAAAACCTCACCTCCTTATTGTGGCCTGCAAAGCCCTACATAATCTAGTCCCTGTCTACTTCACTAATCTCTCCTCACACCATGTTCTCTAGTCCAGTTCAGTAAGTTCAAGACACATTGGGCTTCTTCCCAATCTTCATTCCCACCTCAGGACCTTTGCACTGCAAGTTGCCTCTTCCTCAGTTGCTCACATGCCACCTCCTCCTGAAAGCCTGCCTTGGCTACCCTAACTCAAGAAGTTCCTCTGTTGCTCTCCAAGTTGATCTCTCCCAATGTTTCCTTTCCTTTCCTTCATTGCCCTCATTGCTGATTACAGTTATTTATTTGCCTATTTGATTGTTATCTGCACACTCATTAGAATGGAAGTTCCAAGATAGAAGATCAAAGATTTTCATTCATTCATGCATTCACTCCTTCATTCAACAAATATTTATTAAGCATCTAGTATGTACAAGACATTGTCAGTTCTGGGGACATAGCAGGCAATGCTATTTCAGCAATAAACCACTGCCTCACACATTACAGTTGCTCAATAAATATTAGTTGACTAAATAAATAAATGAGTAAACCAAAAGGTAGGAAAAAGGTTGAATCAGAAAGGATATTGATCACATATACATTGCTAACAGTAAAACTCAACTTTAATAACAAAGCAACAAAATTGCTAAATTAGACTGGCTGGGACATCCAGATCAAACAACATTGGTCCAGAGAAAATTAGCTAGGAAAGGCTGCCTCATTAGGATTTCTGAAATTATGCAAGAATCATTAAAATGTAGAACATGACTATGAGTAACCAGCATGAAAATACCAAGTGCATTTCTTCTATTCACAGAATGACTACCCAGTAACTTATTAGGTATAATTTATTGAGGGCTTTCCTTGACAAATGAAAGGAAACCGTATTTGCAAACTTGTACTGCCAATTTCTATCAATAATTTTGTGTCCAGGATTTACTGAATCTTTCAGGAATTTTTATAAACTGCTACAAGTCAAAGTCAAGAGACAGTGTTTGCAAGAAGCAGTGTTTCAAAGGTTTAAATGCTATACCTGGTTCTGGCCAGAAACTCTGAAGTTCTCTTCTTCTTTTCAGATATTGGAATATTCTTCATGTAATGCAGTATCACTTCCGTGTGAAGTCATGTGTAACTTGTCCCGCTCCTTTCCATCACGAGAACTACTGAAGATATAAACCAAATCCAGGTACAGAAAAATCTCAATAATTCAGGCTATGGAGAAAGCCAGTGGGAGCCATTGCAAGGCCTGAATTCTAGAGCACTAGGGTATGGTGTATGTGTTTTTTTAAAAAAGTACATTCAATAATATAAAGTAAGTCAACCAAGTATTGACTCTTGCTAGTAGTTGGTGGGGAAGAAGCTAAATTAATGATATATTAAAATGCCTTATAATCACATATTGCATATTGATTTGTCCTCATAAGGAAGATAAACATTTTTTCTATAAGATTACTTATACATTATTTTCTTAATTCACTTTTTCAGAGCACTTTCAATTGAATTTCAGGCAAAATGCAATCTAGGCCTAGTCCAGCTAAATGCAAACTTTGGATATCTGGGTCTAAATTTTTTTATTGTAAAACTTAAAAGCATTCTTATATCCACCATTGTAGAGTTACTCTAACATTCTTCAAAATGTTATCAGAGACTTCTTGCTGTTTTTAGGTGTCAAGATATTAATTGCTTTTTACAATGTGCTGTGACTCATGCTTAAAGTAATCAATCACTTTTCTTTAATGACTCAAGCAGGGAAACCAGTGACATCTGTGAATAGTAGATGGGATAAAAGGAGCTGGACACACTCTTTCTTCAACATCTGCCATGATATGATTTCACAAGCAAGAAATGTGCCAAGGCTTCTGCCCAAGTAAGCTATTATTCATTGATTTCATTGTTGAGGAATGCCTTAATA
Source organism: Pongo abelii (assembly GCF_028885655.2). NCBI lineage: Eukaryota > Metazoa > Chordata > Mammalia > Primates > Hominidae > Pongo > Pongo abelii. Next base: position 82,853,542 of record NC_072001.2, on the reverse strand, counting down.
TGACTAGGATAGAAAAATTATGTTGATATGCTTATACAAGAAAAAAAAAGAACAGACCAAAGGAGAAGAATAAAAAGCCCAGGAAACCACAAAGACTTTCAAGCAGCTTTATGCCAAAGGGGAAAAAAATGATCTTTGTAATGAATGGTGCTGATCAGTGGATATCCAAACAGGCAAATAAACATACCTTCACCCCTTACTTCACACAAGCTACAACTATCAATTCTAGAAGTACAGGTTTAACTATGAAAAATAATAAAGTTTCTAGAAGAAACACAAAGCATCTTCATGACCTTGTAGTAAAGATTTCTTAAATAGATCCCAAACTCCCAATCATATTGGGAAAAATAATAATAAATTTCTATATTAAATTAAGAACTTGTATTTATTAGCCAGATGCAGTGGCTCACAGTAGCCTCCCAACGTGCTGTAATCCCAGCACGTTGAGAGGCCAAGGTGGGTGGATCCCTTGAGCTCAGGAATTCAAGACCAGCCTGGGCAACATAGTGAGACCTTGTCTCTACAAAAAATACAAAACAAACAAACAAACAAACAAATTAGCTGCACAAGGTAGCACACACCTGTAGTCCCAGCTACTTAGGAGGCTGAGGTGGGAGTATGGCTTGAGCCTGGGAGGCAGAAGTTGCAGTGGGCCAAGATCACACCACTGCACTCCAGCCTGAGTGACAAAGTGAGACCCTGTCTCAAAAAAACAAACTAACTAACTAACTAACTTTCATTTATCAAAAAGACACCAACATCAAGAAAGCAAAAACTACAGTTCACAGAATGGAAAGTAATATTTCCAATGTTTATCTAACAGAGAACATATTTCCATAATAAATAAATAAAGAATGTCCACAAATCAGTAAGAAAAAGACACAAATCCAATAGGAAACTGGGAAAAAAACATAAACAAGTACTTCACAAAATAGAATATCCAAATGGCCAATAAACATACTAAAAGATAGCAAATCTCATTAGTCATCCGGGAAATACAAATCAAAAACACAATGAGATAATACCATACAGAGTGAGTGGAATGGCTATAATGAAAGACAGATGATGCCAATTGTTGAGTAGGATGTAAAGAAGCTGGAACCCCCATAAATGCTGCTGTTGAGCATGTATATTGATAGCACCATATTTAAAAAGTTGCTGGCAGTATCTACTAAAGCAGTGTGTAGGCATATCTCATGACCTGGCAGTTTTACTCCTAGGGATATGCATTACAGAAATGCATGCATATGTTCACTAAAAGATATATACAAGAGGCCGGGTGTGGTGGCTCCTGCCTGTAATCCCAGCACTTTGGGAGGCGGAGGCAGGCCGATCACGAGGTCAAGAGATCGAGACCATCTTGGCTAACATGGTGAAACCCTGTCTCTACCAAAAATACAAAAATTACCTGGGCGTAGTGGCATGCACCTGTAGTCCCAGCTGCTCAGGAGGCTGAGGCAGGAGAATCACTTGAACCCAGGAGGTGGAGGTTGCAGTGAGCCAAGATCACGCCACTGCACTCCAGCCGGGGGACAGAGCGAGACTCCTCTGTCTCAAAGGAAAAAAAAAAGATATATACAAGAATATTCATAGCCCAAAGTGGAAGCTACCTGTCCATTCAATGGTAGAATGGAAAAATAAACTGTGGTACCTTCACAATGAGTTAGTGAAATAAGAATGAGAAAACTGCAACCACACATAACAACATGAACATCTCTCACAAACATCCCGCTGAAAGAGTGCAGACAGACACAAAAGAAAGAGTAGATACTGCACAATTACTCTTACATAAAGCTCAAAAACAGGCACAACTAATCTGGGGCCTCAGAAGTCATGATGGTGGTTTGTCATTTCAGCATTTTAACTGGAAGGGGCATGAGGGAGGCTTCTGGGATGTTTAAAGTTCTGAGACATTTTGCTCTAACTGCTGATTACATGTTCAATTTGTGAAATTGTTCAATTTGTGAGAAGTCATCAAGCTGGACACATGATCCTTGCATAAAACTGAACACTTATAATTTATGCATAAAATAAAATCTCACTGCAAGACGTTTTATATTTTTTTCGGTTTATTTTTGATTATATTTGGAGAGGCCAATTTTACATGATAGCTTCAAACCAACCATTGTACATTAACCAAATTTTACACAAGCCATTTGAAAAAAGATCTAAAAATGTGCTCAGTTGTTGGTATTATATAACATTTATCAAGCACCAAGAGTGTGCTGAGAGCTGTACAGAACAAACATAGAAAAGACACAGTCCCTGCCTTCAAGAATACCCATTCCTTCAGGATCTTGCACATAAACTTTCACCTTACATTCCACACTCTTTTATTCATAAGGCATAAATAAGGAAGTTTGTTGCATTTCTCATTGTTACTTAATAAATATTGAATACCCTTTTCCCCAATTATACCAACAATTACTCGTATCTTTGCCTTTAAATACAAATTTTCATAGTACAATATACAGTATATACTGATGTGGTATTCACACAATTGACCACAATATTCTTGCAGGTTGGTTATAATATGAAGCATGTTGAATTTCAACATTCACAAATTTTTATACCTCTTAACAAAATCTTTTACTGTTGGCAGAGCTTCTTCTGTTTTTTCTATTTCCAAAAAAAAGAAAACAACAAATGTGATGCCACTGCTCTTATCTTGATAACTTGTAAACAAAAACAGTACTGCCTTGATTCCAATAAGGGTATCAGAACTATGGCACAGATATTCAGAACAGTGATATTTAGCACATCTATTAAACTAGCCTTGCAGATATCAATCACATAGTTGCATGCCTTAAAATACTAACAATTTATGATCAGCTAGTAATGGATGATGTAAGTATGATTTACTTTACTGTATTTGCAGTTTAATGAAGGGGATACTGATATAAAATGTCTGAAAAATATGAGCGGGGAAATATTTTTTGCTTTTCTGCAAGGCTGTGTTCAAAACAAATTCAGATTAGAAGATGAAATGATTATGAATTTAATAATTGGCTAAGGATATTTACTTTCAAAATAATCTCTTAAATAATAACATTACTTTTAAAATGCAGGAAAAACGAAGTGAATTTTGATAATGTTGTAATTTTAGACTCAGGTACAAGAAATTATCCTTTATATAAAAATGCCAGAGTATGGTGGGAGATGGCACCCAGTACAGTAGAGAGGCCAGTCCATATGTTACCTGTGGGAACTCATTGCAACAGGAGGTGATGGGCAAAGATTAGAGAGATGGATAGATGTTTCCCTCCTAGCCAGACTCTGTCTTGCTCATTCTGCAAACTGAGGGAATAGAGGAGATAGGGTGAGTCTCAGGGTCAGGGAAGGAAGGCTGGGGTGAGCTTGGGGTCAATGGCAAGAAAGGCTCCAACTGTGAACCTCACCTTATATCTATCCCAAGACCCCAAGCATCCAATAGCTCCAAGCCATGGTAATGATTCATAACCTCAACATCAGACTTAGTATTATCAGGCTGAGGATGACCCCTTTCCAGAGAAACCCACCTTACTTTTGGCCTCCATTTTGCAATTTCCTGGATTATTACTAGGTCTAGATGTTTCCATCACGTGACAACAATGTTGAGTTGAATTTTAAAGCTACTTAAAGCTACTCTGGACTCAGAGCAAGACTGAATTTCTCTGACTACCTCTCCAGCTATGGAAAGTATAGAAGAATATTCTATAGAATCCTTTCATTTCCAAGCCTGAGGTGTGACTTACTTATAGTCATGCCCTCCCAAGGTAGCTAGGCACATGCCCAAATGGGGTCCACTAGGAATAGATTCACCAAGGGCAGTGAAAAAAGTGGTTTGGTCCAGCCTCGATGGTCCTACCTCTTAAATGGAAGATTTGGGGTGGATTTGACTAGATTTTTCTTATCCTGGGTAAGTACATCTCCACTCTTCTGCAAATCCAGAGCAAGAGGTTGGGAGCTACCTATCTCTGATGCCCTGGCACTTCATCTGTGATAAAGAGGAGAATTGTGGGGCTAGAATGTGGTGTAGTGTCTGCTGGTTGAGTGGTTAGGTGGAAAGGCAATGCCCAGAGTGGTAACCTAGTAGTCTCTTTGGGGTGAAAGAAACAACCTTATGTAATATGCCCCATTGAAAACAGAGCACCAAAGACTATAATTCTGATGACAGAGAGTAACATATATATTTTTTTCATTTTCAATTATAAATCCTCAGTTTTTCATACTAAGGCTTAATTTTTCGGTTACTGAAATTGAAAATCCATACATAAACATGATAATACAAATAGATAACATGAAGACTTCTAAAAATAAAGGTTCACCACAGATGAAAACATTCATCCCTCACTTGTTAACATAATAAAATTAACTGTCTACCCCTTAATGGTGAACAACAGAATTAGACACAGCAAGCTAAGCATTATTTGGGATTTTTCAGAATGGATGCTAGACTTCTATTGCTTTAAAAATTGAGATGCTCTCAAATCTCTCTTTTAGAAATTTATTATATCATACAGAGTGATTATACTTGCTACCAAAATCTATTTATATCCCACATTATCAAAAAATATATATAAGGTAGCTAGTTTCTGTCAATCCTTTTTTCTTTAACCTGTAACAAGACATTGGAATCAGATGCTGATAAGGATTCTTTCTGTTCCATTATTGTCAGAGCACCATTCGGCAGGTGGAAACAGATCAAATTTGGATGAAATTACAACAGCTTCTTTTACACTAAAGAAACCTTGCTCTCAAGTTATTTAACAGAGAAGACAATAAATGAAAATCAAGTATTTAGATAGACATATAGATAAGTGGTTAAATAGATAATATTTTTTGCACTGCTGACAAGTATTCAAAACTCTGAAGTAGGTGTTGGGGTAACTGAGAAGACCTCAGTGCCTTTATTATTATTATATTATTGAACAAGCTTTCAAAATCTTTTTAAAGCCATTGAAAATGGCAGATATTAGTGGTGCATGAAAACCATGGTTTACAGATAGAATGTCAACGTTTAGCCATTGTCTCTACTCTTCAAGGCACAAGGACAAGTTCCAAACTCTTCAACTCATGTATGAGAGGCAGAGCATCTGGTACCACCAGGAGATAGAAAATCAAGGAATAGACCCACACACCAAAGCAAGAACAGGAGATCCTTTGGAGTGGCCATGATTTTCAAATACTGACCTTACATCGTTAGCAAGCAGCTCCCCTACACTTTGGATTGAGGACGGGAAGGTCTCCTGGCCTGAATACCTTGGCCCATCATGCAGTCTGAGCATACTTCATTCCGCGCCTGACTTGGTAGTCCAGCTCCTTCTTACTCCAAGTGCAAGGAAGAAGGTCCAGAATGTTTCCATGAAGATCTGCAGTGATGCAGATACTCTCTGTCATGTTGATGACAAAAGGGCAAGAATGAAACGTCAGTAGCCCTTGATAAAAGTCGACAGAGAAGTAATACCCTTTAGGGACACACACACTGTTACTTCACCAGCAATGGTCTAAGAACATTATGGAAAAGAGAACCCACCTCTTTTCTTCTTATGTTGCTATTTCCCTTAGTTTCTTCTAAAGAGGCGTGTATTAAATATCTTCTGTATAACTTATTCCCCACCATGAAACATCATCAAAATGGAAAGAACCCAATTAATCTTCCTTTTTTGGCTTGGAATATTCAATTTGTATTTATTGATAGTCCATGATGTTCTTTTGGTAGGAAAAGATATTGCACTTCTAAAAATGCATCAGAGTGTAATTGAGTCAAAGCTAATAGGTAGGTAGATTTCTCACTAGAATGTATACCTTCTGAAAACCACCTTCATTCAGCATTTGTAGAAATGCCTCCATGATTTCATCTCTATTTCAACAAATTGTTGCCTCACTGCTGCAAGATTCTAAAATACAGACGATGACATCGGTAGTCATAAGTTCTACGTAAGGTTGCATTCTTAGCTCATGATTTCATTGTGCAGATGGGCACAACAATAACGAGGATGACGGTGCATGCCGCAGCAGCGATCAGAGCAGCTATCTTGCAGACCTTGGCTCGTCTGAATTCGGCTTCTTTACGTTTTAGTAATGAATCGTATCCTGGAGTATAAATGTCTTCCATCCAGTACTCTAAATTGTTTGGGTTTAAAGATTCTTGCGTCTAAAAGTGAAGAGAAGATGTTAGAAATACGGTGAATACTTGAAATCAGGTCAAAGACGTCCTGACAGTCATCACTCCTGAAGCACTTAAGTTGTCTGCAGCTGGGAGTTAGAGACTGTGTTGCATAACACTGCCCCACCAGCCCCATGCCTGAGGCAGGCTACTACAGGCTCATCCCACATATCACAGATTGCATGGACCCCTCCCTCACTAAAAATATCATGTTGGTTTTGACACAGAGAAACCTACAGGCTCAACCCACATATCACAGATTGCATGGACCCCTCCCTCACTAAAAATATCATGTTGGTTTTGACACAGAGAAACCCAAGGGTCTTTTATCTGTAAGCAAGCAAAATGGGGCTGAGACGAGCAAGACTCTAAACTTCAAGGGCATGCAACCAAGAGGCTGGCCCCACTGCAAGGGAAACAAGGAAAGTCACTGAAAAATGCTTTCTTCCAACAGGCTCTAAGAACCGATCTGCTTGAAACAAGGCACTCTTGAGTCTTGAAACATAGCACTCTGAGTCAATTCTTCTTTCTCAGAAAAGCTACTGAAAAATCAAAGGAACCTCCAAGATGAGCAGTTTAAACAAAACATAGACTATTTCAGCTTCAACCATTTATCTGCGCAGGTCATGCCACTGCTCAAAGTCAAGGTCTACCAACCCCATGGCAGACTGTTCCCATGCTAGACCTGCCTTGGCAATGGTTCCAGAGTCGGTGCAGCTTCCCCAAAGAGAGAGCCCCCACTGACATTTGTCTGCTGATCTCCCCAAGATTAATCAACTGTCATCAGGAGAAATACCATATTTAACCTGTATTTTCCATGAATCCTATTCCACGTTGACAGTTATAATCTATTTCCATGAAGAAAGGCAGTGTTCTCATTTTATGGCAAGCACTTAATAATATGAGTGTCACATAAAAGCAACAACACATTGCAATTCGAAGTGAGGTCATTTAAGTCTTTGAAATGCAAACAAAATATCCATTTTTAAGATTTTCTTAGATTGTTTAATGCTCATAAACATGGGGCATATTAAAAATTATTCATACACATATACAAACACAGGCTCAAAAAACAAACCTTTCAAAGTTTTAAAAAACTCAGTTGTACCATTTATTGATGGAACAGTGATGATTCTAATGCATGCTAGTAATTCTCTGCCTGACCTTCTAGATTCATTCTCTGTTTGTTTTTTTTTCATCTTGCTCTGTGCCCCTAGGAATATAACCTACATGGACACATCACGGGGGCTCCCCTGCCCTCAAGCTCCCATGGGGGTTCAGCCAATGAAGATAAGAAGAAAGAGAGATTGAAGTATTTATTCCCCCAGCTCCCTCCTGGCTGGGCTGCAGTTTGGCAGTTGCCCAGCTCCTATTGGACACCTGCTCTCAAAGCTGTGGGTCTCAGTGGGTTTCAGAAACAGCCCCTTTCCCTTGGCCCTTCAGATCCAAGGGTGGCAACAGCTTCCTACTGGTGCTGGTCTCTGTGTGCTTCACCAGCTATTGTAAAGAGTCCCCTCCTTAGCTACCCCTTTGAGCATGCCACCTGTCTGCTGCCAGGACACTGACAACCCGCAGGCCCTGCACCCCTCAGGCTTAACTATCTACCTGTTGCTCATAGTCGTCTAGCACAGGGGTAGACACACTATGGCCTGCAGACCGTATCTGACCTGCCACCTGTCTTTGTACAACCCTTGAACTAAGAGTGATTTTTTTCCATTTTTAAATAGTTGAAAAAAAATCAAAAGAATATTTTATGACATGAAAATTCTATGAAATGCAAATCTCAGTGTCCAAAAATAAAGATTTATGGGAACACAGCCACTCCTATTTGTTTCCAAATTGTCTATACCTGCTTTCATGCTACAATGGCAGAGTTGAGCAGTTGTGGGAGATTATAAGGCCCACAATGCCTAAAGGATTTACTATCTGGTCGTTTACAGAGAAAGTTTGCCAGCCCCTGTTCTAGAACATGCTATGCGACACTGTACAATGGAAAGAGAAGGGGATCTAGGCATCACAGAAAATCTTCCCGGTCCCTTCCCTTGCCGAGGCATAATGTTTAGAGACTGCTGTTGAATTTCTCAAGTTACATGGAAGGGTGGGAGGTGGTCCTGGATACTCAGGGCACCCAAAATAGAAACCAAGACACTCTCAATGTGGGAAAAGTCCTTATTGTGCAGGGTGCTCTGTCCAACCCTTCAGCCTTTGCAAGAAACTCCTGCATCCTCTGCTAGAGCCCCAGGAGCCTCTTCCCTTAGCTTCCCAGAGCAGTTCCACTGCTGCCGAACCCTGACTGTTGGACCGCCTCTTCCTCCTGCTTGAGCCACCAAAGCTCTGCTTGCCGCAGGCCCTTGGAGCCAGTCTGCTCTCCTTGGCATGAAAACATGAACACCCTTCAGCAGTTTAATAGGCACTAAAGAAAGGACAGATGGACCCAAGATGGGCATATTTTGCTGGAAGACTGGTCTGCAGAAGTGGCTGATGTGCCCCTAAAGGCTGGGTGCTGGTGGGGGGTCAGACCAGCAGCCCTCCCTACCATGGCACCTGGAAGTCAGGCTCAGCACACTATGGATAAAACAACCTGCTCTTCTCAGTCATCCTAGGGCTGGCCCAGAAGCCAAACAGTGTCTAAATGACACATCAGATTTTGTACTTTATTCCCTCCAGCTCAGACAGAAGGAAATTGGCTTTCTTTCATAGCTATATACACTATTATGGGCTGGGATTCAGTGTGTGAAATAAACTATTTTTAATTAGTTTTTTCAATAACTGTAAGCTGTAATCACACCAAGTAGAAGAGAGGTAATACTGAGGTTTCAAGGGACACAGGTGAGTGTATGCAGTTATTAATTAGCCCTGGCAAACACTGGAAAAAAGAACAGGGTCTGCACCTTTGCCTACGCCCTCAAGTGGGCACCACTGATGGTGAATGTATATCTCAACACAAAGGAACTCCGGGAAGATTGTCCAGACACCAACACTGCCCTAAGACTCTACTCGAGTCTCTGCAAAGAGATGAAAAGAAAAAAGGTTGTGCTTACTGCCTTCACCAAGCTCTCAAGGTTGGCTCTTTTTTGCTGTAAACACCCTCATATGGCTGTTGAACTCTCTACTTCCTCATATTTTAAGCAACTGGATACCTTCTCCTTTGGATTTTTAAGTAATGTCACCTAAAGCTCTGTAACCCCAATATCTATTTTTAATTTTATCTTTATGCTTATAAACATTGGTGCAGTTAAAGCTCACATATCTTTAGGGGGAAAATCTTCCAGCTCCCTCCCTGCAAACTTTGCAAAGATGTTTCTCAGTCTATGGCTCACTTAATTAATCTAACTCTTTCAAGGTCATCCAGTGATACTGGTGAAATATTCCACCGGGGGGAGAATCAAATCCCTGTCTAGCCTCCTTGCCTGCAGGAAGTTGACAGAAGAGGGATTGACCTGAAGGATCAAGGGGTATGCAGTACAAGTGGGAATGTAACATGCATGAGGTAAGTGGGTGAGGAAGGGCTCAGGGTTGCTCCTGATGCCCCACAACCCTCACTGTCAGGGTCTGGCCAGAGCTGCCCCTTCCCATACTTGCTGTCATTTAAAGCCCAAGATAAACAAATGTCATTGCAATCATTTTCTTTTGTAACATAAAACTCCACTAAACCCTTAACAATAGAAAAATGAAATGGCAAGGAAATTGCAGAAGAGAAAGAACATGAGACTTATTGCCAGATGGTCCAGTATGAATTTAGACTTGTCTGACCTGGGGCAAATTATTGAGCTTCCTGGGGCCTCAATTTCCTCATTTGTAAACTGAAGATGGTCATAGCCATTCCTGCCTCACAGGCCACTGTGCCTGGAACTGAGAGACTGTAAAAAGCACCATGCAAAGTTGATTGATTTCAGCATCACTGACCAGCCCCCAAGGGCCTTCTTTTTCAGTGCCTACTTGATGCCAGGTACTTTAAATATATTAATTCTTACAATGACTCACAAGCTGGATATTATTATGTCCATTTAACAGGTGGAAGGCCTGAACCTCAATCAGATGGAGTGAATGCTTCAGGTCACACAGCGAAGGAGTCCTGGATGAAAACCCAGTGCTACCAGAATGCAGTCTTTTCTCTCCACCACACTGCACCTCCCACAGCCCTCTGTTTTAGAGCAAGGCCATTTCAGGGAAGCCTTGCCATACTGATCACAGGCAGCTCTCACCAACTGTGCTTCAATTGCATGGTCATTCTAGAGCCTGGACGGAACGGGCACTCCTGGGGCTATGGCCTCGCTGCCTACGAAGCTAAGTGCACAGGTAGGGACAGGGTGCTTCCTTTGCTCCTGTGGTGATCTGGAGACACAGATCAACCCAGTGTGAATGGAACCAGGCAGAGCTGCCCACCAAAATAAAAGTATGGCCAAAACCCAGCCCTGCCTGTGTGTGAACAAAAGCATGCCCTCCAGCCACAACTGCATTCACAGAGCTTCCGGGGATGGCTCTTACCTGGGGCTGCTCCGTATGGAAACATAATCCATAGCTTGGCTCCCACAAATATGCTTATCCCACGTGCTACATATGGAAGGAGAAATCAGCTTGTATTTCATTAAACAGTTTGGCTCAGGTCTTGTGAGCAAATATTAGAATCTGCACTTGGTACAGAGTCGTAAATGCATTGTTAGCAAATCAGATGGCCGATAAAAAATACATAAATAAATCAAGCACTCCTACTGCTAAATGTTTACAAATACGCAAAACAACGATCCCCTTGTTAAAAGTCTCTTCTGCTCTATGATTTATTAAAGTTCTGAATTCCATGTTGGGGGCCCAGGGAATTGAAGGGTGTGGAAGTGGGCTGGCCGGTCTAAGCCGTCCGTGATCCATTCCTGCATTTGCCAGGGCACAGCTGGGCTTCCCCCCACCCAGGGACAGTGAGAGGCTCACCTGCAGGTCCAGGGCTGTCAGCTTGCCCTTGTCGCCCGCATTCCGTGCATACTCCTCAATGGTCCAAGAAGGTTGGCCCCGCTTCACCTCGGCCAACTCGGTCAGCCGCATGTCTGTGTACAGGGGGTTGCTCTTCATGTGGGCCTTGAGGGAGGCAGGATAGGGGTGAGGGCTGAACACCTGCTCCACCAGGAAGCCATCTTTGGGCTGCTTGGGCAGTCGGTGCTGTGGGGGAATGTCGTACTGCCTGTCTGCCTGCAGAGGGGCACAAAGAAGTCCAGACAAGTGGCACAGATGCCCTTGGATTTCACAGTGCAATTGAGCAGCCAGCAGCTTTCCTGTAGACATTCAGGTAGCAAAGTGCAGTTACTTCCAGGCAAATCGAAAATATGAAAGCATAGCCATATTGGGGGAAATTCTCTAGGAAAAGCTTATGATCATAATGTTACTAATATAAACTAACATTTCTGTGCCAGAAAAAAGTTATTTAATGTAATCTTTACGCCATCACTACCATTGTGAATCCCCATTGTACAGGTAGGAAAATGGAGCCCAGACTCAGTAACTTGCCGCGAGGCACACAGCTAGTAAGGGGTGGAGCTAGGATTTAAACCTGATCATCTGGCTTTAGAGAGTCGTTGTTTAACTACTGATATTAATGCCCCCTCTTTCTTTTACCATTTTGCACGGGGTACAGATGAGTAAAAGATATGGGTCCTTTCCTCAAGGAACTCACTGAAAACCCTGATGCTACACTGCTTCTTTGGAAGGAAGCAGCGGAGTCAGAAAGCACTTGTTGGGAGCCTCTAGTTATTTTCCCAGGCAGCAGATGGGCCCCTGTCAGAGGGGATACGGCCTTCAGGATAAGAGAGAAGTCTGGGCAGCAGTGTGGAGGTAGGAAGGTGCCTAAAACTGGTGGCAATAATTAACATTCTCAGTCCTTGAAATGCCACCAAGGGTGTCTGCTCTCAGTATACCTGTTATAAGACTGGGTCAGTGCTCATTATGTGACCTCTTAGAACTGTGTTCAGACCCTTCAGCCAGCATTTGTGCCTTTGAACTATAGCCGCCTGTTTGCCTGTCTGGCTCCTCCGCTAAACTATGAGTTCCTTAAAGGCCAGGGATCATTTTGTTTACCTTTTAATCCCCTTCTCCAGCAAAATAATACCACCAAGTAGAAGACACTCCATGAATATTCATCAGAGGGTTAGAGGCCAATTATATGAAGTCATGTGTATGGAACAGAGAGCAAAGAAGTTGTGTTATCTCAGTAATAGCAAGAGAAAAAGGAAAAAAGAAGAATATGAGTCAAGGTTTATGTACAGAAGGAAGAGAAGGAGAATGTTTAGGTGTGATGTGAGTTGATGTGCAAGAACGTGGTTGGGCACATGTGGTGTATGTGTGTGACTGTGTGGCTTATACACTTGCATAGGGACTGGAAGCACACCTGGTGTATGTGTGTGAGTGTGTGGATCATATGCTTGCATAGGGGCTGGAAGCACACTTGTATGTGTGTACGTGTGTGAGTGTGTGGGTCATACACTTGCATAGGGGCTGGAAGCACACGTGGTGTATGTGTGTACGTGTGTGAGTGTGTGGATCCTGCACCTGCATGGGGACTGGAAACACATCTCCACCTACCAGCAAACCCAACCCATTGGCTGTTACCCAAATAGAGCATAACATTTGGCTATTCCAGACCATCAAGACTGCTGACACTGACACAGAGAACACAGGATAAACCCACACAAGAAAATGAGGTTCCCTCTTATTTTCTAACTTATCAAAGCCAAGTATCTTCTAAGACACTTCACCAGTTTTTGCTCATCACTACCACCGAACACTCAGAGAGCTCCTATTGCATGCAGAGTCTGCACCAAGCTGGGAGGAAGGGGAGATGGTGATAATAATAACTACAATGGTAGCCACTGCAGGCATAATTGCAATTAACCAAGGGCTATGTGTCCACCACTCTGCTCAGTGCTAAACAGGCATTGTCTTCATTTCATCTTCTCATTAAAATTCTGAGGTTGTAACTATTATTATCCCTAGTATGGATGTGGAAACTCAGGTCAGAGAGGTTAAGAGACTGACCCAATGTCAGACAGCTGGTAAGTGGCAGAGCCAGGATTTGAAACTGTTTTCACTTCTAAGATGGAAAGTTTCATTGCTGCCCATGCCTGTTCGTATCACTGAGTTTGTGTTCTCACTGGACAGTCAATATATATACATAATACGTATTTTCAATAAAAGTTTGCATCCACTATGTCTGAACAAACAGGATTAAGGGCTGGAGACCAGCAATAAGCCCTAGGAAAGCTTACAGAGACTTATGAAGTAAGGGGCCTTGAGGGGAACATAGGACTTAGATCAGTACAGGGGAGGTGGACCAGAGAGTCTTGGTGGAGGATTCACATAAAGAAGAGTTTGACAGTGAAATAGGGCCTGGCCGTCATAGGTGCTCAATTAGTGTTTACTGAATGGGTGAACAAATGAATGAGCATGGCTATTTTGAGGCAAAACAGGAAGACTCATCAAGGTAGAGCAGGGTCCAGTCAAGGTATGACAGAGCCTTCTAGTTGAGTTGTGAAGGCCTGGCTAAGAAGTTTGCAACTCTTTGCAGAGGCAAAGGAGAGTCAAAGAAGAGTGGGGAATAGGGGGCCTTCGCAACCACAGAGAGTGGCATTTTAGGAAAGCGAATGCAGCAGTGGCCCATGAGATGAGATGGAAGGTGGAGAATGTGCCCAAGCATCCTCGGTAGGGAAAGAGCCTTGACTCAAGGTAGAGGTGTAAATGGAAAAGAAGGCAGAGTTGCAAAAGACATGACAGAAGGCAAATCCATAGGGTCTGGTAGCTACGCTGGACAAAGTGAGCCCAAGAGGAGGGACCAGAGGGGCTTCTTCAGTTTGGAGGATTGCTAGAATGCTGACCCCATCCTCACCCCTCCCAGAATGGAAATAGTGAGAGGGAACACTGGTTTTAAAGGAACAGAAAAGCCTGCTTTGGGAACTGTAGATTTTGACTTGTAGGCAAGACATTTAGGGGAAACTGGCCTTCAGCAGTTTGACATACGCAACCAAAGCTCCAAAGGCGGGCCGGGTCTGGTCACTACCATGGGAATCACCATCCCCAAGGTGGTGAGAGCCACAAGCCAGGAAGGAGAAATGAGGTTGCAGAAGGGGACAAAATAAAGAGAATGCATCCCCAGTGTTAGCAACTTTGTGTTAGGCCTGTCGAGCGGATCTGACTCAAGCTTGCGTCTGCTCATTCCTGCTGGCTTTGTGAAGCTTTGACATTTGATAGGTGGGAGGCATGGCTGGTTCAGTTTAACCTGATATTTCTACAGAAGCACCTAACAATTTGAGTTCTCTAAATGGCCACTGTTCAATGACATCTGAAACCCAAAGCACCAGAAACCTGGCCAGACCCTGGCAGCTAAGAGACAGTGACAATAGAACCCAAGGGGAGGACTGGATCTGGGCATCTTGTGCCCAGCACATATCAAACTCTGGATCCTCTCCAACACCACATGCGGTAAGCCGCTCCAGAAGTGCAGAGCAGTAACCAGCAGACACCAGAGATTTATTTAAAATCAGGAAAAAAAAAAAAAAAAGCCTTCTTCTACTCCCTCCCCTCTTTGGACCCTGAAAATTTCCTTAAAACCCAGTTTTACAAGCTTTTCCTTCTCAGCACCATTTGAGGAGCTTGGCCTCCTCCCCGGCTTTGAATGTCTGTAGCTCACACCACTGTCACTCTCTGACAACGCAGACCTTGGAGACCTCAGGAGCAGGGCCTTGTCTGACCACTGACCTTTTAGAAGCAGGACATGAAATGGAGACAAGCAACAAACTGAAGTTGCATCACCTTGGCCAGAAAGGGGTCACTGTAACCCAGTTAGAATGAACAGGATCGGCCACAGGTCCCATGGAAACAAACCATCCTTACTGCAGGGGGTGAGAGAAAGAAAGGATTCAAGTGTATGTGTGCACAATGATTCTAGGACTGAGGAAGTGAAGTCGGCTATAAACATGCAAAAGCACTGAGCTTACGTGAAAGAGCCTCCAACAAACAACAGTGTAGAGAAAAAAACTAAAAAGGAAAGGAAGACACCAGATTAAGAGTTGCTGTCTTTGCGTGGTGGAACTATGAATGACTTTCTTATCTTTTTTTTTTTTTTTTTTTTGAGACAGAGTCTTGCTCTGTTACCCAGGCTGGAGTGCAGTGCGTGATCTCAGCTCACTGCAACCTCTGCCTCCTGGGTTCAAGCAATTCTCCTGCCTCAGCCTCCCAAGTAGCTGGGACTACAGGCTCGTGTCACCACACCCGGCTAATTTTTTTACATTTTTAGTAGAGATGGGGTTTCAACATATTGGCCAGGCTGGTCTCAAACTCTTGACCTCATGATCCTATTTATCTTCTTTACTTCCTAACCATCAATTTATTTTATAATGAAAAAAACCTCATACTTAAAAAGGAACATCACACATACAATGAAGTCCATGAAAGGGATGTATCAGCTAGCACCCTTTTCAGTATTTTCCCTTGTGTACCTGGCCTGCATCCTGCTATTTCAGAAAGGACAGGAAGATATCCTTGGTGATGCTTGCCTGCTCTGACATGTTCCCCATTCTATGAAAATCTGTTCTCACACCACCTGTCCAATGAATCCCAACCCTATGTTCTGCTGTCGGCAACATCACAGCATGTGCTCCTCCTAGCTGATGGATAACCTGGCGGAACACACGACCTGCCTATGTTGTCCTCTCTATTCCAAAGCGAAAACCCTTCCAAACCTGGAAGGATGACTGGCACACAGAGGCCAGGCCTCTTGCCTGTTTGACGCCATGTTCAAGGCTTTGAAATACACCAGGGCTATGATGAATCTGGTGCCCAATTACGTGAACTTAAATTTAAATTACCTCTTTAGATTTCCGATGCCAGTCTTTATTATCTCCTGGGCCTGTGTCTTTTATCTCCTCCTCATTGAGGCCCACACGGTTGGTGTAAGTGATGGTGCGCCAGTCTCTGGGCGAGTTGGAAATGCTGGCAATTTTGGACTCTGTGGCACTGTTCTCCTCTGTTAGGGACCTAGAGGATGGCCTGGTGAAGAGGCTTTTTTTTAAGGCCTTGACCCGCAGGCTTTCGCTGTTGCTCCCGCTAGCATCGGAGCAGCACCAGTCAGGATTGTTCTCTAGTTTGTGTCCGTGGGAGCCACTGTGTGCATGGAACATCCGGGGAGAGGCACTGTCATCAGACGGAGCCTCGCTCGTCAAGGAGTTCAGATCTATCTGCATGCTCACCTTCTCAGGCTGTTGCATTTTCTGGTCCAATTTATTTAGTTTGCCCAAGACCTGGGAGATTTCCTCACGGACACCCGACAGGGATTCCAGCTTCCGTTCGATTTCACCGATCCTGAGCACCAGTTTGCACACACTGGTCTTCAGCTCTTCTTCCGAATGGTGGGTGTTTTCAGGCCGGTTGCCCTTGTCTCCCTTGCTGTTGGGGACCCCATTGGCAATTTTGGTTAAGTTGTGCTCAGGGGAACTGTCGCAGTCTGACTTATGGAGCTGAGACAAGGACCCTGTGCTGTTGTAGCAAGACGACTGTATCACTCCCGTGGAGCCACTGATGCTCATGTCATCAAGAAATCGGAAAATGTCACTGATGTCATCGCTGACAATTTCTGAGTCATCGTCTGAGTGCTTCATGGTGTGCCTGTCACTGTACTTGCCCTGACCGGAGGTGCACAGGTCTCTGCATTTCTTGGGCTCCAGCACATGCTCAGTCTGGGTGCCCACGCTACTGGTGTCTGAGCTGAGCTGCCCACTGGTGCAGTTAATGCTCTTGTCTTTAAACTTTTTGACTGGTTCGTGCTTCTCCAGGTCAACAGGGGATGAGATCTCTTTAGATTTGAGCCCGTTTGGTTTTGCCACATAAGCAATGGGGAGAATTGGCTGTTGATCCTTTGGTGCAAGGTAAGTCGGGCGCCTGTCTGGGGCTGGGAAATTGGGAGTCTGGCTACCGGCATTTGGATAGCGTAGCTTCTCCTCGGAGGGATTTCTATTGAAAAAGGACCGTTCAAAGTCAGGAACTTCCTCCGTGTTTAGGCTCCAGCTTTTGGCTGGCCAGGGAGTCTGCTTGTTGGGCCTCCCTGGACAGCGCCTAGCTTCTTGGGTTCCCATCACAGGAGTGGGCCCAAAATATGTAGAGGTTTGAAGGTCGTCTAAGCTTTCGTGCTTTGCTCGCCTTTTGTCAGGAACCGGGGAATACACCGGATTCAGGTACTGGCTGTTATAGGGCATTTCAAAGCTGTGGTTGAAGAAGGGTGGCTTGTGGGGTTCCTTTCGACTCTGGAGTTCCCTGTGCTCATTCTCTGCTTTGCTGACGGGGCCAACCAAACTGGGGGACACTGCCATCAAATTGTGAAAATCCTCTTTGAAGATATTCCTTTTCTGGACACAGGACTGGACCACAAATGGCTCCTCATTGGAAATGAAGGTCTCCTTGATGCTCTGGTTGATGGGCAGGGAGTCCTGGTCTGAAATGGACTCGTTTTCGATGTTCATGGGGAAGTAGGTCCTCTGCATCTCACAGGGCTGAGGGCTGGTCACAGAGTACGGAGCCAGGGCCTGCAACCTGTCCAGGGAAGCAGCGCGGTTTTTCACCTCTTTGCTAACTCCCAACAGGAAGTTAGGCTCAGAGGCAGGGACAAACTGCGGGCAGTCCTTGCAGTCCATCTTCCGGCACTTGGACGACTGCCTGGTGGGGTAGCCCCGGCTGAAAGACCTCTCACTCAGCTCACAGTTCAGGGGCTCACACTCAGCTGCATTGCAGATCTCTGTGTCCGACCTGCATGATTCAAAGGATGCCTCCTTCTTGCACACCTTCTGGCGGCTCGTAGGCAGCTTCTCCTTGGCAGCCCCGCCATTCATTTGGATCAGGTTGAATATCGTCACAATATCTGCTGCCACCATGATTTTCTTTGATTGCTGGTTATTCACAGTGCATTTCATCTTGTCTTTGAATAGCGTGGCTGGAAAATTGGGATCAAGACAAGCTGTGTAGAAGAGCACACTTCTCAGTTTGGCAAGCTGCGACAGGTCGAACCGGGCACAGAGAGATTTGCACAGGTCCTGATAAGAAACGGTATTTTGCTTGCTGTCCAGTTCCTCCAAGATCTTCACCAAGAAGAGGGAAGTTTCCTGACTGGTCTCCATGATCTATTACTTGAAGAGCTCTCTGACTACACTGAAACTTCAGGTCAGTTCTGTGGTTGCAATATCGAGAAAGGGAGGAGGAAAAGAGGATTATAAACACCAGTGGAGTTTGAAGTCAAGCTTCTTATAAACCATATAAAGAAATACAAAGAAAAACATTTTAATGATTAAAAATGTAGCAAGGACAGTAAAAATATTCATAACATTCGATTTAGTAATTCCCTTCCCGGGAATCTACCTTAATGATCAATAAAAATTATGCTTAAAGGTGTTCACTATGATGGCACTTATAATAATGAAAAAGCAAAACATCTTAAATATCCAAATAGGAGAATACATAAACATGTTATGATATACCATAAAGTTTTACAAACATTAAAACTACATTAATGTACATTCTTACAATGGAATACTACTCATCAGCAAAAAAGAACAAACCACTAGTACATGCAAGGACGTGGATGAATCTCAAATGTATTGCGTGTGGGTGGAAGAAGCCAGAGTCAGAAGGTACATCCTCCACTGCATGATTCCATCTTAATGACATTCTGGAAGACAGATCAGTGGTTGCCAAGAGCTGGATGTGAGGAGGAGGGCTGACCTCAAAGGGGCACAGAAAAGTTTTCCTAAATGATATAATTGTCCTACATCCTGGTTGTGGTGGTGGTTACATGACTGTGGGCATTTGTCAAAACTCACAGGATTCTAAACTAGAAAGTGTAAGTTTTACTGTACATAAATAATACCTCAATTTAGAAATTACATAATGAAGACTTTTCATAACAAAACTATGATATAATATTGAGCGAAAAAATATGAAAATAAATCTGTATAAGATCATAATGGTATAAAATTATGCATTCTTGAAAACAAAAATGAAAGAAAATAATGTGCACTAAGATGCTAATAGTGGTTAAGTTCGAATTGTAAATATGGATTTTTTTCTGAATTAGTAATCTCTCTTCCCTAATACTTTATTATGTAAGTTTTCAAATATACAGCAAAGTTGAAAGAATTTTATAATGAACACTAATATACCCAAGATCTGGATTCTCCATTAATATTTTACTTTATTTGCTTTATTACGTATCTATCCATATATTCATCATCAAGCTTTCTTATTTTTTTGATTCACTTCAGAGTAAATTGCAGACATCTGTACACTTCTTCCAAATACTTCATCATACATATCATTAACCCAATTCAAAAATTGTTCACAGATTTTAATATAAAATGTATGTACAATGAAGTTCACAAATCTTAAGGGTGCATTGGCTGATGTTTCAACAATTATGTATGCCTGTGTAGAAACCGAAGCCCCTATAAAGAACTAGAATGTTCCCATTGCCCCAGAAAGTTTCCTCGTGCCCTTTTCTGTTCAACCACTGTTATTTTTATAGGTTTTTTTTTTTATCATTTCCCATCTTTTCTAAAATCCTTACAATGAGCATTTGTTATTTTGTAAGCACCAAACAATAATAAACTTTACTTTGAAATTGAACAAAAACACTACATTAACAGATCTTGGATGGTAAAATTAAAAATACCAAACCAAACATTTAACAAAATTTCATTAGAGAAGGTGAAGCCCTTGGTTGATAAACATAGATGCAGGTTCTAAGACTTACAGAGACACATCAGATTACACAATGTGTTCATTTCCCTGGTCGCATACTGCTTAGAAAATTTGTATTTTGATAACTGATTTGTTGATTTTAAAGTTAACACAGTTCACATGTATCCGACCCATTTTCTAAGGGAATAGTATATTTTCTTTGGATTAAATTTTAGCAGCTCGAGGTAATGAGCTTTCTCTCCGTCCTGAAGGCAGCCACTCCCAATAGGCTTCTATAAACATTAGCCTGGTTTCTCCCATGAATGTCTGGAGGGATATGCAGAGACCAGTGGTTTGCATTTTCTTGCAAGGAAAAGGAAACAAACCCTTGACAGGTTCTGTTCCTGCCCAGAACAAGTCACCGGGAAACCCATTTCTTCCCACCCCGCCCCAGCCTTCCAATCCATCTGATGGATCTGTGTCCAAATGTTCTGGCTTGTTAAAGGTGGGGACAACCTGCCACAAGGGGTCTCAAGTAAACGAATGGGTATAGATATCAGAGCACAGGACCAGTGAATGTAATTTTGGGAACAGCAACTACAACTCATGCATATATTTTATAGTTTGGGTGACACGAAGCCCTTTCAGGACTTCCAAGCTAATCTCATGTGTGTCCTACCATGCACCTCCCAGGAAAACCCAACACTTTGCTTCTCTGGGAAGATTTCTCAACTTTCTATCCTACTTTGCATGGCAAAGGAAATCCCAGGTCAAAAACCCTACTTGGAAAACCAAGGCCCAGTGTCTCCTGAAGTGAATAAAAGAAGTACAAACAAATATGGTAAGCCTGAGTTATATTTTATCAAAACTGAAATTACGAGGTCTGTGGATGGAAACAGGTACATGTGATGATCAGTTATCATAGAGAAACCGCACCCAGATTTCCTACAATGCACCAACAAGAACCAGAGAGGAAGAGCAAGAGCAAGAGCAGAGATTGAAAAATCGGTTTCCAGGCTCTGCAGCAGTGGAACAGGATCCAGCCTCCAGCATGAAGCCCTCAGCAGTCTACCTTATTTGACCACACAAACAACTGTGTAGGGCAGGAAGAGTACCCCCATGTCACAGATAAGGAAACTGAGGAACTCAGAGAGGAAGTAACTGTATAATCCAGAGAAGTGACATTAGTTGCTGGGGATGCAGTATGGGGTTAGGGGCCCAAGTGGACTCCAACCCAAGTCTTCTAACGCTATTGAAGGGGCACTAGGCTCAATCGCATGCCAGGAGGACAAGCATCCACCGCCTACTGACAGAAGTGAATGAGGGGTGGAGGAGCCACCCTGGACTGACCACCTACTATGTGCTGAGGCCTTACATGATTTTAAGCAACAGCTCAGAGAGGGGGCACGTTATTCAAGAGAAATGAGGAAAAGGAGGCTAGAGAAACTCCACTGAGAGCATGACGCATCACAGTCTGAAGCCGGATCTGGTCAAAGAGCAAGGCAGAAATAGCCGCCTAGAATCTCTGGGGGCTGAGCAAACTGACCTGGGACATATGTGCATGCACACTCCCACACACACAGCTTCACATTCACACAGACTCACCCATACATTCATACGCAGACACATTCACATAGCTTCACTCAGATTCACCCAGATACACCTACACACACTCACATAGCTTCACACTCACACAGACTCACCCATACACTCACATGCAGACACATTCACAACTTCGCACTCACAGAGCTTCACACTCAGACTCACCTAGACACACACACACACACAGCTTCACACAGACCCACACCCACTCACACTCACCCACAGACACACACACACTCAGTCACCCAGACTCACACCCACAGACACACACACACTCAGTCACCCAGACTCACACCCACACCCACACCCCCCCACACACACACCCCCACACACTTACCCAGACACACACAGACTCACACCCACACTCACCCACACACCCACACATGCACATAGCTTCACACTCAGACTCACACCCACACAGAGCTTCACACCCACAAACTCACACCCACACACACACACAAGACTCACCCACAAACTCAAACAGCTTCACACTTGCATAGCTTCAGTCATGCAGACTCAGAGACATATGCACACCCAGACACACTCACACAGCTTCGGTCATACACTCATCCAGACACACACTTACATCCAGACACTTGCACAGCTTCCCACTCACACAGACCTAAACACACACAGACTCACGCTCACACACACAACCACACATTCATACACACTCTCAAGCACACACAGACACACACATTCACCTACACATATTCACACAGACCTACACTCATACACACCCACACACACTCTGTCACACTTCCATACACCCATGTGTACACATAATTCACACAAGTACTCAAGCTCCCACACATCCACAAACACATTCACACCTCTGCACACACACACATTCACAAACACGTATACACCACATACACAGGCTCACTCACAATCTCCACACTCTTCCTCTCCTAGGTGTCTCTTAGCTCTGTTCTCTCCTAAGTGTCTCTTAGCTCTGTCCTCAGAGTTTAAACTTTCTTAACATCTCAGCACATCTCCATGCATATTTTGGGGGCTAAGCAGCCAACAAATCCACCCTCTCTGGCGTTTGGGAAGCTGACCCCATGATGCCGCACATTGCCTGCCAACAAGACCTGCAAACACAGCCACTGCAGCACCCTGTCACCCCCATCCCCATGTGGAAAAGCTCCGCGAAGACTCTGAGAGGCCAATCACAGGACTTCCATCCCACCTGGCTTCAGAGCTCCTTGCTGAGGAACAGCCATGCCCAGCGCGGCAGGAAAGCTGGCAGGAGGAGCCGGTGAGCAGCAGAGATCCGAAAATCATGAGGCCAGACTGGGGATTGCCTGCAGCACATCAGGCCCCCATCTGGACCAACTGACTGCCCAAGCCAACACCGCAGCCCAGGACTCCCCTCCTCTGTGTCTGCCGCAGACCTGTCTGCTTGGAGGCCTGCTGCCTCGGCTGCCCACATCCTCCCGCAGTCTTGCTCACCCACGCCGGCTACTGGAACAGCCCTTCTGCCCCAGCCCCTCGCCAGGTCCCAGAGTCTCCTCTAACTGTTCCCTCCGTGGTGCTCGACAGCCCTCCGCCTGTGTCTTGGCTAAAGCGCTTATCACGCAGGAGTTTTCAACCAGGTAAGATTCACCTGGGATGGTTTTAAAACATTGAGACCTGGCCTCCCCTACCCTAGACCAATTAAATCAGAATTCCTGGGAGGGGTCCAGGTCTTTAGGAGTTTTAAAAGTCACTCCAAATTTCTGAACCATGGGCCTCCAGATTTTGGGACCAAGGAGCTCTATTTAGTAAGTTGTAGGGATGAGGTTTGTGAAAGGCATTGAAGCCTAATGTTGAGAGGAGCGACAGGGGCCCATAGACCTGGGCTCAGACTCCAGTCCTGCCCACTATGTGACATTGGATAGGTTACTTACAGCTCCCACACCCTGCCTCAGTTTTTTCATCTGTAACAATGGGTTTAATTAACAAGCATATGTAAAGCACTTAATAATAAAGAGCGTCCCATGTGACAGCCATTCAACAAATAACAGCTGTCACTCATGGAACAGCTGTAGCAATGGGAATACTAGCAGTCTCAGTGGCTTTATGCCTCACAGCACCCTCTGCAGGTTATAAAAAAGGAGTATTTTTGAAAAATGACTCCATTCTGTACAAAGAGCAAGAGACGCCTGCCTAAAGCGGGATTCTGGCCTCTCAAGTTTTACATTTTCAACTTAAAGACTTTTAGTTTCTCATTATAAAAAGCTTCATCCTCAACCACACGCTCCCGCGGACCTTCAGTAGACCGACGATTTACTGCCTCTGTCTAGGCTGCACATGACCTCAGAGGGGAATAACAAATTGGCTGTGGGGTTCATTATTCAGCTTTTTTTTTTTTTTTTAATGGGAAGACAGTTCATAAACTGATTCCATGAAAAGTTCTGAAAGCCAGAGGTTGAAATTGCTCACTCAGAATAAATGGGGGTGCTCTCGTCACCCGCCAATCCAAACTATGGCACACCCTCCTCACTATGTGGCTCTTTGTGCATCTGCCTCATGTGTCCTTGAAGATTCTGTAGGTGTCCAGACCCCGCTAAAACTTGTTTCTGAGCACCCAGAATGTGCATGAGACTGGGCTAGGCAAAGCCGAGAAAGGTAAAGGGAAGAAAACACTCTTTAGAGAGGGCTGGATGGGACCACAGTGAACTCCAGCCTAACCTTTCATTTTATGGTCAAGAAAACTGGGGTCCAGAGTGACATGACTTTTCAAAGGCACATGTACAGCTAGTGGCAGAACTGTCCCCAGCACCCAGGGTTCCTGATACCTAGGCTGTTTCATAAATGTCTGCAAGAATGCCAGTTCTGACTGTCAAGTGCCAGAGGAGCATAAACATGGAGCTGGGAACCCGATTAAGGGGGAGATGGATTCCAGCCATGGGGAAAAGGTAAAGCTGGCTTCACAGGGAAGGTGCCATCTGCAATGGCCGCAAAGGCTAAAGAGGAGGAGAGTGTTTGATGGTCTGGAGGAAAGGGACAGAGTAGGTACTCTAGGCAGAGGGCAGAAGGCATGATGGTACACGGCAGCAGGGAAGAGTCTGTATGTCTGGTAGGGATGGAGAGAAGGAGGTGGAGCTGGACAAACAAAATTTAAATAGGGAGTGCTATGGTTCGATTGTGTCCCTTCAAGATTCAGGTGTTGCCAATGTGATAGGTTTAAGAAGTGGGACCTTTAAGACCCCTTCCCAGGAATTCTGATATAACTGGTCTAGGGTAGGGGAGGCCAGGTCTCAATAGGTTTTAAAAACCATCCCAGGTGATTGTGATTAGGCCATAAGAACTCCTCCCTAATGAATGGGTTTCATGCCCTTATAAAATGAGGCTTTGTGCAGCATTCTGCTAGCTTGCCCTTTCGCCCTTTTGCTATGTGAAGATGCAGCAAAAATGCCCTCACCAGATACATCAGAAACTGGCACCTTGATCTTGGACTTCCCAGCCTCCAGAACTATGAGAAGTAAATTTCTGTTCCTTATAAATTACCTAGTCTCATGTATTCTGTTATAGCAGCACAAACATACTAAGATAGGGCGGTACACTAAACTCTGGGCTGGGAGTCTGAACTCAATTCTGTAGTAAATGAGAACTGGGAACTGACAAAGTGGGTGTTACAGCGGAGCAAGCCTGCGGTTAAGATGAGCACTGCAACCTACAGGATACACTGATGGGGATCCATATTGTCTTAGCCCCTTTCAAAACCTCCTACCCGTACACAGCGAAGGGAAGAACTCCAGGCTCCTCTAATTCCTAACCCATAGGTATTTCCACTAGGTAATAGTCTGTAGCTTTGGGAAAGGCCAGAACAAGATGCCTGATTTTTCTTCCCATTACCCTGTGGTACCTTGTTCATTTCTCATGCCACATTCTGGGCATGATAAATGTTGCTGTCCAGTCTACAGAGCTAAAATGAATACCCACCCTTCCACAACCTTATGCATATTCAACTGCTCACACTCTTGGCATCTAATGTTAATCAAAGCAGAGCAAAAAGAGAGAGAGATGATTTAGGGATATAGTTTGTAGTATTGCTGCTTGAATCTTTGGACAAAAGACAAGCTCTCTGAATTTCATTTCCGCCAACTCCATTAGAAATCTAATCTTCCCTTCTGCTACCAACAGCCCCAAAATGAATGACATATACCTTGAACTGGATTAGCAAAACTCAGTTATAAAGTATTCTTATCAAACCTTTCCAATACGCCAAAATATATTGATCTTTCAAAAACTGAAATAAAGTGCAGAGATGTAACAGCCACAATGTTCTCATTTCATGCTCATGAAAGCACACTGCAAGAGAATTCATCTGCAGTATTCATGTAATTCCTGCACTGGTGTTGGCCTGCTTGTTTTGAATTCCGTCTTGCTTTTGTTTTAGGATGGTGGTTGCTACTGTGATTTGGTGAAACTATAAAAGGAAGCTATCAATTTAGGAATATAAAATTTGTAATTAAGAATTTCTACATTGTTTGTGTCACCTCTAATAAAATTTCAAACTTAAGAGGGAACACTTTCTCTCCCAGAGATAGCCATCTTCCACAAAAAAATTGCTAAAGAGGGCAGCAAGGAGTTGGGAAGGGGTTACACTTCTGTCTCTCAAGACATATACCTGCAGAGCTCAACCCTAGTGAAAAGCCCTTGGTTAAGAAGTCAAGTGATTATGAAGCAATTTCCGGATCTGGCAAGAAAGTAAGCTTAGAGAATGTGAAAAACTCTGATTATGAACACCTCAAAATGCTGGATAAAATGCAAATTTTTTTCTTAATGGGCATAACTAAACTTGCGAGAGCAAGCTAAATGCCCAGATTCCAGAAATAGAGAAGAGACTGAAAATCACAGAGGTAGACAGAAGACCTGGCACTGTGGCTGCCCTAAGAGTAAAGGGGATGGTCCTTCTAAGGTAGAGTAGGATAGGCCTTCCATGAGATGGAGGGTAGAAACACAGATGTCTGCATAAAGCTGGGACCCTTGAAGGACTATTCTCTAGCTTTATGTGAAAGGATGAAAAAAATCTGGTGTACAGTAAACAAGGACACTTGTCAGCTTCTGCCTGGGCTCTGGGTTAAATAAAGTAAAAAATTACCCCTTAGAAATGGAAAACAAGGCCAATGTCTTAAATATTTTGGGGCCCAAATTTATGTTGTCACAGTGTGCAAGAACTCTTGAGCTAAGAAATTAATGTAAAAAATCAGTTCCATACTGATAATGTCCATGGGTGCAAGCAGAAACAAGAGCAAAAGTACTCAAGACAATCAAAGGTGCATAGGAGCACCACAGAGAAAAGAATCCACCCTAAGGTTGAATTATATTTTTAAAAATTACAACACACAAGAGAAAATACTACTCAATGAGTAAGAATCAGCAGACACAAAATCACCAGCAGGATTAGAACTTCAAGAACTTAAAAAAATGAATACACAATCTTAAAGAAGATATAAATATACTTAAAATAAGTAAAGGCATAAAATTAATAGAAAATCCAAATAAAAGACACTATGAAAAAAAGCACATACAGATCTGGAAAAGAACTAAGTATACTAATAGAAAAAGAATCATTAAAATACAAAGCACAGTGGCATTAAATAGCATATTAGATCTAAATAAAGAGAAAGTCTATGAACTGGAAGATAGGTCTAAGGGAATTTAGCTGAATGCAGCACAAAGAGATACAAAGATAAAAGACACGAAACTGGCCGGGGGCAGTGGCTCACACCTGTAATCCCAGAGCTTTGGGAGGCAGTGGCTCACACCTGTAATCCCAGAGCTTTGGTGGGTGGATCGTTAGAGGTCAGGAGTTCAAGACCAGCCTGGCCAACATGGTGAAACCCTGTCTCTACTAAAAACACAAAAAGTTAGCTGGGCATGGTGGCAGGCACCTGTAATCCCAGCTACTCAGGAGGCTGAGGCATGAGAAGCTCTTGAACCCAGGAGGCAAAGGTTGTAGTGAGCTGAGACTGCATCACAGCACTCTAGCCTGAGTGACAGAGTGAGACTCTGTCTCAAAAAACAAAACAGCAACAATGACAACAACAACAAAAACCATTAAATCAAGCTTAAGAGACATGAGCATAGAAGGATAAGTTTCAGCAGACATCTATTTGGAATTCTAGGAGAGAGAAAAGAGAATGGCAGAAAGATGATAAAAGTGATAATATATAAGAATGTTTCAGAATTGAAAGCATGAATCTTTTAACTCAAGGAGTGATATAAATACTAAATAAGACATATAAATAATGAACTCACCCTTAGATACCTAAACACATCATATTGAAACTAAAGAATACCAGAAATGAAAATAAAAACTTGCCTAAAAAATTGAATTACCTAAAATAGAATAAACTTAAAAGCAGATTTTAAAGACTACAATTGTAGACTAAAAAATAGAAATAAAATCATTAAAATACTGAAAAAAAAATATACAGATAATTTTATTACCATGTAAACTATTATTCAGAAGTAAAGATAAAGAAATAGTTTCAGAGTTTATAACTTATATTCCTTATTGTAAAAACTATAAAGAAGCTCCTTCAGAAGGAAAGAAAGTGAATCCAGAGGAAATAAGGTGATAAACATATAGTTCATTCTAATCATGTATCAACTCGATAAAACTATTAATGAATAATTTAATAGGAGAGGGAGTGATCAGAATTAAAACTTTTAAAGTATTATATTATCTGGAAGAAGAAAGAGATGTTAAATAAATTTAAATTTTAAGTCAAATATGCATATTAGAAAAAAGTTATGAGTAATTATTAAAAGAGCAGGAAGAATTTGTACAACTTAATGCAGGACTTCTAAACCAGTGTAGAAAAAACAAGGGAACAAATAAAACCCAGTCAATTAAGAGAATGTAGGAAATAAGAGAAATAAAGAAGTATAACTAATGAATATCACAAATAAAATGACAGAAATATTTCAAAATACATCATATTACAATAAATGTAAATAGCTTAAACTTACCAGTTAAAAGACTATGACTCTCAAGCTGGATTTTTAAAAATTAAAATAAAATGCAAAGACTACCTATAGGAGATATACCTAAAAATACTGTCACAGGCTGGGCACAGTGGCTCACGCCTGTAATCCCAGCACTTTGGGAGGCCAAGGCGGGTGGATCACCTGAGGTTGGGAGTTCAAGACCAGCCTGACCAACATGGAGAAACCCTGTCTCTACTAAAAATACAAAATTAGCCAGGGGTGGTGGTACATGCCTGTAATCCCAGCTACTTGGGAGGCTGAGGCAGGAGAACCACTTGAACCTGGGAGGTGGAGGTTGCGGTGAGCTGAGATCATGCCACTGCACACTCCAGCCTGGGCAACAAGAGCAAAACTCCGTCTCAAAACAAAAACAAAAGCAAAAACAAAAAACTGTCACAGAAAGATTGAAAGTATAAGGATGAAATAAGATTTATCAATCAAAACTAAATCAGAGTATTGTTAGTGTTTGTTACAGGCAAAATGGCATCACAGTTAAAGATTCTAAACTCTGGAGCCAAATTGCCCAAATTTAAATACAAGCTGTTCTACTTATAAGCTATGTGATTTATTAGTTATTAGTTGGAGCACTTATTAGTTATTACCCTGGGGCACATTATAGGTCTCTCTGTACTTTAGTTTCCTTATCTGCAAAATGGGGATGATAATAGTATCTACTTTATATGATTTGTTTTATGTAATAGTCCCTTGCATACAATAAGCACTCTAATAAGTGTGAGCTATAACATTATTATTATATTAACATAAATAAGAAAGATATTAAGGTTAAAAATCATTAGGGATACAAATAATTATTGCAAAATGATAAATAAAAACAACTCACCAGGAAAATAATCCTGAACACATGGACACTCAATAATATAGCCTTAAAAATACATGAAGCAAAAATTAACAAAATTTCTAGGAAACATATGAAATTCACAATAATGCATAGAGATTTTAACATATCTTTCTCAAGAAACTGAGTGATCAAAGAAAATAATACATTTGATATAAAAATACTAAAACAACACAATTAACAAACTTGATCTATACATGTAGAGAACCTGGACCCAAGAATACACATTCTTTTCAAGTAATGCTGGCCACGTATTATGATACAAACTTTTTAAAAAATGAATTTATATCCTGCAGTGATTTTTTTTACAATAAAGTAATAAAATTAACAAATATATACCCAAAGATATCACCTAAACACATGGAAATTTAAACATATAGGTCTCAATAAGCCATAGGTCAAAAAATTAATCATAGTAAAAATTAGAATATGATTGTAATTAAATGTAATGAAAATACTACATATCAAAGCTGTAAACTATAGCTAAAGCTATCATTAGAGGAAAGTTTACAGTAATAAATACAAATAGTGGAATAAAAGCTTGAAAATCAATGAGCTAAGCATCCTACTCTAGAAGTGGGAAAAAAATCAGTATAGTAAATACAAAGGAAAATGGAAGAAGCAACTAATGTTATGAGAAAAATTAGTGAAGTAGAAAACAAATAAACATTACCATCAACGAAACCTAAATGATTCTTTGAAATAACAAATAAAATTGGAAATCTCTGGCAAGAATGATAAAGAAGAAAAGAAAAGAGACATGAATAAATAATGGAACAACATTAACATAAGTAACATTTATGGAGAACTTTACTATGTGCCAGAAAGGTTCTAAACACTTTATAATGATTAACTTATTTAATCCTCAAAATCACCTTACAAAACAAGAACTAATATGATCCTAATTTTATGGCTGAATTTTCTCCAGCACACAGCAGGTCAGTAACTTGTCAAAGGCCACACAGCCTAAGGCATGTGTGAACCTAGGCCTTAACTATACACTGTAAGTCTAGAGCTCACGTTACACATCACATTATACAGCACTTCACAAAATTAGGGATGAAAACAGGGATAGAGCCACAAATTCAATAGACAATTTTTTGAAAGTTTTATTTAATATAACACCAAGGATTGCTGAATATGCAGGCAAACAGTTTTTATATGCTACTGGGGGGGATGAATATTGGGAGAATCACTTTAGAGGGCAATTTGGTAATATAGTTGAAGCTCAAGATAATCAAAACCTATTGCCCCCCAGATCTACCTTGAGGTACCCTAGATAAGCATGCACATAGGTTCACAAGGAGACAAAACTGTTATCAAACACTTTTGAATAGTAAAATAATGTGGGGGAATAAATGAGTTTATCCACATAGTTTATATTATACAACAGCTAATATGAATGAATTTACTTACAATAAATTTGAAGATAAACCTCAAAAACTTAAGAATGCATGGAAAAAGTTGCGAATGGATCTATCATATCATTGATGTAATTGGAAAAAAAAACCTCAAATAGATTATTTAGGGATGTATACATAAAAAGGAGAATGCAAAAATCTATATGGAAATGAAATATACCAGGTTTGGGATAGCGGTTTCTGGGAGGGGCAGGAAAGATGTGGTGTAGGGCCTACATTTAAGGCCCAATATGATGTGCTGCCCTGACACCTGGTGAAACCAGGAGGACTTTGAATGGCCAAACTGCAAGTTTCTCTACTCCTGCAAATAAGGTACCCTAGCCAAACCACTCTTCTTATCAAGGGACCAGGCACAGATTCTACTTACCCCGAGTGGCAGCTTCTGGTTCCCTGCCAGCCCTCAGAAATATTCAAACAAGCCAATCACATCTTCTTGTGGGAATCAGGGGTCACCTCACCATTTTGTTATAGCAAAGGCTGCCTCCCACAGCCAGTTTGTTCCCTCTGTTTCTAAGTGCAGCCCCCGTGTGGCCCTGTGTGGCCTGTGGTGTCCTCCCCCTGCCCTCCTGTGAGTACAGGCAATTAATAAATCACTGTCCATCTCATTTGCTCAGTGTTGGTGTCAAGTGTTCAGTCATCTCGGTAACCTTAGAGTGGAAATCCTCTCTCACCAATGCGGGGAGTAGCAGGTGATTAAAACAAAAGAAGTGGTAGGTGGGACTTGAACTATATCATATTCTTTTCTTTAAAAACAAACAAAAAACAAACACTGAAGCAAAAATGACAAAACATTAACATCCGTTTAATTTCATTGGTATATGGATGTCTACTGGGTTATTTTATGTACTTTTCTTAATTTTTTAAAATAAGTACTAATTTTAAAATAAGGTAAAAACACTAGATAAACAAGTCCCAACTTATCTGCTTTTACCGAGACCTGCCAAAAAGAGAGCTAAAAGGAAATTTATATAAGTAAGGCTCTAAATGGGCAGTAACCACAAAGAAAATTCACAAGGCAGTTTTTTTTGCTATTGTTTATGTTTTGTTGGAAGTTTTTTTTTTATTATTATTATACTTTAAGTTTTAGGGTACATGTGCACAATGTGCAGGTTAGTTACATATGTATACATGTGCCATGCTGGTGTGCTGCACCCATTAACTCGCCATTTAGCATTAGGTATATCTCCTAATGCTATCCCTCCCCCCTCCCCCCACCCCACAACAGTCCCCAGAGTGTAATGTTCCCCTTCCTGTGTCCAAGTGTTCTCATTGTTCAATTCCCATCTATGAGTGAGAACATGCGGTATTTGGTTTTTTGTCCTTGCGATAGTTTACTGAGAATGATGGTTTCCAGTTTCATCCATGTCCCTACAAAGGACATGAACTCATCATTTTTTATGGCTGCATATTATGGGGCAAGGCCATGCATGTTAAAGGTAACACTAAGTAATTATTCGCTTTAATTATCTAAGAATTCTGGTCAAAATAAAAATCTATTTGGATAGCCAAATATGAAAACTTACTACAAAGCTCCTATTATTATACTTTGACAGATAAATCAATGGAACAGAATAGAAAGACAAGTAGCAGACCCAAATATAGATAAACAGTCAATATATTTTAAAGGTGGCCTTTCAACTCAATGAGAAAATAATGGTTTATTCAATAAACATAAATGTGTTACTTTGTTATTTAAATACTACTGGAATGATTGGTAAATCAACTGGTAAAAGGGTAGCCCCACTTCTTGCCATTTACAAAAGTAAATTACAGATGAAATATAAAGCAGAAAATTTGAGTCAAGATTTAGATAATTTGAGGTTGTGAAAGGGTTTTCCACACAAGATCCCAAAAGCTGAAATAATTAAGACGAAGACTGATAGGTTTGGATAGATAAAAATTGCTTACCATGTCAGTAAACATAAAAAAAAAAAACAGTAAAAAAAAAAAAACAAGTGAAAAAACAATGCAGAAAATTCTTGCATCTCACTGAAAGCTCTTAAAAATGAATAAGAAATAATGAACAATTCAAAGAAGCAAATGGTTAATTTACAAAGGAAGGCAAAGAAAAATGTGCAACATCATAATAAATAAAGCAAAGTAAAACAGCAATTTGACTACTTAATTATTTATAAATCTAAAGAAAATAAAAATGTTTTCTTTCTAAGTGGAAAAGTACTAAAGACTAAGGGTTTTGACTATTATTAAGGGTTTTTGATATTATTTATAATCAGTGTATAGTATATTTGTTATGGTATCTATAATCAATATACTCATACCACTGTGGGGAGAATGAGGGAAAATAGGCACTCACATGTATTGCTGGAGAAGTATGTGACTTATAGGAAGTAATCAACAATAAAACTTGAAAAATACACATACCCTTGAAATGAAGCAAATCCACACTTCTAAGTATTTATCTAAAGAAAATAATCAGATATGATTATATTTATGAATATATTCTCTTTAATGTTGCTTAAAATAAGAAAAAATTAGCAATAATCTTTGTAGTCAACAATGGGTTCTATAAATTGCAGTGCATCCGTATGATAGAATACCATGTAGCCATTAATAAGTCATGGTGCAGAAATATATTTATTGGCATGTTTAATTTTTAATGATGTATTCTTAAGTGAAAAAGTATACCACTAAATGGTTGGTTGTATTATGACATAAAATTTTATAGACACTCGCCCTTTGTATATATTAATACTAAAATGTTAATAATTGTCTCTGGGTGGTTTTCTCTTCCTTTCATTTCAGGCCTGTTTTATTTAAATGTTCTAGATATGTGATTTTATAATAAAAAATAAAGAAGAAAGGATTTGCAAACAAATCCTGGCAAGGGGAATTTGAGGAAGTAAATTATCATCTCTAATCTTTGATTTTCTTATCTATAAAATCAAGATATCAGTTCCTCCTCCTGGGGTTACTAACACGGTCAAATGAGACATCCATATTATTCATTCAAAAATGTTTCTTTTGTAACTGGCACGTGTCAGGCACTGTCTTAGCTGGTGGCAATACAGCAGGGTGTAAGGCAGACAATGAACAAAACAAAAACCCTGCCCTCATGAGCTTATAATCTAGTGGGGGAGACAGATAATAAGCAAAATAGAAAAAGTAAAATTTAGAGTGTATTAGACAGTAGAAAGTGCTATGGAGAAAAGCAGAAAAGGGGGTTAGAAAGAACAAGGGGAGGTATTACAACTGCAAACAAGATGGTCAGAGGAGGCATAGGGGAAAGATACCTTTGAATGTAGTCCTGAAGGAGGCAATGGAGCAAACCACGTGCCTGCCTGGGTGGTGGGGAGGAGCGGGGAAAGGGGGATGCAAAGCCCAGGCAGAGGGAACCGGAAAGGAGATTTTATGAAGTACTTCTATGACCAACCAAACATGCCAGTCCTGCTTCCAGCCCAGGGCCTTTGCTCTTGCCTGCCTGGGCATGATGGCTCCTAAGACAGGGAACACTCACAATTTCCCAAGGCAGCCTCTTCCACGGTTGCACCCACTGGTCCTCATCCTGCCCCAGGGACATGCAGAAGCCAAATCCGCTTTCGAAGGGCAGTTCTTCGAGTATTTAAGGATGGGTCTTACATCCCATTTCTCCCATTTGCTTCAGGACCTGGCTGCAGCTCCCTGCATCTTTTGGGTTGATGGAGAGAAGGCTACCAGGTGCAGTCTCTGACTCAAAAACTCAAGTCAAACCCCAGATCTTCTCCTTATGCGGGAAACTCACAACAGCCTTGTAAAATACGGGGGATAAATCAAGTCTCTGGCCTCACCCCAGAGATTCTGACTCAGCAGATGAGGCCTGGAAATATGCATTTATAAGTTCCCCTAGAGGTTCTGGTATAGTGGATGCAGTGATGGCTAACTGGGAAATTCTGGACTAGATACACCTTGGGGCTAATGATCCATAGTTCTTTAAATAATTTCCAGTTGGCTCATGCACTTCTCACATTGTGTCTCCTTCCCTTGAAGTGCAGAAAAGAACAGGAGTCCCATTCCTCATTCTAGACACCATAATTTCAGCTAAGGATCTTTTTGGTGGCCATACTATACTGTTGACTCAGGCTGAGGTTATGGAAAACTAAATAATCTAATGCTTTTTCCTTCCTGCTGTGACTACAGAGTCAGGCCTCTCCCATCCCTGCTGAGCGTCTTCAGAATCACCTTGTTCTTTCCATCTTTCACCCAATAGCTCTAGGGAACACCCAACCTGAGCCAGACACTGTGCTCCTCACCAGGACAAAAATATAAATGAGACCCTGGCCATGCCTGCAGGGGCAACAGGCTAGACGAAGGGGAGCACCAGTAAACCATCTGTCATAGCGCTCCGATGGCATTGGCACAGTGAGAGCCCACAGCCAACCACCCAGCCCACAGACTACCTACCTTAACCCACATCCGACACTACCCACGTCTCAGTCTCACACAACACAGAGAACATTCCCTGACTCACTGCCATCATATCCCACATACTCATGGCCTACTCCACCCACATCTCATCACTACCCACTCACACCCACACACACACTGCCTACCTCAACCACATCTCATCACTACCCACCCATACCCACACACACACTGCCTACCCCAACCACATCTCATCACTACCCACTCACACCCACACACACACTGCCTACCCCACCCACATCTCATCACTACCCACCCATACCCACACACACACACACTGCCTACCCCACCCACATCTCATCACTACCCACACACACCCACACACACACTGCCTACCTCAACCACATCTCATCACTACCCACCCATACCCACACACACACTGCCTACCCCACCCACATCTCATCACTACCCACTCACACCCACACACACACTGCCTACCTCAACCACATCTCATCACTACCCACCCATACCCACACACACACTGCCTACCCCACCCACATCTCATCACTACCCACTCACACCCACACACACACTGCCTACCCCAACCACATCTCATCACTACCCGCCCATACCCACACACACACTGCCTACCCCACCCACATCTCATCACTACCCACTCACACCCACACACACACTGCCTACCCCACCCACATCTCATCACTCCCCGCCCATACCCACACAGCCTACCCCACCCACATCTCATCACTACCCACACACACCCACACACTGCCTACCCCACCCACATCTCATCACTACCCACCCATACCCACACACACACTGCCTACCCCAACCACATCTCATCACTACCCACCCATACCCACACAGCCTACCCCACCCACATCTCATCACTACCCGCCCATACCCACACACACACTGCCTACCCCACCCACATCTCATCACTACCCACCCATACCCACACAGCCTACCCCACCCACATCTCATCACTACCCACACACACCCACACACTGCCTACCCCACCCACATCTCATCACTACCCACCCATACCCACACTGCCTACCCCACCCACATCTCATCACTACCCGCCCATATCCACAGACACACTGCTTACCCCACCCACATCTCATCACTACCCACACACACCCACACATACTGCCTACCCCAACCACATCTCATCACTACCCACACACACCCACACACACACTGCTTACCCCACCCACATCTCATCACTACCCACCCACACCCACACACACACTGCCTACCCCACCCACATCTCATCACTACCCACACACACACTGCTTACCCTACCCATATCTCATCACTACCCACCTACACTCACACACACTACCTACCCCAACCACATCTCACTACCCACACACATCCACACCAACACTGCTTACCCCACCCACATCTCACTACCCACACACACCCACACACACTGCCTACTCCAATCACATCTCCTCACTACCCACACACACCCACACACACTGCCTACCCCAACCACATCTCATCACTACCCACACACACCCCCAAACACACTGCCTACCCCAACTACACCCCACACACTCACTACCCACACACACTGCCTACCCCAACCACACCCCACACACTACCTACCCCACCCACACCCACACTCACTACCCACCCCACCCATATCCCACACACTACCTACACACACCCACACCAACACACTCACTACCCACCCCACCCACACCCCACACGCTCACTATCCACCTCACCCACACCCCACACACTCACTATCCACCCCACACCCCACACACTCACTACCCACCCCACACCCCACACACTCACTACCCACCCCACCCACACCCCACACACTATCTACACACACCCACACCCCACACACTCACTACCCCTTCCACACCCACACACTCACTACCCACCCCACCCACACACCACACACTCACCACCTACACACACCCCACTCACTACCCACCCCACCCACACCCCACACACTCACTATCCACCCCACCCACACCCCACACAGTCACTACCCACCCCACCCACACCCCACACACTATCTACACACACCCACACCCCACACACTCGCTACACACCCCATACCCCAGACACTCACTCTCTACACACACCCACAACCCACACACTCACTACCCCACACCCACACACTACCCACCCCACCCACACCCCACACACTACCTACACTACCCACACACTCACTACCCCACACCCACACACTACCTACACACCCACACCCCACACACTCACTACCCACCCACACCCCACACACTCACTACCCACCCACACACCCACAACCCACACACTCTACCCACCCCACACCAACACTCCACACACTGGCTACCCACCCACACCACACACACTCGCTACCCACCTCACCCACACCCCACACACTCACTACCCACCCCACCCACACCCCACTCACTACCCACCCACACCCCACACACTCATTACCCACCCCACCCACACCCCACACACTACCTACACACAACCACACCCCACACACTCGCTACCCACCTCACCCACACCCCACACACTCACTACCTACACACACCCACACCCCACACAGTCACTACCCACCCCACCCACACCCCACACACTCACTACCCAACCACACCCACACCCACACACTCACTACCCACCCACACCCACACCCCACACACTCACTACCCACCCACACCCCACACACTCACTACCCACCCACACCCCACACACTACCCACACACACCCACCCCACACACACTACCTACACACCCACACCCCACACTCACTACCCACCCCACACCCCACACACACACTCCCTACCCACACCCACACCCCACACACTCACTACCCACACCATCCACACCCCACACACTCACTACCTACACACAACCACACCCCACACACTACCCACACACACCCCACACACTACCTACACACCCACACCCCACACACTCACTACCCACCCCACACCCCACACACTCACTACCCACCCCACACCCCACACTCACACTCCCTACCCACACCCACACCCCACACACTCACTACCCACCCCACACCCCACACTCACTACCCACCCCACACTCACACACCCACACCCACACACCCACACACTCACTACACACTCACTACCCACCCCACACCCCACACTACCTACACCATCCACACCCCACACACTCACTACCTACACACACCCACACCCCACACACTCACTACCCACACCATCCACACCCCACACACTCACTACCCACACCATCCACACCCCACACACTCATTACCTACCCCACCCACATTTCATCACCACCCATACACACCCCACACACTCACTACCCACCCCACACCCCACACACTCACTACCTACCCCACCCAAAATCCACACTACCAACTCACACCTACACTCACTCATTACCTCTCCACATTCACATGCACTCACTACCCATCCACACCCACACCAACTCACTACCCACCCCACCCACATTCACTCATTACCTATCCACACCTCTACCCACTCACAATCTATCCCACTCATACCTACTCACTACCCACCCACACCCACTCAGCAACCACTTATACTCATACTCACTCACTACCCACCCAAGTTCACACCCAGTCACTATCCACCCACACCCACACCCAATCACTGCCCACATCCACTCACTACCTATCCCACTCACACTCAATCAATCACTACTCACTCACATCCAATCACTACCCACCCATACCCACACCTACTCACTCCTCCCCATTCTGCACTCATGTAGCCAAAAGACTTTCATCTTCTTCAATTTCCATGCCTGAGACAGGCCTCCTTTTGTTGTTTCCCAAGTTTTGCCTCCTTACCACTGTTCAGTCTTTTAGGCTG
Organism: Pongo abelii; assembly: GCF_028885655.2. Taxonomy (NCBI): domain Eukaryota; kingdom Metazoa; phylum Chordata; class Mammalia; order Primates; family Hominidae; genus Pongo; species Pongo abelii. The sequence goes on along the minus strand of NC_072001.2, from coordinate 82,814,612 downwards.
CCAGGATATGCTAAAGCTTTCAGTTCCTAGTGACTGGTTGATCTTTGTTTGTTTGTTTTCTTAGTTACTTGAAGCCTCCTCTAGTAACCCTAAAACTTGCATGTTTAGCTTCCCGAATAAAACTTTTTCTCCTCAAGATCCCAGTGTTATTGAAGAGGGATCAATGGGGTAATCACATGAGCCACTGAAGGTCAAAATTGTTCACTAGGACACAAAGTAAATGGCAGGAAGAAAGGGTGCAGGGAATTGGACACACATTGAGTAAGACACTGAAGTTGGGGACAGTGGAGGGCTCACTGGCTGAGAGTTTTTGCAGTGTGAAGTTCTCACAGGCCACGTCAGTAGAAAACTCTGTCATGTGAGCTCCCATTGGCTAAGGGCATGGAACAATGATCAGAGCATCAGAAAAATCATACAGTTGTGTTCGATAAATCATGCTTTAAGGACAATATTAAATGACATGCACGCATTTGCATGGAGTCTATAGAGCAGGTAGTTCTCTAACTTGGACAATGAAGGATATATTGGCATGTCACAGTCCTACGACACAGTCATTCAATTCATTCCACTAACTCCCCTGGCTTTCATTCTTGGCTCACAAAGCACCTTCTGTTTATTATCTGGCTTTTAATGGACAATTCTGTCCAATCACTGAACACATTTATCAGATTCACTTGCTTCTCGCTAAACTATGACATCAGCATATTATAGCTAGTGCATCAGGCTTTCGGTTTTCATGTTCCTTCTCTAAAAGACTAACCTGAGTATATTACCAAATAAGCTCTCCAGCCAGGCAAAATGGCAGTCACATGCCACGATGTGGTGCTCATACACAGGTCCTGATCCCCACGAAGCCCTGTCTCAGCAAGGACTGGCCTTCCTGGATAACACTGCTATCCTGATCAGCAGCCAGTATGATCCTAGGTTCTTTACATGTTGCATCAGTCACATATGCTAGGTTACACTGCAGCAACAAATAATCCCCAGATTTCAATTTGTTTATTATCAATGCTACATGTCCATTATGCGTCAGCAAGAAGCTCTGCTCCACGTCATCCTCAATCCCAGACCCAGGCTGAGGGAGGAGCAGCCACTTTCTGGAGACTTAACTACCACTGAAACAGAGGATAAGGGAGAACATGGTGAGGCACCTGCTGACTCTTAAAGGTTCATGTACTTTCTGGCCAAACAAGTCACATGGCCATACCTAATTTCAAATTAACAGGAAAATGCAATCTTACCATGTGTCCAGAAGCAGAGACAGCCAAAATCTTTAAGAACAAAATTAATAGCCACCATATGTATGCTTCTATCCCCTCTTGGGGCAATCCATTCCCAGTATTAACTTTAATTATTTTAAAGGACTTCCTACAATAAGTCAAAATCTGCCCATGCCAGGCACTTGAGATATAGCAACAAATAAATCAAAGTCCCTGCTCTCCTAAGATTTCCACCATAGTATATCATCCACCAGTCTTTGGTCTGCCAGAATAACTTTACTCCCTCTTCATTTCTTAATCCATTCAATAAGCATTTACTAAGCACCTACTTACATGCCAGGCACTGTGTTAGACTCAGAAGGTCCAGGGCTGAAAAAGTTATGGTCCTCCCAGAGCTGACATTGTAGGGGTTTAGCTAGCCATCCAGGAGGATCAGTTACAGGTACATGACAATTTATTTGTAACACTGAACTAGGTGACCACAACATTTCATTGGAAACACTCAGAGAGGGAATATGCCATATTGCAGAGAGAAACTTCCAGTGATTCTCAAACTGAATTCTGAAGAGCCTGTAGGGGTTCCAAAGGGTGCTTCAGGCACCACACTGAGAGTGAACTGGCTGCTATGCCCCTCCCTTGCTCTTAAATCTGTTTTGCATACTTAACTTTTTTTTTTTTTTTTGAGACGGATTTTTGTTCTTGTTGCCCAGGCTGGAGTGCAATGGTATGATCTCGGCTCACCGCAACCTCTGCCTCCCAGGTTCAAGAGATTCTCCTACCTCAGCCTCCCGAGTAGCTGGGATTACAGGCATGCACCGCCACACCTGGCTAATTTTTTGTATTTTTAGTAAAGACGGGGTTTCTCCATGTTGGTCAGGCTGGTCTTGAACTCTCGACCTCAGGTGATCCACCCGCTTCGGCCTCTCAAAGTGCTGGGATTACAAGCGAGGGCCACTGCTCCCAGCTACTTAACTTTTATAAAAGATTTAATTTAAAGGGTTCTACTCTTAGAGAAGGGGAAAAAGAGGGAAACAAATCCATGATCTAGTCTGATACTCTCTCATTTTATACATGTGAAAACAAGCATGCATTAAAGTTAAATAATTTACCAAGGTCATATAGTGAGTTTGAAGCATGCCTAGGTAGGAAGCCAACTGTCTCTGCCTGTCTTAAGCTTCATAGCCTTCTTTTCCTTTTTTTGAAATTTACACCAAGTCTGCAGAGGAAGCTCCAAAAACAAAGATTTGAATGTCTGTCAGTGGGAAAAGCTAATCAGTGGGATTCAGCAACATATTCACAGAGGAATCTAGAACCTTTTCCTAGCTAGTTTGAGAATGCATATTACCACCTGGCTGGAGCAGAGAGCAGGGCCTTCCCCTGCCTTCTCCTGGCCATTGAATCCCTGCCCAGCAGGCACAGAGCCATCACTGCAACAATGGCTTCTGCTGCACGTTTGTCAAGATTTGAGAAAGGGCTCATTTTGGGAATCCTGAGTGAGAAAATTCCCAGATCAGTTCTGTGCGTCTGCTGTGAATAGAGGCAGGAGAGATATTTCAACCTCACAGGACCGCGTCTGTTTCAGACAGAGTATCAGAGAGTTCATAAATATGATGGGTTTTAGAAACTGGAAAGACATCAATTTTGCCTGGAACATTGGCCAGAAAAAAAAATGGCATTATGTATCTAAAATTCAAAAGGAACATAACACCAACAACAAAACCTTTTGTCTGCCTTCCAAATGTTAAGTGCTATACACTTCCTCACCAAACTCATCAGAAATGCAAATAAACTGTTTGATCTATTCCTTCTCTGGCAACTGACATTTATTTTCACATACTCCCTGATCTATGCAAGTCTCTCAGACACGCACGCAATAAAAAATCAGACTTTATTTACCAGACATTTAAGGTTTTCCCTCCAGGCTCCAGTAGCCTGAGAAAATCTCTAAGTTTGCTCTCTCTGCAGACTCACCACCGTCTCCTACTCTACCCTCCTCTGATACACAAGAGGAAAACCCATTAAGGGGTGTTGTACAACTCCAGGCATCCTACTCTCTGTAATCCACTTCTCTTATTTCAACAATACCCAAAATATTGCCGCCAGGCTCTCAATGAGGGTCACTTCAAAAGACATCCTGTGGCCACAGCAGTGGGCTAGCTTCCACCTGCAGGGCGGGCCCAGTGATGCTGGTGTCTGAGAAATGACAAGGAAGGGCCATTTACCGTCCCTCTCCATCAGAGAGAGAAGTAGCAGTGGCAGCTCGTTTGCTGGAATAAAGGGTGCATAACTGGCCACATAAGCTGCTGCCACACTCCTCCTAGCAACTCTTCATGCCACGCATAATATCACAGAGCATAAAATTGCAGAGCCCAGCAATGAGGCCTCCAACCACAGCCGCAGGGGTGGCGGCATGGCTCCATCCACAACAGAAATGGGTGAGAAGCCTTTAAGACAGATATATATTGTTTATAGCAGAAACTCTGGATTTTTCCTCTCCTTAGGTCTTCACCAAGCATAACTTAATTCCCACTGAATTAAGAGCACCTGAACACAATCTTACCTTCCCTGCTGCTTAACACAGGCTACCAGCCGCTTAACACAGTAACAGTAACAATCTTCCAGCAAAACAATGCTGGAGTGCGCGCTGTGAGAGTTAGGCTACTCAAATGTTACGCTCCCCGCACCGCCGGCGAGGGGACAAATGATTACTCTGATGGATTCGGTAGCCCAGGGAAATTATCGCTTTCGGAGGGATGGCGGCAGAGCAGGTCGGGCATGCTGCATTTGCTTGAGTTGGACGGCGTGTGAGCGAGCTTACGCTCCCCGCGGGCCAGGCCCGGCTCCTGTGTTTTCTGACAGGTGAAGTTGAGCATCCTTATCAAACCCTCGGGAAGAACAACGATCCCATTCCACGTTAACGCGACTGGAAATCTCAATTTAAGAATTGGATGCACCGGTCGGTCCGTCTGGGGCTTGTCCAGCTTTCCATCTTACTTCGCGCCTGATGTGTCAGGCTTTTTGCACAGATAGCTCACATATTTAACCCTCAAAACACCGTTTCCTGAAGCGATTTTCAACCAGGAAAACTTGCCCCAAACTGCATGATCTTCTTCCGTGGCTTCTCTTCCCGAATCCCTGCTCTGTCCACCAGGTGCGGCCCAGCCCCGCATCCGCACACACCTTTTCCGCCGCTGCCCTGAGCGCAGCGACAAGGGCCCCCACACCTCCGTGGCCCGCAATGCTCCGGAGCCAAGCAGAGGTAGGGAGGCGCTCCCGCAGCTCCTGACTTTACAACCCGCGCGCGTGTGCACCGAGCCGCGGGCACACCGCGAACACACACACACACACACACACTCGTGCGCTCCCGCCCTCCGCCGGGCCCGGGCTCTCCCAACTTACCTCCGAGGCGCCCCGGACGCAGGGCCCGCGCTTCTCTGCGGGTCTCCAGCGGCTGTTCGGCAGTGGTCCGCACGGCCTCCGATGCCGCGCCTCCGGTAGGCTCCAGAGTCAGCTGGTCACTGTCACCTGGCAGCCCGGATTCCGCGCCCAGGGTTGCACCCCGGGGATGGAGCGACTTTCGCCTCCGCCGCCCGGGTCCAGGTCTGCGCTCACACGCGCGGCGCCCACCTGGCTGCAGCCCCGGCCAGGGCCAGCGCGCCGCGGCTGAGGCGGGCGCTCGGACTCCTCTGGGGCGGTGCGCAGCCGGGACAGGCTCGCATGACGCCCGCGCTCCAGCGGCCCCGGGACGCGGCCTCACCCTCAACCCCTGGCGGTCTCAGCCTCGGTCTTTGTGTCTCGGTCGACGTCGCCACGTCATGGGCTTGCAGGCTGGGAGCAGCGCGGGCCGGGAACGCGGCTGGGGAGAGCTGGGCTGGGCTTCTCCACCGCCGCCCGCCCGGGGCGCTCAAGCTGGCTGGGCGCACGGGCAGCAACTGCGCGCACCCTGGGGGACCGAGGGGGCGGTCCCGGGGAGGGGCGCGGCGTCGCGCCAAGGGGGTGCCCTGCCAGAGGCTGCGGCGGAGGAAAGTGGGAGTCGGAGCGCCGCCGGAGCCCCGGGAAGGCGGTGTCCGTTAGGTCCCAGGTCGCGGCTGCAGCGCCGAGGAGAAAGAGAGCCGAAGCTGCGCGCTGGAGGGAGCCCAGAACCCGGAGCCACCTGCGGGGTTCGCGTCTCCCCACTCCCCTATGCTGAAGGTGACTGCGGCCCCCAGTGGCAAGCAGGGGCGAAGAGTGTCCTCGGCTCTCCTCTTCCCAGGGAGCACTCGGCTCACCCTGCTAGGGCTTCGGACTCTGCAGTGCTTTGCAAGGCCAGGGCCAAGTGGTCACTTCACTCGTTGATTTCTTCTTTTGGCTGGTGTCGGCTTAATTGGGATCCAGATTGGAAAGACTGTCACGTGACCACCCCTCCCTGTTGCGCCCCCAACACACACACACACTCATTCACACACCCCCAAACCCCACAAAACTGGGATGGGTTTCCAAAAGTCTTACTGGATACATGGATCAGAAATGGAGGCCTTCCGTGTCACCGTGTGTGCTGCAGTGGAGCCGAAACACAGCAGCTGCCTCTGGTGGCCCCATCTAGACAGATCCTGTCCCTGTGGCTGGGGAAGCTCACGTTGACAGCACTTTGCATCCCCAAGGCAAGAACAACACAAACAAAAAGGGTGAGGGAGGGAATCATAGTTTCGGGGCCATGGAATCTCATTTCAAAAGGAAAGCAACACCCCCACCCCCACCACCCCATCTCCTTCCCTGCCACCGAGTTACCGAACAGAGCTGCTAAGGAGCATACCTCCCCAGGGACAGAGCCCTTTCCGGCGGCTGTGGCGGCTTTTCCCTGGCCAGCTCCTCCCTGACATTTGCTATCTGTGATCGGAGCACAGGCCCTGGAGGGACACAGATCTCCGTCTCAGCCTCCCTCAGCTGTCTGGATGTGGGTGGCAACAACGCTTTAAAAGTGAACTTGCAGCTAGTCCCAAGATTCATCATCTGATTCTATTTTTTGGTGCATGTTCAAATTTTACCTAATAAAAAGTTTTTAAAAAACAAAACAAAACAAAAGTGAACTTGCTAATAAATGGATACTTTAAATAACGCCCTATCAGGGTGATACGTGTTGACAACTAGATTTTCCCAGAGCTCCTCTCTGCCCAAGTTTTTAAAATCCATTTGCCTTTATTACCTTATTGTGAGGCAAGTTCAAACCTATTCTAGTAAGGGCAAACGGATTTGAAAATGTAAAGTAGGAGTGAAGTTTGTTTGATTCACTGTACCTTGCCTAGTGATTTTAAATTTGTAAGTAGTGCTGGCTCTGTCTTTGGGTCCCAATATTGTTTGTGGCAAAAGAATAAGCTTAAGGAGTAAAGGGGGCCCCAGGGTAAGAAGCCTGTTTGGTAATAGCTAAAGACTGTTTGGGGGCCTCATTGCCATTTGAGTTCAGAGGCAGATTATTTGAGACCTGAACAAGTATATATTTCTCCCAAAACCAAGAACAGTTGAATCCACACGGAACAATTAGGACAGGAAGCTGTGCGGGATCTGCCTTTTCTTTTGCTTTGAGTTCTTCTTTCTTGTTTTTTCTCTTATTTCTTCATGAAATACCACCACAGAGACCACATTCTGGAAGGAAAAACCATCGCTTCCTGAAACTCACATTCAGTAAAAATCTGCTTTTCCCTCCCTTAGTTCAGCTGAGGTGGGCTAGAGGGTTATTTAATTTCTTTCTGAAATAACCCTTTTGGAAAACGACTTTTAAAATTTGAAACAGCATAAAAGGAAAATGCAGATTAGAGCTTTCTGATCCTACAGTTACTCAGTTCCAGCCGGAGTTGGCTAGTGGTGTTTACAGACACAAAGGATTCAAGTGGTCGCCCTTTTCCCGTCCCGGCTGCTGATTTCTGTAAGCCTGCCCCAGAAGCCCTCATTCAAGCCTTGGGAGGTATTCCTCTCACTTGTGGCCGCTCACCCCTCCCCAAGTGGACACAGATACAGTAACACCTCAGCCAGGTGCTCTTTCCTGTGCCCCGCTCTCTGGGAAGAGGCTGGAACTGGGACTCCCTCTCCCGTTGCGCACACACAGTGGACATCTTTATGCACACCCCATCTTCCCCACCTGGGGAAAAGTGAAGGTTATTTGTCTGCACTACTCACTGCACCAGAGTGATACTAAATTATATTCACCATTTATCTATGGACCCAAGGCATTGAGTTTGCAGGGGCTGGGGGATGATGCGAATTCATGGCACCAGACTCCCAGGATAAGTAGTTTAAAAAAATGTTTTGGTCTGGGCAATAGAAAGAGACTGACGATGAGATGGGAGACCGTGCACCAGATAGACAAGAAGACAAGAATCGAATCAGCATCCAGAAACTATCCAGCCTCCACGTTTTCCTCTGTTTCTAGTGGTGTCCCACTCAGATCCGAAATTTCACTTCATAATATCATTGGCAATGGTGTGAAAACCCAATGTGGTGTAAAAGAAACAGCTTTGAATTTGGAATGTGAAGACATGGTTTTAGACATTTGAAAAGTGATATAAACCACCTGTGTGAACTTGGACAAATCACTTGACCTGGTTTTGGTCCTCTAGCACTTTAAATGGAGGGTGCTACTTAAATTTAATATTTGAACCCAGAAACATGGACGGTTTCCATCTTACAGGATCGGAGGTTGATTATGAAACCTAATAAATTGATGAGGTCCATGTGATCCAGTCTCAATAAGTGTCCTATTCAATGAAACATAGTCCAGCAGCCAAGAGAAATGTATCATTGATCAAATCCTTCATTTGAACTTCTTAGAGACTAACATCCTCCTCTCTCTCTAAGCCCGTCTTATCTCAGCTGCTTTAAAGCTCCTCTTTCTCCAGTGCCCCCCAAATTCTCTCTAAATACATAACACACATCTTTCTTCATCTCTCCTTTCTTACCTCCTCTCTACTTTTCTGTATTGTGTAGAGCTATGCATTTTCTCTCTCCTGTCTTTAGGGGAGGGAAGGGGAAAGGAAAACTGTGGGCAAAATCAGAATTCTCTTTAGTGATAGAGGTAGGGGAGAAGACTGTGACCACTGACACATTAATACTTTTTAATCCATCATAATTAGATCTCCTGTGGTACATTTTAGATGTATTGAACTATTAGAAAAGGGCACTGGATATAGCATCATTATATAAAGATTTTGTCTCCAGCTCACCTACTATCTAGGTAAGCTTGAGATAGTTTCTTAACCTCTCTTGAGCTTCAGTTTTATCATCTATAAAAGTGTAATAAGAGATTTCGTAGAGTTTTTGGGAAGATGAGATAAATGCAAAGTGGAAGCCTCATAACAGGTATTCAGCAAAAGTTTGTGACTGAAAATGGCAGGCTGAGAGAAAAAACAAAAGGAAGGAAGAAAAGGGGGGAGGGAGGGAGGGAAGGAGGAAGGAGGGAGGGAGGGGGAAGAAAGGAAGGAAAGAGGGAGGGAAGGTGGGAGGGAGGAAAGGGGAAGAAAGGAAGGAAAGAAGGAAGGAAGGAGGGAGGGAGGGAGAGAGGGAGAGGAGGGAGGGAAGGGGAAGAAAGAAGAAAAGAAGGAGGCTAGGAGGGATGGGGGAGGGAGATGAGGGAGGGAGGAAGGAAGGGAGAGAAGGAAGGAAGAAAGGAAGGAAGGAGGGAGGGAGGGAGAGAGGGAGAAGAAAGGAAGGAAAGAAGAAAGGAAGGAGGGAAGAAGGGAAGGAGAGGAGGGAGGGAGAGGGAATAAAGGAAGGAAAGAAGGGAAGAAGGGAAGGAGGGGAGGGAGGGAGGAAGGAAGGAGGGAGAGAAGGAAGGAAGGAAGGAAGAACTTTTGGCATCTAGGCATAAGCTTGAATGTACCAGTGAACAAGGAATTGGGCAAGGGAAAACTGTTTCCTCCTCTGGGCTGAAAGGCTGAGCTGTAATCTCCTTTTGGATCCTGAGAGAAGACGTTGCTTTGCTGGCTGACAAAACGGCAAGCAGTACACATTTTTACAATCATGTCATTGGCATGGGTACCCCGTGATTCGTGCTTAGCAGCTCACTCTGATTCTCCTCTGAGCTGCCCAAGAATCCTGTATCTTTATTTCTCCTGGGTACTCCAGGGTTGTCACCTGCCAGGACAGCACTTAATGACTTCACCCTGAACCCAGAGTTTTTTAGATCTCCTTCTATTAAGCCTCACTTGTCCTGCATCTTATACAAGCACTTAAAAGGATGTATGTCATACACAAATAAATCTCAGAGATCATTTAAGATATCAATTTTCAGGCAGTAGAACAGTAGCTTCTAACCTCTACTTCACTTCCTAGGGAAAAACTTTTTGATATAATATCTGTTCCCAGAGGAATTCCACTAGTGGCAGGACTTTAGCTACAACAATAGGTTTATGAGACACAAATTTGTAGTGAAGTGGAATATAGAGCCACTCCCCAACTCTAACACTTTGGTGTGAGTTAAATGGGTAGAAATTGATAGTAGCAGATTGCCAATCATAAAAATGACATCCAGAAGGAATGGTAAACTTCTTATTTTTTAACTTTTATTTTAGGTTCAGGGGTACATATGCAGGATTGTTATATAGGTAAACTCGTGTCATGAGGGTTTGTTGTACAGGTTATTTTGTCATCCAGGTATTAGGCCTAGTACCCATTATTTTTCCTGATCCTCTCCCTCCCCCCATCCTCCACCCTCCAGTAGGCCCCAGCCACCATTTTTCCCTTCTTCGTGTCCATGAGTTCTCATCGTTTAGCTCCCATTTATAAGTGAGAAAATGCATTATTTGGTTTTCTGTTCCCGCATTAGTTTGCTAAGGATAATGGCCTTCAGCTCCATCCATGTCCCTGCAAAGGACATGATCTTGTTTTTTCATGGCTGCATAGTATTCCATGATGCATATGTACCACATTTTTTTATCCAGTCTACTATTGATGGGCATTTAGGTTGATTTCGTGTCTTTGCTATTGTGAATATTGCTGCAATGAACATACGTGTGCATGTGTCTTTATGGTAGAACTATTTATTTGCCTTTGGGTCTATACCCAATAATGGATTGCTGGGACAAATGGTAGGAATTATAAACTTCTAAGTGATGCTGTGAATTATAAATGAATCTGAAACTAGAACTGAGTTCTTCTGAACGCAGCCTAGTGCTCACAAAGGGTTACTTCCTAAATTTCCTAAAATATGGCCTGGAATTCAGAGCATCTCTATGCTGTCTAGGAGCTTCCCTGAGTTGGGCTGGAGACTAGGGGCCTCTCTAGACCAAGAAGAGTATAGCAGTACCCATGGTCCCCTTCAGAAGGCTGGTCCCAGGGAGCCAGGCTGAGCATACTACAGCTTGAGTTAATCCACACTCCACTGAATTCTACTCTCCTGCTTTGCAAATGGGCTTTCCAAGCAGAGGCTGCTCTGGTGGCCTGTTTGGCAGATGCAGAGGATATTCGTTTTTTGTTTTTTGGCTGCCCAGATTCCAAATTCTCTCCCTATTTCAGTGGAAGCTGCCATAGTGAAATTTCAAGAGCCTCTCTCTTCTCCTGAGCTTGACAGCACGGGCACGGGCCAGTGGCCTGAGCTTGGCCAACCCAATGCTTTTGCCTGAGGCTGTGAATCTGAAGCCAGGGACGATGTGAAAGAATCTGGTGACAGTCTGAAAACTGTCCCACTCCTAGTGGTAGTGGCATCCAGGGTACAATGGTCTGAGTCCAGTAGTGGGAGCAACAGAGCCTAAACAGCCTCTTCCTGTGGCACGACCTTGGCAGTGATTCCAGCCCCCCAGCTCCCCAGTTTCCTTCAGTTCCTGCATGCATATTTTCTGATACTGATTCTCTGGCCCCACCACTGATTCTGTCAGCTACTGATATCCTTTCAATAGATTCCTTCACTCCCCAAGCACGCCAGAGTCAGTGTCTGATGTTGGCAACCCAGAGTCCTGACTGGTGCATGAGAGACTGGCTTTCGACTCTTGGAAATGATCATGCCCTGGAAGTCCCAGACAGGACAGCTGCGTTGAGATCCAGCTCTGAGCGTCCAGCCATGATGAAACAGAACTCAACAGGCCTCAAGAGCTTCCTGATGCTTCCCTCTCCTCTGCAGGATACAGGGCCATGTTGTACAACACAGGGGCTAAAGTGTGGTGTACTGACCAAGGAGGCAGGAGGCTTGGGTTCCAGGCCTGGCTCTCTCATGTCTGGCTCTGATACCTTGGCCAAGGCACTGCGGTCCCTGGACTTCCATTTCCTCAGCTGTCGAATGAAGAGGCTACACCATGTGTTTCCTAGAGACCTTTGCCACTCTGATGCTCAAGGATTCCTGGATGTCTGGAGAAGAGTCCCCAGTCGTCCTGGCTGCCAATTTTTACCTCCAAATGAGTGAGGCTTGTTGGTTGAGCTGCCATGAATGAGAGATAAAGGAGGAAACAGTGGAGAGGGGAAAGGAGCTTTGTCCATGGTTCGAGATCCTAATTTCATCATGTGAGGTGAGGGAGGAATGAGACATGCTGCCCTGGTACAGGGGTAAGTGGGGAAATCAATATATTTTGGGCATTACCATTTAACTTACAGTCACCTATTAACTTACAATATTCAAATGGGATGACAGTTATATACTTTGTTAAAGAAGAACCATGGGCCTGGCATGGTGGCTCACACCTGTAATCCCAGCACCTTGACAGGTGGGCAGATCACCTGAAGTCAGGAGTTCAAGACCAGCCTGGCCAACATGGTGAAACCCCCGTCTCTAATAAAAATACAAAAATTAGCTGGGCGTGGTGGCGCATGATTATAGTCCCAGCTACTTGGGGGATGGAGGCAGCGGAATAGCTTGAACCTGAGAGGCAGAGACTGCAGTGAGCCAAGATGGTGCCCCTGCACTCTAACCTGGACAATAGAATGAGACTCTGTCTCAAAAAAAAAAAAAAAGAACCATGACTCCTCCTTTTTGAGACAATAATTGCACACTAATGCTTATATAACTTATAGATGTCATTGCTTTTGTTGAAACATGAGTGTTGAAACTTGCATCCTGGAACGAAGTACCTAGCCCTTCCTTCTATTTCTTCTCCACAGCACCCAAGCATCCAATAACATCCAAGTGACTTGGAAAGCAAAAGAATGAATTTTTGTGGATTTGGGTCACTGATATATCCCAAGCACTAAAACAGTGCCTGAAATACAGTAGGGGCTCAGTAAATATTTGCCAAGTGAGTTCGATGTTCTTGTAAAAATTACCCAGCATGAATCTCCTTCATTTTCAAGTCCCCACAACTAAACACAAGACCCAGCACATAATAGGTGCTCAGCACATGTTTATAGAATCATCTCTGTACTTTCATGCAATTTTATCTGGGCACTTCCCAGCCCAAGCTTAACATTAACCTTGTAATATCCTCATGCTGCAGCAGGGATTTGGTTTATTTGTTATTTTATCATGACTTGACAGATGGGAGAAGAAAGCCACAGTGCTGTGAATGAAATGACTTCACCAGGTCGTTCAGAGAGTGGGAGTTCTCTAATGCTATTCTAACATTTTCTCCACTAGACTGAACTTCAAAAAGAATTGGATCTCAATTCAGCATACCTAAATAATATTGCCTGAAAAGGAAAGTTCAACAAAAGGAAACTCGATCGAAAAGGGTACTTAAGAAAAATCCATTAATGCTGTGCTTGGATTGCTGGTGCTTCAGGTGCTATTTTGTGATCAGATAAAGCCTGGTCTCTCTATCTGAATGTCTGATAACTAAGCCTCATTCTGAGAGTCCCATTATTTCCATGGAGTTATCTGGATCACTGAGATAAACAAAAATATTTTTAGGGTCGGCATTGATGGGCATGCCTCCAGGTTTCCACTGAAATAACCACCTCCTTCGTGATGTCAGAGATGTCAGGTTGGTGGACAGCTTGAATCATCCAAAATTATCTACCAGCTAAGCAGAAGAAAGATAGCTCTGTTAGCACCAGATCACAGGGTGGCATGCATTTTATTCATTCTGTAAAAACACCAGTGCTACCAATATGTCAGGCCCTCTGTTCGCTGCATCTGAATGCAGAGATGTCAACAGAAGCTAACAATTATCTAGAATTTGTTACATGCCAGGTATGTGTTCTGAGACTTATCTTACTTAATCCTTACAAAAATCCTATAAGGCAGGTCACGCCATTATTCCCACTTTACGGATGAAAAATTGAGGCAATGAAAGGTTTAGTTATTTCCCTAAGGTTACAAAGATAAGAAGAGCTGGAGCAGGGATTTCAGCCCAGGCAGCCTGATTCTAGAACCTATGTGTTGAATGTTTATACCATTCTGAGATGAGTGACACATGGTCCCTGCCCTCAAAAGTCTCACTGTCCACTGGGAAAGGCAGATGCCAAGAAAGTCTTTATAACTCAGGGTGACCAGGGAGTGCAGAATGGTGTGGGGACACTGAAGAGGGTGGGCTATAGAGGAGCCATAGGAGTGTCGGTTACTGTTAAATAAATTGTTTAATTTATTGTTTTGAATAGGTAATAATACAATGGTATAAAATGTTACAACATTCAAAAGAAACCAGCCCAGCTAGTTTCCTTGCCCAGAGACAACTGCTTTACCAGTTTCTTGTATGTCCCTCCAGAGATAGACTAAGGAAATAAAAGCAGGTCAGCATAGTCTGTTTTTTTTTATACAATGCTAACATTCTATACACATTATCTTACATGTTAATTTTTCTCACCATCAACATAATATTTTAGAGATTACTCTAACAGTATTTATAAGGCTGCCTTATTCTTTTTTAATTAAGCTTTTTATTTTGAGATACATGTAGAGTCACATGCAGTTATCTTATGTTTTATGGTTGCATAATACTCCATTGTAGAGATAACCATAATTTATTTAATGAGTCTCTATGAGGGAATATATAGGTCATTTCAAAAGTTTTGCTGTTATAAATGTCAATACAATTAACAGACTTGAACATATTATTTCACACATTTGCAAGGAAATGCCTGTAGGATAAATCCTTAAAAGTGGAACTGCTGAATCAAAGGGCATATGAAATTTTAATTTGTCAATATTGAAATTTTACCTTCCCTTGAGGTTACACCAATATACACTCTCCTCCAATTGATACTTCAGTTCTGCAATGGTTTTATTTCCTCTTGTTCTACCTGCCCATGTTTTACCTTCTTCTGCGGTCTGGCCAAACTTCCCTCACTTTCTCTCTTATCTGCCCTTTAAGCTTCAGTTATATACAAGTGGCAGCTTCATTACACTTTTTGAAACTGTGGCACATACTTGGCACAATTTTGTGGCAACATTTTTCCAGTGAATGTTCTTCATTTGCCATTTTTTTTCTTTTCCATTCCTCTTTCTGATCTTGTCATTCATTTCTGAGTGATATTGTCTCTGCATATCTGAAACCCTTTTTTTTTTTTTTTGAGACAGAGTTTCACTCTTGTTGCCCAGGCTAGAGTGCAGTGGCTTAATCATGACTCACTGCAACCTCCACCTCCCGGGTTCAAGTGATTCTCCTGCCTCAACCTCCCTAGTAGCTGGGATTACAGGTGCCCGCCACCACACCTAATTTTTTGTATTTTTAGTAGGGACGGGGTTTCACCACGTTGGCCAGGCTGGTCTCGAACTCCTGACTCAGGTGATCCACCTGCCTCGGCCTCCCAAAGTGCTGGGATTACAGGCGTGAGCCACCGCGCCCGGCCTGCATATCTGAAGCCTTTAACTCGGAAGGGATGTTTTACAGTGGTGCCTCCTGACTGTGAACAAATAAGAACTTACTCCTTGAGAAAAGTTATTCACTGAAGGTTTGGGGATGGGGGCTGGGGCCTCACTGGAGGTTGGCAGACCCCCTCTCTGTTCACAAGGTCATATGAGGTGAGATGTTGGGGATGGGGGCTGTTTCAGCATTCACTTAGTTCCTTTCCTTTGCAGAGGCCAGCTCTTGCTGGCTGCTCATAGTGCAGTCTCTCTCCTTACCCCGCCTTGACAACAGGCTGCTGACTGCATATACAATGTGTCTCCATCCACTCAAACTCCCATTATTTCTTTCCACATCAAACTAGCTTCAGGCAAGTTCCCACCACCAGGCGACCCACCCTTTTCCCTTTCCTCTAAACAAGACATTTCCGGGTTTTGGCCTGAGGATATGTTGCCTTCCCTGGAGAAGTGCTCGCTTTGCCTGGGATTTGTATAGGCAGGTGGGCAGGTGTCCCCTCTTGTGTCTTCCTTTACCCCTCGCATTCATACAGCTTTCACTGCCTTTGGAAGCCCCTCCCTCATTCACTTACTCCATGTTTCATCAAAGATGGATTCTGAACTGCTTTTGCCCCTTTGGAGACCATTTCTAAGAGTAAGGGGAGGTGGCATGACCTCTTCATCCCTTTACCCTAGAACTTCAAATCCAAGAAGGGTTCATTTGGAGCTTGACTGCTGTGTCTGGAGAGATCTGCCACCCACCTCAGGGACCATCTTCCTGCTGTGGCTGAAGGGAGAGAGACAGGTTTCAGGTAGATGCAGTGGCAAAGATGCAGGAGGAGCAAAAACCTCCTGGACCTGGAGGGAGAAGACCTGAGATCAAGTCCTTCCTTTGCTGCTCACTCTGGGTAGCTCTTCAGGCAGGTCACTGTGCCCTCCATAAGGAGGTCACTGTCATCATCCTAGGCTGGTGCTGACCCACAAACTGCTACCTGCCCACAACAGCAGAAATTCACAAATCAGGGTAAGTATTCAGAAACTTTCATAGCATTTTGAGAGTAATTTTATGTAGGTTGAATTTAATAATAATGCTGGCTTATATTTTTGTGTGTCTATTTTGTTACTGTAATTTTTTTACTGCATTACTTTTTTCCAATATTTTATTCAAGTTTTATTTTAACTGATGTTATTTACAGCATTTGAAGAGGAGGATTTAATTCCACACAAAATGGAAGACCCTAAAGTGTACCTATTAAACTGCTAAAAGATAAACTGAGTGATGAGAATACAACAGAAGTCCAATTTAGATTCTGAGTATCGTCACCATGTGATTACAATCATACAGACTCTTTCAAGCTTAGAGCTGGAGCTCTTGGAAGCCATTTCATACTCTAGTGCAAGAGCAAAAAACCGCAACATGAAAGGAATTAAGTCCTGAATTATTGGCTTCATTACATCCACCATTTCCACCCCAAAATGACCCAAAAGAGACAGTGACCACACCCTGTAGGCCTTTTGGTGTAAAAGGGGTGATGAACTGGGGTAAGAACAGGTCATGAAGATTTGTCTATAAAAGTCCTTTTCAGGTGAGTTTGTACACCGCCATCGAGTAATTAGCCTCTTATCAATTAGGGTTAGGAAACCAAGTTTCAATTCTCAGGAAGTCACAATTTCATTCATTTACTCAGTATGAATTTACAAAGTGCCCACATATTACCAGCTTCCACTTGCAGTCATTTCTAGATAAAAAAGAAACCTGATATCTCTAGAGGGACCAACAAGTTCACCCCAAGTCTACAGCTGAATTACTTTTGCAATAATTTGTAATTACTGTAATTATTTTTCCAAAAATTTATTTTTATTTTACTGTATAAAAGTATTGATTTGAGTAAATTGGACTTTTTAAAAATACTGGTATTTCACATCAGATAGTTTGAGAATCACTGCTCGATAAAATACCCACATTGCCTAATGATGTAGGCAAATTACTTGAGTCCTTATTAAAAGTTTATATGTTAAGTTCTCCTTGTAGAATGATAATCTAATGGATATAACATTCAAGCATCAAACGTTTTCTTTTTCCCTCCCTCAGCATCTTAAAGATTTTTCCTCATTGTCTTCTTCCACCTAGTGTTATTGAGATAAATTTGATTTTCATTCATACATAATAGTCTATCTTTATTCTCTGGAATTTTAAAGAATTTTCTTTATCTTTGATGTTTTAAAGTTTCACTATAATTTGTTCAGGTGTTGTTTGTTGGTTTGTTTGGTTTTTAATTTGTTTGTTTGTTACCCTAGTTGGTAAACAGTAGGTCTGTTCAATCTTTTCTATGGTTGTAGACAATTAAACTTTTTTTCTCAGATCTTGTATTCTTCTCACCGCCATTCTTTCTATTCTTTTCTTCTAAAACTGTTATTAAGTAGATTTGGGGGCCTTTGGATTCATCCTGCATGTCTCTGAACATTCCCTTTATGCTATGTATTTTTTTTCTCTTTAACCATGATTTGAGAGAATGCTTCAGTTCAGTTATATACTTTATTAATTCACTCTTCGATTCTAGTCATTATATTCAGCTCATTTATTGAACATTTTATTTTAGCATTCATGTTTTCATTTCCAAGATCTTCTTAGTTATAAAATATCTTTCTTCTGTCCTAATTATGTGCTCTTTGGGGGAGGGAGAGAGGACATGAAGCTGTTGCACATAGGCAGCAAAGTCCTCTCTTCATAAAGGGTTACATGTTACCAGCTTCCACTTGCAGTCATTTCTAGATAGAAAAAGAAACCTGATATCTCTAGAGGGCATGCTGGGGTCACCCACGCAGCTGGCCAGCGGATACTCACAGGCTGCAACTGCAAAGTCCAAGCCCATTCAGGTCCCACTTGAAGTCTGGCACCATTTGACACTGGTGGTGGTCCACTTCAGTTTAAATATCAGTGGAGACTATCTTGAGTCATGAGGCTTCTGAGAGTTCCAGGACACCAGAAACTATTCCAGGGCTCCCCTGATTAGTTAGTTCCCACCTTATCAGCTCAGTCTGAGAATAATCCCGGGGCAGGAAATACTTTGCCTTCCAGCTTCCCTGCTATCCCTTTTCCTGCGAGGTCTTGCCCTCTCACCATGCCACCGCTCCCCATCCCCACAATAGCTAAGAAGGGTAGCCTATGGCCCAGGCATGAACCAACACCCATCACATTATATCTGAAGTCCCAGTAGGGTTGATGTGTTCCTTTAGAATTAAATTCTTCCTTTGTTTAGATGAATTGACTCATTTACATGGGGTTTGCTCTCTGCAAATGTTTGCTGGCTTTAATTGCAGGCTCGTTTTCTTAGCCAAGACTCAGTTAGTGGATCTCCTGCTGGGCTGGGAGAAGATGAAGGAATCACCCCTGCAGAACGCACTGTGCTCATGGAGTGAGGCCAGCTGGCTGGGCTCCCAGGGCAGCTGTCCATCTGGGCATTAGTGTCCCCTTTTCTCCCAGGGCCCTGCCTGTCCTTTCCAGTCCAAGTATCTATACCCACTCTTCCGGCTCGAGGAAAACAGCATTCCTGCTGCTATTCTCGGGCTCCCTCCTGCCTCCAGCTTTTGCCACCTTTTGACAAAGAGCATCCTCAGTGTTATCCCCATTTCTCTGTCCCAAGTTGTTCACCTGTGGTGTCCCCAGCTGTCCTTCCCTCTGCTATCTTAGGGCTTTCCTTGGTGGCTTTCTGCCGTCATCTTTCAAGGACCCATCACAGATTCAACACTGAGAGTACCCAATGTGGTTTCCAAGGGTGAATAGTTTATAAAACATTATTTTATATCATTTCTATGGAGTTTGTGGATAGGCGGAATGGGTGCAGGAGACTGCGAAACCATGCTAATGCTACTAAATCAATCTTCACAGCGGTGTTTTTAAAAGACAGTTTACACCTAAACATCTCACTTAAATAACTTCTATTTTTAACTCTTAATAGCTTTGCTCTGTGACTTTGAACAAGCATTTCACCTCTCTGATTTCATTTTTTTTTTACCTATAAATGGAAGATCTGGTCAAGATGATCTTTAAATTTCTCTCTAGTCTGCAATTCCACATTTCTGCCTTAAATGCAGCTGTGAGTGATCAAAGCAGCGGGGTTTTCTACTCTGATTCTCATAAACAACTGACAGCCTTACCATCCTTTATCTCCAAGGAGAATCACATGATTAATTCTACCTCTTCCCAGTCCTTGCATTTGCACTCCGCATTACAGTAAAACCTCGTTAACTTGGATGACACTCATTTAGAATGTATGATAATTCTGTAACTGGACCAAAGTTTATCTTCGCTTAGTAAAAACGTGGCTTCATGGAAAGTGCAGATAAACAGTGTCAACAGCATGGCCAAGCCCGTGTTCAAAATCCTTAAGAAGCAGCTATTTTTCAAGTCTCTGCAAGCATTTCCAACATGTGCTTTTGTATCCACCAGGAACCAGCTTTTAATCCAGAGCATTAAACCAAATAGCCTGATGGTCAGGCCTCTTGACAGCTCTAAGCCCGGCTGGTTTCCCTTTGGCCCTGCTGTGTGTGTTTGCTCCATACTTTTAAAGATGGAAGAGCGAAGAGCCCACACTGCAGAGGGGATCAAACAGTAAAACAGAGAAACTCTGGTCCTGCAGCAGCAAACAGATGATTTCTAACCACAGGTGCTGCAGCCTCATAAAAAGGATGCAGAGAAGCTGATGGAAGACACAGGAGATGGCCAGGGAGGAGATCTCCAATTAATGAAGGAAGAAGCCCTTTCAGGTGGCATTTACCACACAAAGTCAGACACTAACAAGCCATTTCAGCAGGAAGACCTGCAGCTTTGGAGGAGAAGCCCGTCTTCAGGATCCACATATTTTACACGTGCTATAGATGATTTCTAAGCCCACCACTAGTGGAGAAATACTGTGCCGATTAGAAAGGATTATTAACCTTGGTTAATAAGACTCATCCTTCAGTGATGCCTGGAACTATCTGCAATTTAATAGACAGATGCTTATGTTAACAGCTTCCTAAATTGTGTATTGTACATTCTTGTGATTGTTAAGGAGATGTAATTGAACTATGTGAACCTGGCAATATTTGCGACTGAAATCCCTATGTCTGAGTGGGCAGAAAAGATGAAAGCAGGCTCCTGCCAAGAAGTGAACTTGGACAGAGTACCTGCTTGTGTTGGAGCCTGCTGGCCCTCTCTGTGGGCAGACAAAGCCAGGTGAGCTCACGGTACCTGTGTTGCACATGTGACGCCCGGCAGCTGTCTGCCTAAAGGAAAACTTTACAAATACCTGGGAAGGTAGAGATTTTCCAGAGCCCCTAAGGAAAGGGCTCATTGTCAGCTGGTGTCAAGGCCTCCCCTGTGTCCAAATGGATGTAGTAAGGATGCTGAGAGGAGGGGCAGGGGTCACATTGGACACTAATGGCCTCTTTTACCATATGATGATTGGGAGTCAATGGTCCTAGAGACTGGGTATTCTTGCAAGCTAAGGAGGTAGAACCACAATGTTCCTCAGCCAACCACCATGATCTGGGCCTACCTTGCTGACTGCTGTGAATTTGTGGCACTCAGACTCAGGGGTCAATTGTTAGATTTAGTCTCACTTTTCCCGTTTGCTATTCTAACGCCCTTCAATATCTCAGATTATTTGCATAATGAGTTTCCCCCTCAGCCCTATATTTTCCCTGAAGAGATCAAACTCCACAAGATGTTTGAAGATCTCTACGCTACCATGAAGCTGAAGAAAATGGCCCCATCAGACTAGATTGCCATTATTCATGAAGTGGTTTTGTCCTGGTAAGATGAGACTTATGACCCCTGGAAAGAGGTCACAGAGCTGGCAAGCTAGGAATTTCTCATAATGGGCAGTGGATCCTGGCTGGCCAATATTTTTGGCCGAGAAATCTGTTCGATCACAAACAAGCCCCTCCTTTCCAGATGTGCCAGGCAAGAAATTTCCATACCAGCTGCCAATTCAGGGCTGAACTGATCATTTTAAGACTGATTTATAAAAAGGCAGAATAGGAAGCCAAGAGAGACATTTTCTGAAAGCTGTCCATAGTGGTGTCTCTGGCAGCTTTGGCTATGATAGAAACAACTTTCCAGTGTTAAGAATTTTGAAAAGTATGCTATATTCACTAAGATGATGTGTTCCTTGACCACTAAAATGAAATTAATATCTGAAAGAGAAACAAATTTAAGATATGCTATGTGAACAAAAACTGCAAAGGAATCATATACTGTGTATTACCATTGCAACAAAGAAAATATCTACCTTGGCATATGAACAAGAATTGGAAGGTATGGAGCAGAAGGGAAAGTAATAGTTGATGATTTTTTCTATAATTTTTTAAAAGTATTGCCTTAGTACACACACACAAATAAGTTTTCCTGCCACACCATGGGAATTTTGTTTGTTAAACCCCTGAGCTCTCTCCAGGTCTCTATGTTCTCAGCATACAGGCCTGTAATTAAAATTTGTTTCATGCTTCTTGACCTTTTCTGGGAACGCTGCTTTTGTTATGGCTTTGACAGACTCAGACATGAGCCCCTAGTGTGATGTGGAGGGAAAGATCCAGCCAGCCCCAAGGAACCTGGCCTGAATGCACCTTCTATAAGTTGCCTCTGTTCACAATCCAATCAAGTAGAGCCCTCATCCAAATTCATCACATAATTTCCCAAAACTAGGTCCACAGTGCAAAGGTTTTACCACAACTACTACCAATTTTGGTCTGCAACTTCAAAAGAATTCAGCCACCCTTGGCAGAAAAATAATAATATCCTCCTCATATCAGATTAACAAATATGATCAAGAAATTGCAAATAAGATTAAAAGGCCCAAATTGGGTAATCTGTAGCTCCTTCCTGCTTTGGAGGATATTGAGAGGCACATTTATTGACTTATTAGAAATGACATATGGTCTCATCCAGCCACTGACCTGTGGCTCCCTATGGCCGACATTGTTAATGCAGGACCCCTCAGCCCTGGAGTCACGACCTTCCCAGTAGGTGCCTATCAATCTCTGGTGTGCCTGTCCCTATTCCAGACTAACAGCAACTCTTGGTTCCCCGTGAGCACCCTGTGCTTTCCCACTCTGTCCTACTTGGCAGGGCCCCTCACCCTGGAGGCCTGTAGGGCTTTCCCCCATGTGAAGCTTATCCTGACACCTCATTGGGTTTCCCACATCTGCATGAGGAACCCAACACAGCATCACTGTTTATTCCTTATCTTGACATGGGCAACCTCAAAGATTCAACCTATGGTCGCTGAACGCAGGCCCATTGTTAAAACTTGTGACTGTCTTTTCTTAACCTTGCTGGAAAGCTCTGCATTTTATCACAGATTGGACATGCTCAAGATCCAAACCCCTTGAGGACCCCAGGGTGCTGGTTTGTACCTGTCTTGGAGTGCTCACTGCATTATGCCTTGAGCTATAATTATCTGCATGCTCCAGGTTAATTCCCCCATCCCACCCCAATTTGATTGGGTCTTACTCATCTCTGAACCCAAGTGCCCCTCTAGGCACATTACAGGCACACAATACGTTCTCAATAATTACTTATGAAATTCAGGTGACTGGTCCAAGGAGGTCACCTACATCTCCAACCACGCGAAAACTGCCTTCTCTTTAGCTATACCATCCTCATTCTTATCTCCATACCTCAACCTCCCTGTCCATCCATTCAAACCATATTTAGCCATCAAAACTCAGCTCCAGCTACACTTCCACCTTAGCGTCTCCCCCAGTTTGCCTCTTACCTACAGCTTTCTGTCCTCTTCATAGTTTCAACCATGACTACATCACATATCTTGACACATCATTACTTTTCTGTACTTGTGGTTTACTCATTCATTTGTTCCACAAAAATCATTGAGCATTTTTTGTGTGCCACGTTTGTGGGAATAGAAAGATTGAAAACATGCATGTAAGTAGAAGGTTGCTTGGTAGGAGGAATTCAGTACACAGGGATCTTAACCTATATATTAGGGCTCTTTGCGTGCACTCACAGAATCTGAAACTGGCTAGCTTGAATTGAAAGAGAAGTTATAGGAAGGATGTAGTGTTGCTTCCAGGAGAGAAAGGAAGGCAGGAAACCCCAGCATAGCACATAACAAATATCTGACAGGAGCAAATGCAGGGATCCCCACATTTTCAGTCCCTTTGCTTCTTCCCGCATTATTAACATTCAGGGAATGGGTGTATCAATAGCCTAGTGTGCCCTATTTCACAATTAGACAAAGGCAAGATCTAATTAAATACATACCCCACCTCCCCCTAGACAGTATCCCACAGAAGAGAAGTAAAAGCTGGCTGCCATTTTCAGTAAAAGGTGGAATAGGTACTAGACTGTCATAAACAATTAATATCCATCACAGTACACAGTGATATGCTCAAATATGTAATAGCATAAAGTTAAAACAGTCTGATGTATCCAGTTCTACAACCAAATCAGACCTGCCACTTAGCACAGTCATGACGAGGTTAGTATGAGCGCATCCTTACCCCTAGATAGTGCTGGGATACACACTGTCCAACCAGGACTCACAGATAATTCTTTATCCTAACTAGATTGTAAAGTTCCTGCTTGAACAAGAGCTATGTAAAGTTTATTCCCATGCTCATTCGTATACCCTCCCAGTACCTAGCACGTGATCTATGTTCAAATGAACACACCTTCAGCACTACTAAATTGGGACAAGGCCAAGGTTTCTTACCTGGATGGCAATTTCCCCTCTTCAAACCTCACCATGTGTTTACTTTAAGAAGGTGATTATTTCAATCAAGAAGTTCGCTGAAGGAGTCAATACAGGCTCTTTGATCAAAGCTTCTTGTTGTTTCCATGGAGGAGGAACCCCTCTGTTGGGTTCTGCAGAGCATCTAGCATGTGTCACACTCCTTGATGAGCCAATAATTGGGTGGATCACAGAGGTCTACATACAGCTGTCTGTGTTGCAAACGGTTGACCTGCCAGTGCTTTGAAGGGAGCTTGGGTCCACAGCTACAGTCCTTCTCTGAATCTCTGTTTTAAAAAATCTTTTAAGTTTAGGGGTACATGTGTGGGTTCAGAACCCTAGCTGGAGAGCTAGTGTGGTCATTTGGAGAAAGAAGGTACTCTAGTTTTTTGTGTTTTCAGAGTTCTTGCTCTGGGTTTTTCTCATGTTTGTAGACTGATGTTCCTTCAGTCTTTGAAGTTGCTGTCCTTGGGATGGGTTTTCTTTCTCTTGTATCCTATTTGATGACCTTGAGGGTTTGCTTGTGTTATAAGATGAGTTCAAATGACTGGCTTCATTTCTGGAAAATTTCAGGGAGCCAAGGCTAGGCTTCCAACCCCTAGACTGCATACTCTAACCCTAGGGGATTGGTATCAGGCCCAACTTTGTTCTCTGGCTCCTCAAGGTTAGGAACCCACTGTGCTGGGTGCAGCCAAGGTGCTCCCTGACTGCTGGTCACAACACTCCAAAGGGTGGTGCCAGCCAAAGCATTTTGTAGGGCAGTGGCAGTGGAATCTGTCCTCATTCGCATGTGCCAGTGGTAGTGGCAGTGGCAGCACAACAGGGTGCATGCTCATTGGCTATGGCAGGGTGCTAGGGGGTGCCCAGGTGTCAGCCTCCATGTAGGCATTGGCAGCAGCAGTGGAGGCAGCATGGCATGAGAAGGTGGGCCCCCCACCCTCAATGGCAACTTCGCATGCTGTCCCACTGGTAGTGGTGTTAGCATGGGAGCGGGAGACTGGCAGGTGCTGGTCTGTGTGCGCCCTCTGTCTGAGTTCCTGCAGTCAGGGGTGGCTGCTCAGGGTGTGGTAAGGTCCACTGTTCTCCCTGCCTAGTTTCACTCCAGCAGCAGTGTTAGTGCAGGGGCAAGGCACTGGTGAAGGTGAGGCTGGTGGACTCTGTGCCTGCCAAGGCTTTGACTGCAATGATGGCATGGTGTGGGGAGGAGGCTGAGTTCACTTATGCCAGCAGCAGTGGCAGGGCAGGGCACATGCACACATGCACACTGGCAGGGCAGAGAAGGCAAGATCTGCCTCCTCACATGTGCACCAGCAGTGATTGGGGGGGATGGCCGTGGGCCCAGCGGAAACTGCAGTAGAGGAAAGAAGTGGCTGGGCTGGTGCATGTCCATAGGGGCTGCTGTGCTGGAGCTTTCTGCTGCAAACATTGCCAGCGCAGGAGCTGTGATGTGGGCCCCCAGGGCTACCCAAGGCTGCACTGCAAGTAGGCACGGCCAGTCTGGGACTCCAGGAGAGACCAGAAAACCAAGGGGTGCTCAGGTTGTTGAACTGGCCTCATCTGACAGGCAAGACCACCCTGAAGAATTTAGTTTCAACAGTCCCCCTAGGGTTAAAGTCTGCTATGGGAGCAAGTCGAGCCTAGAGGCATGGCTGTCCCTGGCTATGCTTCATTACAAATGCTTCCACACCAAACCCTCTGGGCTCCACCCAGGCTGAAGTGCTGCCCCGACCACTTCTCCAAGCAACTCTCCCTGCCAGCTCAAGTGTCTGTGGTGGTCAAGGGGTCTCCTCTTGCCGGGATTCCAGAGGCCTGTGGTGAGAGCAGGTTGTTTCTTGCCAGTTTAACTCACCTGTTCCCCTGGAGTCACTGGGGGCCAGGAGTTAGTCCCAGTGCATGGTAGCCCCGTGCAGCGGCTTCCTCCCACTTCAGCGGAGCTTCTGTGTCTTCCCTCCATCCACTCTCAGTGCCTCCCCGCTGAAGATCTGTTAGGAGGGTGCCAGTAGTCCCAGTCCCTCGGTGGCAGGTGTTCCGCCTGGCTGCGTATAGCCGACCATCTTGTCCAGCTCCTTCCAATAAGCTCCTCTGAATCTCATCATTGTTCAAAAAGCTAAAAAGATTTAAAGGATGAAATTTGGAACCATGAACTGCCCAGGATAAAGCCCTCCATTTGCATTCTCTAGTTCTGTTGATTGCCTAGCCCCTTTATTGCTGGCCCTAATTATCCTCCCCTAGCCAGAAAGTTTACACATTCACCTGCCAGAAATGGGGAGCTCTTGGGAACCACAAGATAAATTGAACAGGCTCTAGTTCCTGCTTTTCCCCTGGATGCCTGTGTGACCCCGGGTAAGTTAACTAATATCTCTGCAACTATTTCTTCCCGCATACCTTAAGTGATTAAATAAAATGATCAGTTCTGGAATTCTGAAAATTTCTTTGCTATTGCTAATTATGAGCAACCAACATGTTTCTTGTTCTCAGGTTACAAATCAGTAAGACAAATATAAAGAGAATGCTTTGACATCAGGGGTCAAAAGACACATAAAACACTATCATATAGATGTGACATTCCTGTCAATATATTTTCATTAAAAAGGCAGGACATGTTTCTGGAAATTTATTGTGATAGACTTGGGAAATTATAATTTAGATTGAAGCACTTGCAAATCATTGCTTCTGAGAGGTTGCTGCCAACTTTCATAATTTTATTTTTCCTTTATCCTGGGCTGTTATTCATATATATGCATCTACGAGAATGTATATATATAGACACACACACATACACATACATATATTTCACACGTATCTTATATTTTTTCCACAATTTAAAGCTTAAACACCTATGGGAAATCTTCGAGGAATATTTTGTAGGTCCCAAATAGCAGTCATTTCCTGTTAAATTAAGCTAGTGATGGAATTTATTGTATTACCTAAACCAATTTTCATCCAGTTGCAGTGAACATCCTGTCTGGCATGCTGGCTGTCTTTGTGATAGTTGTGCTGTTTTGCTGGCCACATCACAGTTGCCCCTCCAAGTGCTCTCCCCAATTAGGAAGATGCAATTAGATGACAGTGTCACCCTCTCCTATACTGTCAGTAATAAGGAACGGATGCTTCATTCCGATGGGAAAAATTGGGTCTTTCCACAATTATTAATATCCTGAATTAGAATGGGTTGCTTTGTCATTTTACCTAGTTTTCTATGAATCTATAATATTTAATGTTTTGTTTATTTAACCATGAGGCTGATAAAGAAAGGGAACACTATAAACCATTCTAAGCATATAGAATTATGGGCTATGTTTCTGGAAGGAAATATATAAACCTCCCAGGCCTATGAACTTATTTTTCATTTCAAACAATTATTTACTTAATGAATAGGTGGTATATGTGTGCAGTGTAAAATTCATTGGGTACGAAAGGAGCATAGGGTGTAGTGAAAAGTACCAATCCAATCGAGTATACCTCTTATCTAAACTCAGCACAAAATTTCCTAAAATGGATCTTCAGGTAATTAGTTTACCCCTCTACAGGGGCAACTAAGGTTACCAATTTCTTATGTATCCTCTAGCTTATTTTACAGTTCAGGAAAATTGGGCTCAGAACAGCAAAATGATTAATCTACAGTCACATGGCAAGTTGCTTGCTGCAGCCAAACTAGAACCTTGGCCTCTTCACTATTAACAAAATTTCACCCATAATACATAGCTGTCAGCCGGCTCCAGGCAAACCAAAGACATTCTTTTCTTACAATGCGAACCAAAACTTTCTAATAAAAGCAGAAGGCTGAGGAAAACATTCAGACAAAGTGCTTTTATTTGGTTGAATGCTCAATAAAGAACACAGAATATTCTTTTTAAAAGAGATGTAAGAAATCATTCCAACGACCTTATTTTACACATGAAGAAATTAAGGCTTACACTGGGAAACAATTGTCCAGCAAATTAATGTTAGTGGGCCCATTTGCATGAACTCTGAGCAGTGTTTGTGACTTTGCAAATGGAATACGGGTCCTCTCCTGCCCCATCTCCAATCGTTACCTCTTGGTTCCCCTGCCTATATCTGGGGCATTGTGGCTGTGTTATAATGGAAAATGCAGGAGTGCATTGATTTCCTATAATGGTTTTATCTATAGAAATTTGTGAGGACATCCTTTGGTTGGAAGATTGGCACTGAATATCTGAAAGTGCCAAATTGAACTGAGAAGGAGTGTTCCAAAGTAGTGTCTCAAATGAACCTTTGCTCATCAAGAAAAGTCTCTCTCTGCGCTTGCAGACTGTAACTCCTTGACCTGTCTTTATAGGATGCATTGTGCAGTTGGAAATGTGTCGCCAGGCATTAAAGACTTCTTGTTGCCTTCTTAGTAATGCAGGTTATAGGCTTCAGGAAAAAGCAATCATGGAATCAAGCTTTTGAGAGAAGCTCTGTACTTGAATTAACAAAGAAATCTATATTGAGTCAAGTTTTCTTGTATCTTTCTAATTTAAGTTGTATTAGGACAATGTAATTACAGAGACCAAAAGAGAGATTGACAGTGAGATAAAAATGTGAATACAGAGAAGCCGTGGGCCCTTATTCCCTGCCCTGGGAAAGATGCTATGCCTTTAAAATACTTCATGGGGTACTTCTATGCCCTTCCTCTTTTGAATCTCACAAGCCTGGGAGGCAGGAATTCTCACCACTTACATATTAAAGGTGAGAAAAATGAAACCCTAGAGAGGTCAAGCGATTTATGCAAAGCCACACAGCACAGAACTGACCATCCCAGATCTGGACCCTGGGTTTCTAGCTTCCAGGGCCCATTCTCTCTGAGTTCTCCCCATACTTCTCTTCCCACTCCTTCTCTGTCTCTGTGTCTCAATTCTTTCCTCCTCTCACTCACATTTAGGCATCCCTGAAGTTTCTCTCTGGGGCTGACTTCTCTTTTCTCCTTCAAATGATGTCATTAAAATCCCTCTTACAGCTTTAAATATCACTTCTTTGCAGATGCCCTATGGCTCCAACCACCTCGGGAGTCAGTGTCTTAAGCTCAAAACTGCTCCTCAGCCCTCAGGTCATAGATGCTATAGGTCTCTGAAAAGCCCATAGGTGACTCATGCGTCCAATGGGAGGAACTGGGACTGGCAGAAGCAGAAGGTGCAACCCAGCCTGGCAAAGGGAAATGGGTGTTCTAGCCCTCTAAGCAGGGCCTGCAAACCAAACCTGCATAAGGAAGATCTCTGTAGAGTGATGTGAGCAGAGCGGGATTTCACTCACAAACATTCTTACATCGTTACAGATGAAGAACTTTTTCCCTAGCTGTGGGTTGGAAGGTCAGGATATTGAGGAGCAAACAATTATACCTCCCATTTTTATAGCACATTACAGTTCGCTAGGTGGTTTTATGTCCATTGTCTTATTTGATCTTTCCAATGACTTTGTAAAGCAGGAAGGGTAGGAACTAGTACTCTGAATGACTTGCCCAAAATCTCACAGTTAGTAAATGGCAGTGCTGGAAGGCTGAACAAAAACCAATCTGGTTCTCTACCAGAGCATGCCCCACTTCCTTGACCACCTAATTCCTCTTTTCTTTGTAAGTTTTCTTAGACAGATAGCATAAATCGTTAATGGACTACTACCCATTGGCTCTTGGACAAAGCAGGAGTGAGCAAATGTTTCCTGTCAGGGGACAGGTAACAAATGTTTTAGACTCTGCAGACCATACAGCCTCTATCACAACTTTTCAGCTTCGTTGTTTTAGTCTGAAAGCAGCTCTAGGCAATACATAAACAAATGAGCATGGAAGTGTTCCAATAAAACTTTATTTAGAAAAACAGGTGGTGGGCCAGATTTGGTCCTTGGGCTGTAGTTGGCCAACCCTTGACATAAAACTTTTCAGGATGATTCTTGTCCTCTCCAAGATCTGCCCCCATCTTCCCTCATTGCCTCCAGATCAATAACCAGGGTCCAGCTTCAGTTTGAACAGAACACGGATATAGAGTCCTTACTTTGGGAAGAAATAGTCCACATAACTCAAAGAATTTCAAGAACTGGCTAATATGTACTAATAGAAACTAGGGAGCAAACGCCCCAGTATCTCAAAGGTTTGGGAAAGGGAAAGGTGACAAGGAGAATATAAGGCTGCGTTGGGAGAGTTTAATTGATGTAGAGGCACTCTCCCCTGACTCGGGGTTTAATATCCTGCTAAACTCAGGTAGAGCCAGTTGTACTTACTGCTGGAATGGCTCCTCCAAGCTTTCACTCAACAATAGCCTTCAGCAAATGAAGTTGAGACACTGGGTCTGCCTTGGCAGCATATAGAGGAAGAGTCAGGAGAGCCAGGGAGGTGGAAATGTAAGAAGGACTCACTGAGACCAGAGAGCCCACCATGTCTGGGACAGCATCCCTGGAAATGCGTGAAAGAGGCTTCTTTACTAAGCCAATAAAAATCCACTGATGACAGAGGCATTAGCACTTTTAAGAAGCTCAGTGGCCACTGTCTTCCATTGGCCTGGATTGACACTAGAAAATGCTGCATAGAACTAGGCTCTCTAGTAAATTGATGTGACAGGATTCCCACAAAGCAAGAATCACTTTGGTCAGAGACGAGAAAGATGTGTTAACATAACAGGCACACATGGCCTCAGAGATTGATGGTAATGCCCATTAGGCCATAGTATTCCTGGGGAGGTAAGATAAATGGGTAGCTGGCTAGGGTGTAATCTGACCTCAAAACAGAAAAAGTGGAGTTCTGATGAGCAGAGGTCAATGTCAACTGCTGCAACAGAAAATCACTGTTCCTTCTACAGTTTCCAGAGTTAAGTCAGTTCACAGACCCAGGACCTATTGCTTCCCTGAGAGAAATCAATATTCTTCCAGTCCTTTCCCAAAGGGATCTGTGGCTACTTCCCAGAATAACTGTATGTGTGCACTCTTAGATATGAGTTCTAGGCTAAAACTGATGATAAGGGACCCAGCATACCACTGTGGCCCCCACCCTCCCAGTTAGAGTGGGGATGGGGAAGGTCATGTGATGCCCTGGCCCAAATTCTCTCACAGTGGGTCCATTGTATCCACAGACCTACCCTCTAGTTATTCTGTCAGTTGTCAAGTATATAATTATTTCTAGCAGCTGACAGGACGTCTCATTCATTTCCTGGTCTGTGGAGAAAGAGCTATTCAAGCACAAAGGGTGAGTGGAAGTCCGTGAAACAGCCCCTCACCCTGGTGAAGACAGCAAATTAGAATCCATTCTGCCTCCTGGGTGGAATGGCAAATATTAGTGGCTTCCTCAAAGATGGAAAGAGTGCAAGTGCGATGGTCCTCATCACATCTCTGTATTCAATTCATCTACATGGCTTCTGCAAAAACGAGATAGATAGAGTAGATGATGGTGAACTACCTTAAACTAAGCCAAATGATAGTTTGCAACCGCTATGCCAGATATAGTATCTTTACTGAAAGAAATAAACACAGCCTCGCTCTAGGACTGTGGCTATTGAGCTGGCAAATAAGTTCTTTTCAAACCCCATCAGTAAGAATAAAAAGCAGCTCACCTTTCTGTGGGAAGGACAGGAGTACACATCGACTGCCTTGATCTAGGGCAATGTTAATGCTTTTCCTCTCTGTCTTAGTAGAGTATGCAGGGATCTGATTGTCTTGACATTTACAAGGCATCATGATGGCCCACTATATGAATGACATCATGCTAACTGGATTGATGAGCCAGAAGTGGAAAGTATTCAGATACCCAAGGAAAACACATACTGCCAGAATATTGAAGAAAAAAGCCATGAAAATTCAGGGGCTGGTCACACTGGTGATGCTTCCAGGCATTTAGTGGTCTGAGACTTGCCAGGTTATTCCCTGTAAGATTGGTTGCTGCACCCTGCAGTCTCTACCACTAAGGTTTGGTAGGGTTCTCGGGATTTTGAAAGCAGCGTGTATAGTCCTTAGGAATATTACTCCAATTCATTTATCAGACATGCTGGAAGGCTTCCAGTTTTGAGCAGGACACGAGTGAGAGAGGATTCTCTAACAGGTCCAAGCTGGCATTCACACCAATTTATATTGAGCTCCCACCGCTCAGGCCATGTGACTGGGAGATCTGATACAGCTAGAAGAATCTGAAGGGAGTGAGGATGCTCTGTGGATTCTCTGGCAATCACCACAGGGGAGTTTCAGCTCATACCCCCAGAGTTCTAGATCAAAGCTATACCATCTGCAGCAGGGAATAGCTTGCCATTTGAGAGTATCATCTGTCATGCTGCTGGGCGTGCCTGAGTTCCTGACCACAGAATCGCAAGTGAGTATGAGATTGGAGCTGAGTATTATGAACTGATATTTTTCAGACGCACTGTCATGTTGAACATTGTATATTCAGAATTGGGTCCAAGAAGGTTCAGAGGTGGCCTCAGTGGGAAGTCCAAACCTGCAAGACTGCTACCTTTGACACACCAGTGCCACCTCCTCAACTTATACCCATGGCCTATGGCAGAATACAGAGGGGTCCCTATGATTAACAGATAGAGGAGGAAAAACTGAGGCTTACTTCATAGATGGATGCGCTCACTTACGTTGATGCTAAACAAAGCAGGAATGCTGCTGCCCACATCCCCACTCAGGGGTGGTCATGAGGGACATGTGGGAAGGTAAATCCTCCCAGTGAGCAGAGCTCACCACCCTAGATGGTCAAGTTTGAGTGGAAGGAGAAGTGGGATGAAGTAAAACCATACATAAACTTCTGGGTAGCGGCAAATGTTTTGGCTGAAGAGGCTGAAAGGAGCAAGATTGGGAGATCAGAGGTCAGAAGGACAAAGGAAAGGCCTGAGGAAGGACTGATGGGAGGAGGAAAAAGTGTGCAGAACTTTGTATTTCACATGAATGCCCACCAAAGAATATGCATGGCGAAGGAAACATTCACCTGCCATGTTTTAGTTTGAGGCAGCCAGCTTCTCTCTAGACATTCCGGTGCTTGGGCAATGGGCCCATGAATGGAGAGGCTACAGAAACAAGGGAAGATGCTACAAATGGGCCCCATGGCATGGGGTCCCTTTCATCAGTGTGAATCTGACTACTGATGCAGCTAAATGTTTGTCCTGTCACCAGCAGAGGCTGATGCTGAGTCTTTGATATGGTACCAGCCCTTAAGAAGACCAGCCAGCCATGTGGTGGCAGGATGATTACAATAGAACCCTCCACCTAGAAGGGAATTGTCACCTAATTCATATAGGGGTTTGACTAACCTGCCCATTGTGCTTCCTCCAGCTCTCCATGCAAAGTCTTAAAGAACACCAGGTTTAATGGCATAGAATCTTGAACAATATTGATTCAGACCAAGGAATACATTTTATGACAAAGAAGGGGTGTGAATATGTAACTACCATATACCACATCATCTGGAAGATACCAACATACAGAACAATGAAATTATTTTTAAAGACTTAGAGTAAGTGCCAGATTGGGGACAACACCTGCAGAACTGGGGCTGTTTCCTCCAGAATGCAATATATACAATGAACCAAGGGTCATGCCGGGTGTAGTGTCCCCAATATCTAGAATGTACATATTCAGGAACCAAGAGACAGAAGTAGCAGTGGTCTCGCTCACCATTATTCTCCATGACTTTCTTGCAATATGTGTGCTTCCTGCCTCTATTACTCTAAATTCTGTTGGATCGTAGGTTGTGATTCCCAACAAGGGAGAGGTTCTAGCAAGATTACAGTAAGTTTCCACTGAACTGGAGCTATGACTACCACCTGGTCATTTTGAGTTTCTCATGCCAGCAGGACTAGTAGGCAAGGAAAAATGTTAACAGATTGGCAGACATAATTGTCCCTATCATAGAAACTGCGATTGCTGCTATATAATGAGGTCTGAAAGGAGTATATACAAAATGCAGGGGACACTCCGGGTGGCTCTTAGTGCTTTTTCACCAAGAGATAATGGTAAAAGGGAAAAAGTAGCAACTACCACCATACAATGGTAAGAAAAGTTAGAGTTCAGACCCCTAAGGAGGGGTCCGTAAGGTCTGGGTTACCCCACCAGCCAAGCAACCTAGA
Organism: Pongo abelii; assembly: GCF_028885655.2. Lineage (NCBI taxonomy): Eukaryota > Metazoa > Chordata > Mammalia > Primates > Hominidae > Pongo > Pongo abelii. Next base: position 82,780,948 of record NC_072001.2, on the reverse strand, counting down.
CTAGATAAATCACTGGTAGGGGATTCTGGAAGGGGAGATAAAAGAGAACATCAATTTCTGCCTCAGTCCCAGTTATAGCAGCAAGGACTGTAGCTTGTTCTGCTAACCCTCCTGTATCAAATCAAGTCTTTTTTTTTTTTTTTTTTGAGACAGAGTCCCACTGTCACCCAGGCTATAGTGCAGTGATATGATCTCAGCTCACTGCAATCTCTGTTTCCTGGGCTCAAATGATTCTTGTGCCTCAGCCTTCCCAAGTAGCTGGGATTACAGGCATGCACCACTACACCTGACTGATTTTTTTTTTTCTTTTGAATAGAGACAGGGTTTCTCTGTGTTGGCCGGGCTGGTCTCCAACTCCTAGCCTCAAGTGATCCACATGCCTCGGCCTCCCAAAGTGCTAGGATTACACGCATGAGCCACTGCACCTGGCCCTGTAACAAGTCTTGATGAGGCTCCTTCACAAGGCTCTCTGGCCCAAGCAGTGTGAGGACTGGGCTGTGTCAGACATCTCTTATGCCTTACCTCCTATTCCTTGGCCCACCTTTTTATTTTTTTATTTTTATTTGAGAAAGAGACTTGCCCTGTTGCCCAGGCTGGAGTGCAATGGCACGATCTTGGCTCACTGCAACTTCCACCTCCTGAGTTCAAGCAATTCCCTGCCTCAGCCTCTCAAGTAGCTGGGATAACAGGCACCTGCCACCATGCCCGGCTAATTTTTTTTTTTTTTTGTAGTTTTAGTAAAGACGGGGTTTCACCATCTTGCCCAGGCTGGTCTTGAACCCCTGACCTCGTGATCCACCCGCCTCAGCCTCCCAAAATGCTGGGGTTACAGGTGTGAGCCACTGTGGCCATCCTCCTTGGCCCACCTTTTACCCCACCAAGTGCTAGGGCAATCAGCTTTGTGCAGGTATAACTTGGCAGTGCCAAGCCTTGGCTTTATTATGAATCTCCCACTTTCTGCTTCTGGGCTTCTCTAAAGCCTTAGCATGAGCCACATGTGGGAACCCACCCAGCATTCACTCACACGTGTATAACCTGGGGACTGGACAAAGTTAATGACCATAAGATAACTGGGCCCATGGGGCACAGGAGTCTGCAGATAAATGCTCCACTCTTTGGTATCTGGGTGGACATCTATGAGGCACATTCTCTTCTGCTCCTGAGGTCTCAGTAGAATTGAGCCTTAGCCATCCACAGCAGTGACCAACTCAAGAACGCATTCTTGATCAGCTTTTCCTTCTTCCCCCTGCACACTCCCTTTCCCCTCCTCCTGATCCCTGAGGTCTCAAAATAAACCATCTTCCCCAAAGCCTTTGTCACAGGTTTTTCTTTCTGAGGGACTCAGGCCAAGACAATGACCTCCTTTCCCTCCCCTCGCCTCCATCACTGCTCCTTTGCCAACCAAGAGAGGCTACTGAGGATACTCTTCATGAAGAATGCCTCCTCCAAAGTGACTTTCTAACTGCCTAAAAACCTATTGATGGGATTTCAGTCGCTAACCACATCTATTTGAAAATGGTATTAAACATCCCCACCCAACATACCCCATTGCAAAAGTGATTTGACAGGAAAATCTTTTTTTCTGATTCTTCCACCCTTGTTTCTCTTTTCCATTTGTCCTTTTTGCAGTTACTGGCACTCAGAGGCAGAAAGGTGAAGTAACTCTTTCACACTGCCCCATGTCACTGTTCTTCATTTTTCCTCAGCAGGCGAGGACAGGTTTTCTCAATCTTCGCACTATTGACATTTGGGAACAGACAATTCTTAGTTGGGGGAGCTGTTTTGTTCATTGCAGGATGTTTAGCAACATCCCTGCCCTCTACCCACCAGATGCTAGTAGCAACTCCAATGTGACAACCAAGAATGTCTCCAGACATTGCCAAATGTCCCCTGGGGGCAAAGCCACTCCTGGTTGAGAATCACTGGTCTAGGAAATCTTTCTGGTCCTCCTATGCACCCTCTGTCATCTATCTCATACTCCTGTAAAGAAAATACTTATCTTTCCTTCTTTTCTAAATAAAAATACAAATTATTAAATATTCGTCAAGCAGCTGCTACATGCCAGAGTATGTCCTAGGCATTATGCCATTAAGAAATGACACATTAATACTAGTACTTAAGTGTTTGATTTCATTCACTCAATCATGCATGCATTCCTTCAACTAGTATTTATTGAGTGCCTAGTCTGTGTCAGGAAATATTTTAGGCACTGAAAATCTATTATTGAAGAAAGGAAATAAAAATCCTAAGGCACATAATAGTCACTCCCCATGGTATGGTAAAATATATGGGGTCTGGGGATAGTACAGACCTGAGTTTAAGTCCTATTTTTGTTATCTTCAGGCTGTTTGGTCCCAGGATGGTACTTAGTTTCTCTGAGACCCAGTTCCTGGTCTAGAAAATGGGGTGCTGTAATGCCTACCTTAGCAGGCCAGCTTAAAGAGTGAAGGCAATGTATGCCGCATGCTCATAATAGTAGCTGTCACCACAGGACAATTATTATTCATTCTGACAGTTTGTTACATTGTTGTGGAAGATCAGACGTGGAAAGGTCCTTCGACATTAAGTGATCCGACCCCCTCATTTTACAGAAGAAAATACCAGTACTTACAATGATGACAAAGTTAGGAAAACAACATGGGTCTCCTTTTCATTTCTCATTAAATGAAATAATTGCTATATACATAAAATTGTACTAAAATGATGGCACTGTAATTATCACTTACTCTCCTATTTTCCTGTCTCTTAGGTAGGTGTAATAGTGAACATTCTAACAGTAATGATAACGAGAAGGCTCTCATCAACTCTAGACCCTAGGTATCATTTTCGCATTGTTCATTTAATCAGCAAATGTTTACCAAAATGTCTATTGTTTGCCAAGCCGTCAATGTTCTAGGCATTGGGGAAGTGAAGGTGAACAAGACAGCCGATATCCCTGCCTCTATGGTGCCTATACTTTAGTAAGGGAGACGGACAAGAGATAATTAAATACATTAGTAGATTAAGTGATTACAGATCACCAAAGAAGCCAGGAAGAAAATAAACGGGTGTTATGACAAAGAATAACAGAAGTGACTGATTTGGATAAGGGGTAAGGGAGGGCTTGTTAGTGGAAGTGACATTGAAGCTGAGAACTAAAACATTAGGAGGGGCCAGTGCTGTGAGGAGTGACAGCAGAATGGTGCAGGCAAAGGAAAGAGCAGATGCAAAGGCCCTGAGGTTGGGAGGAGCATGACAAGTTCGACGGGTCTTTTAGCTAGACCTCAGTGAGAAAGGCTGGAGAGAAAGGCAGAAGGTATGCAGTGTTTAGACTTTATCCCCAGTACAATAGAAAGCCATTGATGTTGAGGAAAGGGGTTGTGGACAGCAATTTCCTGACCTGGTATACCTTGTAAATTACCCTACTTCCAAAGTAGAGAGGGTCATTGGCTGTCAGTGGACCTCACGGAGAGGAAGAGGCCCTACCTCCGTGGAGACTGAAGCATGTACCAGTCTAGCTGGCTTAGATCCACGCCCCCTGATTTCAGCTGTCACTGCAGATAAGAGCAGGATTACACTTGACAATTCTCACAGATGCAATTTTTATTTAGCCTTTCCAGAGCCCATTTAGGTTGGCATTTGAGTAATGAATCAGAGGAATGTTCTGCCCAGTATGGGAAGGCAGGTCAGAAACCTTTCTAAAATGCAAATCTGATTGTGTCTCTCCCTTGCTTAAAACCTTTCATTACAGGCCGGATAAAGGACACACTTCCTGGCATGGAATTCAAGTCCCTTCCACACATGGCTCCTGATCACCATTCCAGCTCACATCTGTTGCTACACACCATCCTACTTCTCCAGACCCAAAACTCCCAATTCTCCTGGACACATTATGTGTCTCCATGCCTCAATTTCTCCTTTCTTTCCTCTTTTTTGCATTTTTGACTCACACAAACAATGATCAACTCGTCTCAGGATGTCCCCAGCTTTAGCACTAGAAGTTGCAGTTTGGGAAACCTTTCAGTCCTGGGCACACCAAGACAGTTGAGTTGATGGTTAATTATACGTGTCCACTTGAGTGGGACTTGGGGAGCCCAGATATTTGGGCAAATGTTATTTTTGGTGTTTCCGTGAGGCTGCTTTTGAATGAGATTAAGATTTTGCTGGGTGTGGTGGCTCATGCCTGTAATTCAGCACTTTGGGAGGCCGAGGCAGGTGGATCAGTTGAGGCCAGGAGTTTGAGACCAGCCTGGCCAACATGGTGAAACCCCATCTCTACCAAAACTACAAAAATTAGTTGGGCGTGGTGGCACGCACCTGTAATTCCAGATACTTGGGAGGCTGAGGCATGAGAATCGCTTGAACCCTGGAGGCAGAGGTTGCAGTGAGCTGAGATCATGCTACTGCACTCTGGCCTGGGCAACAGAGCAAGACTCTGTCTCAAAAAATAAACAAACAAGCAAACAAAAAACATTTAAATTGTAGACTGAGCAAAACAGATGGCCCTAGCCCTCCCTATTGTGGGTGGGCCTAATTCCATCCCTTGTGATGGGTAATTTTATGTGGAAACTTGCCTGGGCCGTGGGATGCTCAGACATCTGGATAAACACAATTTCTGGATGCGTCTGTGAGGGCATTTCTGGAAGAGACTGGCATTTGAATTGGTGGACTGGGTAAAGCAGATGGCCCTCCCCAGTGTGGGTGGGCCTCATCCAATCCCTTGAGGTCCTGAACAGAAAAAAACGGTGGAGTAAGGGGACTAACTCTGCATGACTGATCAAGCTGGGACATCGATATTCTTCTGTCCTCGCAGCTTCTGGTTCTCAGGCCTTTAGCCTTGAACTGAAATCTACACCATGGTCTCTCTGGCTCTAAGGCCATCAGACTACACCACTGGCTTTCCTGAGTCTCCAACTTGCAGGCAGCAGATTGTAGGACTTCTCCAAGGGAGGCTGGGGCAGGCAGATCACTTGAGTCCAGGAGTTCAAGGCTGCAGTGAGCTATGATTATGCCACTGCCTGGGCAATAAAGCAAGATCCTGTCTCTAAAATAAATACAATAAAATAAATGACATGAAGGAATCTTGAATGCATATTACTAAGTGAAAAAGCCAAGCTGAAAAGGCTACATACTGTATAATTCCAACTACATGGCATTCTGGAAAAAGAAAGCAATGGAGACAGTAAAGAAATCAGTGGTTGCCAGGGATTGGATGGAGGAGGAGGGATGAATAGGTAGAGCGCAGAGGTTTTTAGGGCAGTGAAACTACTCTGTATGATACTATAATGACGGATACATGTCATTATGCATTTGTCCAAACCCAAAGGACGTACAACACCAAGAGTGAACTCTAACGTAAACTACGGACTTTAGGTGATAATGATGTATTAATGTACGTTCATCAGTTATAACAAATATACCACTCTGGTGCAGGACGTTGATAGTGAGAGAGGTTGGGTATGGGGCTAGTGGGGAGGGAGCATATGGAAACTGTATTTTTCATTCAATTTTGCCATGAACCTAAAACTGCTCTAAAAAATGGTTCTATTAAAAACTATACCCTGAATTCTGGTACAAAATGTCATCTGGATAGAACTCTTAATGCTGCCTCTCCTGACGTCTTATTCAAATACAGGCAAATGCAAAAATGCATATGTATATTGACTGATTAATAATCTGATGCAAGAGTCAGGGAGAAGAGAAGCTGAAGCAAATTGCAAAGCAGATTAACTAAATAGGGAAAAATGTATCCAGCTTCAGCTCCTGGTGTACCTTGTTTACCTACCCTTCATGAAACAGACAACAATGATCAAAGATTGGCTTGCACTTTGAATCTGTCTGTTTTCATCTGTTCCAGCCTTGAGTCCTAGGGCTCACCAGAAAATGGGCAGCCAGTTCTTTATTCTGTGCTGCTGCTCCACGAGGAGGGAAAGAGTCTGTTCTGATTTGTTTGTCGTCTTCCCATGTCCAGGCAGAGAGCTCAAAACTCAAAACAACTAAGCAGATGAAAGAAAGGTGAGCAGACTGCTATGTGCACAATACTTTCTGAAACGCATGGTTCTCAGAAGAAAACTCTCTCTTCCTTCTCAAAAAATTACTGAAGAGATAGCCTCTGTGAACCAGGAACGAAGTTCTAGGGAGAGAGCAGATTTAGATGAAAAGATAAAAGGATGAAGCAAACAGACAAGAAAAGGAGATAGGAAGATGAATGTAAAAAAGAAATGAGTGAGTTGAGAGGTGCTAAGCAGCAAATGAGAAAGAGTGTTGTGGTTTTAAAACCTGACCACAAATTCTTTGACACTCCTGCTTTCAAGAGGTGCAGTCTGCATTCCCGCCGCTTACATCTGAATGGGTGCTTTGCCCGGCACTGTCCAACACAAACATAATACAAGCCACGTGTGTCATTTTAAATTTTCTAGTGGCTGCATAGAAAGAGTAAAAAGAAAACAAGTGAAATTAGTGTTAATATATTTTATTTAACCAAACATATCCAAAATATTATTTCAACATGTAATAAATTTAAAAGTTAATAATAAAATATTTTACATTCCTGCTTGAATATTAAGTCCTTGAAACTCAGAATGTGTCTTGCACTTACACTTGCCTGAAGTCTCACTTCAGGCTAACTACATTTCCAGTGACCACAGCCACATGTGACCAGTCCCAACCATTCTGTGCAGTGCACGTTTTGACCAACAGAGTATGACGGAAGAGGTGCTATGTGACTTCCAAAGCTAGATCATAAATCGCCGTGCAGCGTCCGCCTTGCATTAGGAACACTTACACTGGAGCCCAGAGGGAAGATGGAAGAAGTCCAACTACCCTGAGATTACCATGCATTGAGGAAACTCAAGCCACATGGATGGGCTACAAATAGGTGTTCTGATTGACGTTTCAACTTAGGATGGCCACTGAGCCATCCTTGCCAGGTACTGGACAGGTGAATGAAGATTCTAGCCCCCAGCCATTTAAACCAGCCTTAGCCATTCAAGATGAGGCCCCAGACATAGCGGAGTTATGACAAGTTACTCTCTGTGTGCCCTTTATAAATTCCTGACTCACAGAATCTGCAAGCATAATTAAATGGTCATTGTTTTATACCACCAAATGTTGGCATGATTTGTTAGACAGTTATAACATAAAAATAAAAGTTACCGCCTCACTAGAAGGAGTTAAAGAGTAGAACTGATGTAACCAGAAAGAAGATAATTGTTATGGAGGGCAAACTTTAGCATTTGTTCTGGAATTCAGAGGCAAAGAAAAATGAGATGAAGCAATAAAAAAGATGTTAGACATGGAAGTCAGAAGATGGAGGGACAATTTACTTTTGTCTCCTTGAAGAGTTGCCTGAATTGAAGCATTATCAAAGGAACACTAGAAAAAATATTTCCCAAACAGATTGTCATTTAGACTGTCCATGACTTATCAGCAACAACTGATCCAAATGAAAACTGAGTGATATATTCAAAGTATCCATCCAAAATGTTATCATTTGCCATAGTATCAATTAGGAGAAAGAACAAAATAAGAACATTTACAATGTTCAAACACTGAGTCTATTACACACAGACTTTTATTAAAAGGCCTATAAAAGGATGTATTTAAACATAAACGGGAGATATGAAATAGAAGAAGCAATAAGGAAACACACAGGAATTCATAAAATATGTTGGTAAATTTAACATCTCCCTTTAAAATCTGATATTTTCGTGTTAAAGGGCAAACTAAAATTCTAAATAATAATAACAAAAAAATAGCATAAGTATCTCGATGCATAAAGGCCTTATCCATGGTTGGGGGAAGAATAAAAATATCTTTTTTTTAAAAGTGTAGCTAAATATTTTTAAATTAAGTATGGGCACTTAAAAACCAGAAACATTGGCCAGGTGCGGTGGCTCAAGCATGTGATCCCAGCACTTTGGGAGGCCCATGTGGGTGGATCACCTGAGGTCAGGAGTTTGAGACCAGTCTGGCCAACATGATGAAACCCCGTCTCTACTAAAAATACAAAAAATTAGCCAGGTGTGGTGGTGAGCACCTGTAATCCCAGCTACTCGGGAGGCTGAGGTACGAGAATTGCTTGAACCCAGGAGGCGGAGGTTGCAGCGGGCCGAGATCGTGCCACTGCACTCCAGCCTGGGCAACAAGAGTGGAATTCCATCTCAAACAAACAAACAAAATAAAAAAACCAGGAACACCATCTACAGTTTCCAAATCAGGAGAGTTGAGTAAAAAAATGAAAACAGGAAATATTATCAGGCCAACAGAAGGCAGAGAAGAAGAAAAGAGAGAAGAAAAGAATGAAAAGAGAGAGAGAAATAAGTCCAACTGCATCAGTAACATTTTTCCACTTATATAGCTTGATAGCCTATAACACAGTGCTTTATAATATTTATGGATACATAAATAACATGTATCAAAAGTATAAAACAACATGCTTGGAAATGATGCTCTAATTCATGACAGTACTTACCTTTGGGGAAGAAGAGAGGGTACTAGTGTTAGGTACTATTACACAGGGGTCTCAATTTCTCTGGAATATTTAATTTCTTTAAACAAAGTTCAATAAAATAGGATACTGTGTTAAAACTGGATAAAACTGGAGTAGTCAGTACATAGGTATGATATTATTCTCTATTCTTAGCTGTGTGTTTGAAATAGTCTCTCAAAAATAAATGTAGCAGGAGAAAGAATGCAAGAACCTCTTCTCCATTTGTAGCTGCTTCTTTGAGCCCAGAGAAGGCTGAATCTATGGGATCTATAAATAGTGGGGAAAACCCATTTTGTGGGCACTTCACAGCAAGAATAAAAACTCAGACTGGAATGCCAGCCTATGGATCTAAGAACTGCTGCTCCAGTAACAATTAGACTTCAAAATGCAAAATCTGTTTGCAAACTTCCCTCCCCATGTGTATTTTTTAGGAAACCTTGGGTTGCCAACAGAAGGATGAGTCAGTCTC